>NC_044316.2:20823109-21129009 GCF_007474595.2 Lynx canadensis
CTGCCCCCAATTGCCATGTGTTATTATTCATCTGATGGTATTTTCACCTTTATTAAAGATGTAGACCTTCATCAGCAATGATCACTCATTCAACAGTGATGGCTTAGACCACATTTCCAGGAATTTTTAGCTAGAGCTGCCATTTATGGCTTTTGGCTAGTTCACCACATGGAAAGGGCTACCTCAGTGAGCTCAGCAGTCCCTCAGTATAAGCAAGGCTCTGTTGTGGCAATAGATAAACTCAAATTTCAATGACTTAACATGGAAAATGTTTATTTCTTGCCAATTCAAAGTCCAGGTGGTTTTTTCTCCATGTGGTCACTCAGCAATCTCGGCTGCTTCCTTCTTACAATACACCCATCTCAACTCATCTATTCAATGGGCATTGCAGCAGGGGAATAGAGGTCGAGAAGAATCCACTCCCACTCTTATCTAACCTCAAACAGATGGGACAACAAATCTCTCCTGTTTACAGCTCACTGTCTAGAACTAGTTACCTGGGTCCCAACTTAACTGCAAAGGAGATGGAAGAGTCTGCAGGTAAACATCAGACAAAGAAGACAATGGATATGGTGAGATTTACTAATATATACTAGAGGGAGTTCACCCTAGTTCTGCTAGTACATTCTAGGCTCAAGTGGAAATCCCATCATATGTGAAGAATTTCTGGGCAGAGTTTCAGCAAATATATCAGCAGTACAAAGGCAACACGAGGCTAGTTTTTATAAATGAAGCTAGGTAAGAAATTAATGAGAGCTCTTCAAGGACTAAGACACCTAGCCCTTAGTTAAATCTGTCTGTAGAACAATATCAAAGAAGAAGTTTAGAAAGTACATATCATAATAGCCTCTGACAAAAAGATTCTCATATGTCTTCATGCATGCAAATCAGTAGCCCTGACATACATTCCTTTTTTTTTTTTTTTTACATTTTATTTATTTTTGTGAGAGAGAGAGAGAGAAAGTGGGTAGAGCCAGAGGGAGAGGGAGACACAGAATCCAAAGCAGGCTCCAGGCTCTGGGCTGTCAGCACAGAGCCCAACGCAGGGCTCGAACCCATAAACTGTGAGATCATGACGTGAGCCAAAGTTGGACACTTAACTGACTGAGCCACCTACGTGCCCCTACTGACATACGTTCCGAAAACCCTACAAGACATGGCAAACTATTTATAAACAGGAATTATATGATGAGTTTGGGGAAATGACAGTTGAACACAGTAACATTTTTGAAGGATTGTGGGGAAGTGACAATGTGAGTTAACCACAATAAACTTCATCACGTGAATATGAAGAAACAACTCTGTGTTGGGCTTTGTGTGGGAGCTTGAGAATCATGACCCAAGCCTGAGATTCATTCATGCCATTGCTTCTTCCTCAAATGCTCTCTTCATATGTCTCTTTTCTTTCTCTAGTTAACTCCTCCTTTTCTTTAAAAACATTGCTCTGTTGTTCTGTTTGTAGTCACATAGTTTGTAATTATGTATTGTTGTGTACAAATCACCCCTAAAATTTAGTGGCTTGAGAACTCAAATATTTATTATCTCATGGTTACTGTGGAATCCAGGAATCTAAGACCACTTTAGTTGGGTGTTTCTGCCTCAAGGTCTCTGGCAAACTGCAAATTATCAGACAGGGCTGTGGTCTCATCTGAAAGCTAAATTGAGGGGGACTTCTGTGGTTGTTAGCAGGACTCAGTTTCTCAAGACTGTTAAATTCCTCACTCAATATTGACAAGGGGCCTCCCTCAGTTATTTGCCACAAAGACATCTGCACAGGGCACATGGTAGCTGGCTTTCCTCAGAGTGAGTGAGAAAGCATGTAAGACCATGCAAAGTGAAAGCCATAGTCTATCTGTAACTCACAGACCCTTTGAGTCTCTTTGTAATCTCTGAAGTGACATCTATAACTTATACCATATTTTTATTCATTAGAAGCAAGTAACTAGGAGGCCAGTCCGTAACACTCAAGAGAAAGGGATTACACAGGGGCATGATTACAGGAGGCAGACATCATTTGGGACTGACTTAGAGGTTGCCTACCACATGTTACTTCCTCCAAAAAAGTAGCAGTGGCAAGGTAGAGAAGGAAGGAGGAAATGTTCTAGAGATGTTGCTGAGACATCTGAGATGTCTCTACACATCTCTCTACAGCAACATCTCTAGCACATTTTCCCAATTTCTCTCCATAGTGACCCACATCCTGATCTGCTGCTTAGAATCTGAGAGCTGGAAAGGAATTTAGAGGTAATCTTGTCTACCATCTTCATTTTATAGATGAGGAAAAAGGAATAGAAGGAGTGTCTGACCTTCCCAAAAGAATGCTGTCATTTGCAGAGTGGGTCCTAGAACTCAGGTCACCTGCTTTTCTCAAATTGGTTTCCTCCATCTACTCTCTTCTGCCTACTCTGATTCTGATCTCCTACAACTTTATCAGGACTAGTCATTGCATAGAAATTATTCTCCCAAATTTTATCTAGAAACTTGTTGGTTATGTATTTCATCCTGACCTACCTGAATTGTCACCTCCTTTGGTTTGCATGAAACCACAGAGATTTGGTCCCACCTACTCTCTCAGTGGCCAGCTCTTAGGACTCCCTCGGAACCGAGCAAAACATTTACAATAACCCAGATAGTCAGTTCTTTGTCTCTGCCTTTTTCCTGCCTTCCAGGCTCTTTAATGAAATGATTCTTGGGGCTTGGAGGATCATATTCCCTCCAATCTATCTGCAGCATTATATAAATTACCTGTGCAAGCTAAAGCATGCTATTCACCATATCTTTAATGCTTTGACCTTGAGTTGACTAGTTCCCCCATATCTAACTGCCCGATGAGCATTCTCATTGACATGTGATTGCCATTTAAATTCAATGATGATAAGAACAACCACAACTATAATTTAGTGAGCTAATATATGTGCCAGTTCTTATGCTAGGTGCTCTATTTATATTTCTTATTAATTCTCTCAAGAACACTGTGCTGTAAGTAATACCGTTCACATTTCAGAGATGAGAAAACTAGGCGCAGAGAGGGAGAGTGACTAATCTGATATTCCATGACTAGAAAGAGATCTATGTCCTTTTGATTCCAAAATCTGAGGTTTAAACTACTACACTCATGATTTTTTCCTTAAAACTGTTCCCTCTGGACTTCCCCATTTCTGTTCTGCTCTTTTCCAATTTATTCAGCATCAAAATCTAAGAGTTTAAAACATGTCACACCACAGAACACCTCTATGCCTTTGTACGTGCTGTTCTCTCTTCTTGGAAGGCCCTTCCCCTAATCATCAGTATGATCAATCCATCTCCTCCAAGTCAGCCCACTGCTGAGGTCATCACTTCTTCCTTGATGTCACAGCGCTGAGCCACAGCGAGCTTGAAGTTGTCCTCATTGGCTGCATCTTTGATACAGGAGCCAAGGCACCCCAATCTAAAGTTGTGCCTTTGGATGCCTCTACAATAGTAACTATCACCTGAGCTATAATGACTTTTTTTTTTTAACCTATGGGTATCTCCTTCTGCATGAGAAACTTTATAGGAGCAGGGACTGTGAATGCTACCTTTGCAGCTCTTGTTCCTACAGCAGACACTCGATGGTTAATGAGTTATCTTCAATGTATCTCATTACTTTATTCCCCACAGCTAATCAGTAGACGAACCCTGAAGAATTCTCTTTGTTAGATTTCTCATATCGCTTCCTCATTTTCCATTTTCCCAGCCACCATCCCAAGTTCGTGTCTCCTGATCTCTTATGTGGCCTATTGTGATCACCTCTAAACTCAACTCCTGGTTCACTCCTTGCTCCCCTGTCCAGTTCATCCTGATGATTTCTACTCTATTAACACTGCTTTGTACCCATTGCTTGCCTACTCAGTGACTCCCTGATGCCTACATAATAAAGCCCAAGCTCCTTCATGTGGCTTTCAATAACCTTCCCAATATGCCTCAGTGCATGCTCCAATCCCACTGCAGCATTATATAAATTACCTGTGCAAGCCAAAGCATGCTGTTCACGACATCTTTAATGTTCCACTGAGTCCCACTTCCATGCCATTGCTCGTTGTTCCTCCTGCTTAGAAAGCCCTCCCTTCTTCCCTCCACATATTCAAACTCTACTGTGTCTGCACATCCCAGCTTAATTCTCACCTCCTCCAAGAGCCTTCTCTGACCGTTGACCCATAGCAACTTTTCTAATTTGCTGTAGAAGGAAAAGCTTGAACTTTCCTATCTGAGAGATATGACTCAGAATTTCAACTACTGACTAGTTTGTGGCCTTGGGTAAGTTAAACTAAAAAAAATGGGAGATCGCAATACCTGTCTCTTGGGATTGTGGAGAGAATAAAATGAGAGAATGTATGTGCTGAAAAAGGGTTCCAACGGGTGACCTAAGCAGGCCAGTTTAGGACTCAGAGGTAGCCAGGCCCACCTGGAATGTCCATAAAGTAGGCTCAACTTGCCACTCTGTACCAAGACAAAGAATACACCCATGGTCTCTAAGACTCCATGTGATCAGGCTTGACTGAGATAATACCTTGGTGACATAGACAAAGCACACAGCAGTGAAGGGTCTGGGGATCTTGCTCTTGCATTTGAATTCCAACTTTCCCATTTTTTCGCTGTGTAATCTTGGGTAAGTTCCTTTACCTTTCTGTGTCTGTCTTTCCTCATTTCCAAAATGGAACCTATTTCATAGGGTTAATGTGATGATAAGTAAAATACCTGTTAAGAGTTTAGCAAGCCTCTGGCAGACTATAAGCCTTTAATAAATGGTATTATGTTTTATATTATTACTCTTGAGTCTGGTCTCTGTGGACTTGTCTTCATCCCAGAGTGAAGGACTGTGAGTAAAAATGGAAGAGATGTTTCACTAATCATCCTTGGAAGAGCTCGGTAGGAGCAGAGGGAAACCTGCTCCATAGCATCTGTTACAGAGAGTAGCACAGGTGAGAACAATGATGCAAAAAGCAGCCCCAAATTGGGTCGCCCATCAGGAGGGTAGAGCAGTGGCTCTCAGCTCTGGCTGCAGGGTGGAGCTGGTGGCTTTCAACAAATGCTGATGCCTGGATACCTGGTCCCTATCACTGGAGTTTCTGCTTCAGTTAGTTTGCCTGGGCTCCCAAAAGTGTATTTTTTTTTAAAAGCCTCTCAGATGATTCTATGGTGCAGCCAGGGCTGACAAACACTATGCTAGAGAGACAGAGATGAAGGTCAGAATAATGCAAACCAGGAAAGGAGGGGAGAAGTTAGGGAGTAGAATAGACCTGAAGGGAAATAATCTTGAAGACAGGACCGGGACTAGGGTGAGGTAAGGAATGTATCTAGGGGGGGCAAAATTTATGGAGGAGAGTGTCTCCTCATATTTTGTATCTTAGGCACCTCCCTTGCCTCACCTTAGAGCCAGTCCTGCCTGGAAACATGCTAGAGGCTTAGAGCAATATCTTAAGTTTTCCTTTCACGCTTGTATAGGTGAGTTATGTTTTTTTTTTTTGAAGCAGATATACAAAAGGATAAAAGTCTGAATTCTTACTTTCATAGTACTCCCATCCATCCACCCACCTATCTTCTCATCTATCTATCCATCCGTCCATCCATCCATCCATCCATCTCCCATTCACTCACTTATTCATTAAGTAAAGATATATTGAAGGTCTATTATGCACAAATGCCTAGCTAGACCTCCACTCTCTTGTCATTCACTCTAATTGTCCCAATCTGTTAGCTGCCTCTTTGGGCATATGTTGGGAGTTCTACCTCTGATTTTAACTTATGAAGAGGAAGACCAGGGGAAGTAGGGTCTGGAGCTGGACAGGCTAGATGAATGTCGATGTGAGTGAAGGTAATAATGTGTAGGCATTTCCCATCAGGGGTCTGGTAATATGGAGAAAAACCCCAGATTTTAACACTTAGTAGCTGTGAAATCTTGACCAATGTGTTTAACTTCTTCATCTCAAAGTGCAGTTTCAGAAGTTAGAAAATGGGAACATTAGGTTGTGATGATGATTAAATAAGCAAATGACCATGTGAGGCCTGGCTCATGGTAAGTGTTCATAACAAAGGGCAGAGAGGTTGGGAATGCAATCTGTAGGACTTTTGAATTACTTTCAAGCTTTTGTTTTCACTTTGTCCTCAACTGGAGGAGAACATTAGAATTCAACTGGAATTCTAACATATTATGTAATTTCCCTACCTATGTGGATCCCTTCACAACTAGAGAAAGTTAGAACTTGAAATGGGAAGGAATGTAAGTGGCATCTCTCATTTTACAAATGAAGATAGAATCCCCAGAGTGGGGAAATGCCTTGCCCAAGGCTGTACAGCAAGTAACTGACCCATAGGGTTAGAAGAACTCAGGATACTGAGTCAAAGCTTTCATTGTTGCACCCCCAAACCCCTCTCATTTCTGCTGAATAGAAAATGAAATATTTTAACAGTTATGGCTCTGAAACTCAAACTGATACAACAGGAACCAGGGGTGACATTTCACATTTCTTGAGCACCTGAAATGTACTAGGCACATATATGCATGCTGTCTCATTCAAGCTTTATAAAAGTCCGTGAACTAGGTATTAAGATTATTTTCGTTGTTTTATAGGTGTGGGAAACTGAGGCTCAAAAAGATTAAGTGACTTTCCCAGGGACCCATAGCTGGGAAGTGGTGGTGTTGGGATTGGATCCAGGTCTTTGTGACTACTAAGCTCACACTTTCTGTGCTTTACCTCATTGTTTCACTGACAGAAACTTCCCCAAATAATTTACAGACATTTGTGGGTTTAGGGCTGTCCCTGGATCACATATCGAGGGTAAGATGGAGGACTGGTAGCATTTCTCATCATGGGGACACAATTAGACCATCTTTCTAGCAATCTTTCACACACACTGAAAACATATCAGTGGCAACTTCAATGAGGGGGCCATTATTGGGAAATTCACCTACCCTCCCCCACTACCTGCTCCAGTCCACCATTAGTGGTTTCTTCCTTCTGTTAATTTGTGGCTCTCATCCCCATAGCTGGGAGTGGGGACGAAGGCACTGTAAATCCTGGAGCTTAGTATGAATGAATGTATTCTTTCTTCCCTCCCCCACCTGTTGAAATCTGACTCATCTTTCAAAGCTCAGCACAAATGTCATTGAGCACAGGAACTTATAACATTCTGAGTCATCACTCTGTGCTATGGGCTTGGGCTACAAGGACTATTAAGGCAGCACAGGTCCTGCCTAGACTGCTCACTGTCTGGGGGGTGGATGAGAAAATACACAATTACAATGTAGAGTGGAAAAGATGATGACAGATACAAACACAGGGCTGTTTAGAGGATGCACCCACTTCCAGAGAGGGCTGGGTCAGGGACTGCATTTGTTACCAAATTTCTCTGGGATATACCTTCTCCTCTCATATTTCTCACCTCACATTTTGCATGGTCCCTGTCAAAGCACTAATCTTGGCTATTTGTGAGGGTCTATTTACTTGCCCATCTTAGGATGTGAGCTCCTTCTGTACAGGCCCTGTGTCACTCAGCTGTGTATTCCCTGTGGCTAAAACGGGGGCTGGTACATAGTAGGTGCTCAATAAATGTTAGTGGAGTGTAAGTGTAGGTGGAAATAGGAGACAGACTAAAGATAAGAGATAACAAGGTTGGAGGGAGGGCAAAGAAACTAGAGGAAAGACAACCAGAGGAAAGTGAGGTGAGGGATATGGGGCTACAAGAACACATTGGACTTACTTTCTGTTTTGACTGGAGATGGCCCTGGGGTCTGGGATAGGCCAAAGCCAGGGGAAGGCCTTTGGGCCCCTGAGGTAAAAAGGCAATGATCCTCCCATTGCCCTGTTGGTATCTGGTTGGTGAGTGAGAAAGCTCCAGGCACAGCTCAAGGTCTTGCTAGAGGAGCCCCGTTAGGGCATTTCTCTGGCTCTATAACTTTTTCACTGTACTCTTCATATTGATTGAGATCCCAGCTTTATTGTGAATAATTTACTAATTCATCGTACCTTATTTTTAGATCTCTTTTTAATCGGATTTTTTTTTTTTTTTTGGTCACAGTGATTTATATTTGCTAAATAATGACCTTCTCAATGAAGATCACAGTGAAAAAAGAAATCTTAGGCTAGGAAGTTTTCCACAATGGTGGGGGACAGTATAGACTGTAGAGAAGGCACAGGGAGACACCTCTGTCTGCTCTCTCTCCTTGGGCACCTGATATTACTTTATGTTTTTGTTCTTCCATGGCTTGACCACCTTCTAACATATCATGTAATTTACTTATATATCATGCCTCTTATTCATTATTTCTCTCCCCCTCCCACAATAGAATGTAAAATCCATGAGATTAGGAATAGTTGTCTATCTTATTCACTGATACATCTCCAACATCTGGAACAGAGCCTGGAATATAGCAGGTTCTCAATGAATATTTGTTGAGTGTATAATTGAATAAATTAGAAGTAGTCCAGGTTAATGCAATCCAAGATTTGGAAGCCACTCTGAGTGAAAAGAGGGAGCTTAGCTTACAAATAAAGTTTCAGGCTCATGACTTCTGGAAGCCTGTGGAAACCAAGATGGCATTGGCCTTATTGGTGGTGGTGGTAGTCATAGTGATGATGGTGGTGGTGGTGATGATGGTGGTGGTGATGTTTATGATAGTGGTGATGATGGTAGTGGTGGTCATCGTGGTGGCAGTGATAATGATGATGATGGTGGTGATGATGACCATGGTGATGATCATAATAAAGAGGGCATAAACTCCTTCACATCCATGGAACTTTAGAGTTTATGGAACACTTTTGTATCCTTTTAACTCTGATGCTCACAACATCCTTGAGAGGTAGCAGAGACCAACACTATTGCCACCATTTTCAGAGATTTCAGTAATGAAGTGACTTGTCCAGGACTGCACAGCCATCAGAGGCAGAACAAAGACTGCAACTTAAGTCTTACTGTCATCCATATTAAGTCACCATTTACTGATCTCCTCCTATGTGCCAGAATTTAGGGCTCTACATTCCTCTCCCCTGGGGATTTGGGAGTCAAAGACTTGAACACTTCACTGCAGATGCCTCACTTGCCGGTGATGCAGGTTCAAAGAGTGATGGTGCCATTTTATGGTGGCCACCTTCCACTGTTTACCCAGGGAAGCAGTGATTGCAAGGCTTGAGGGAGAAAGTAGAAAACAGATACACAGGGATGGGCAGAGATGAGAGATCAGGTGGGTCCAGGGAAGATAAGGTGGGGTCATGGGCACCATGGTTCCTGATGACTTTCTGGGTCCAAGGTCTTGTCCTTCATGAGCCCCTTCTCTATCTACTGGTGTTGGGATCTGTATAATAAAACCCACTCTGTCTAATCTGGCACTACTAGGAATCTGTCCTCTTCAAGCATCTCTGGCAGCCTGTTTGCACAGTCTTCAGGAAATCACGCATCGGAGACCCCCACACTTGAGGTCAAGCAGAGACACACTGGAGTGTGAGGAGGGAGGCAATAAGGTGAAAGGCTTGACCTTGTGCTCCTGAGTGATTACAACCCCAATCCCACTCTACCCCTTTTGTCTACACTCTCTTCTGACCCAGAAAACCCACTCTACATCCTTAGGTGGAGTTAGATTTTAAAAATCCCATCTAGATCATGGTCTGACCTGTTTCTCCAGTTCATGCTGGCCATCATGTGCAGGGATAGTGCTGGAGCCCCAAGGTGACTGAGAAGCAGCTTCTGTCCTCAGTGTGATTACATTTTTGCTACATCCCATGATATGTGTCCCTTCCCCAGCTTTCAGGAATTTCTATTGGAGAGATAGGCATGGGTAGAAAGCCCATGATTGGGCTTTCCTGAGGGGTGTGTGTGTGTGTGTGTTTGTGTGTTTGTGTGTGTGTTTGTGTGTGTGTGTGTGTTTGTGTGTGTGTGTGTCCATGATAGCAGTAGGCAGTGCCAAAAAGTGACCTCTGTTCAGTGTGGCCATCACTCTGCCCCATCCTACACTTGATAACTTGTGTCTTTGGGAAATAGAAAAATGAGCCTTTTTCAGGTAAGCCTGGGACCCTATCTACCTCACTAGTTTACCTCCCCAAAATTTTGTGTGAGCATGGGACAAAATATGCAGACCTGAGCTACTTTAGAGATCTGTCTACTTGTGTCTGGGTCAGAAGTCCATTCTGGACCATACATTATTAATTTCTCTGTTGATCATAAGGAGCCTGGTCTGGGTTGAAGCTGAACCTTCCCATCAACTTCTCTCTCTTTTCTCCTTGAGCTGCAAAGCCATCTTGACAAGGGATTGCTAGATTAGGATATCTGGAAAGTTCCTGAGAAGCATCTTCCAGAGAGAAGGTGGGAGCTAACAGTTGTCAATGTGTGCCAATCATTATGTTCCTTGCTCTATCTATACGGTCTGGTTGAAGTTTCATTGCAGGGAAATAACACTGCCCCAGCGGTCTGTCAGGACCTAAAGTTTCAAGTATGTGGACAATCTTGGGACCAATTTTGGTCTTGGGAAGACCAAGCAAGGGGAAGTAAGCTTAGAGGAACATAGGAGAGGTCTTGAGGGGAGGGATATAAGGTAGAGGCACAGAAGGTGAATATTGGCTGGTGCAGATGAGGTTGTGAGCATTGTGGATCTCTCCAACCCTACTTCTTCCAAAGGTGGGCCTGATAATGGGGAGATTTGTTATCCAGAAGTCTCTCTTTGGGGAGAAACTGGAACCTTTATACTGAGAGCTGAGAAATATCTACCATCTACCATGCAAACAGCATATGATTAGAAATATAGAAAGAACTTTGATTCATGTCCATTTGATTCCATTCTACATATCCATTCTATGCAAAACATTGTCCCGGGACTGAGAATTCAGATTTTGCTCAGATTTTGTCTCTCACGGGTCCTCACTCTTAATGCTTTCTGGTTCTACCTGGCCTGTCCACAGCCTCTCCCTATTACAGGTCAGTATCTCTGCTTTCAACCCACCTGTGTCAGTCTCAATAGTTGAATTATGATGAAGGAACAAACACTTCTGTTATCTTAGTGGCCTAAAAAAATACAGGTTTATTTCTCAGTCATATTGTATACTTAAAGTAAGTCACTGGAGGGTTCTGACCGTCCTAGTCACTCAGGAGTCCAGACTGACAGAGAGTAAATTAGGTGAATGACATCACAATCTCAACACTCTAGCAGAGGAGGAAACAAGGGGAATTAGTGATTTTAAGTGCTTTCACTTATGATATGCTCACACATATCACTTCTGCTCTCAGTTGAATGGCCAAAGGAAGTCACATAGTCATGCCTAATTTCATGGGGCCAGGGATGTATAATCTTCCCTTGTGTTTGGAAGAAGAGGAGAATCACAACTATTGGTGAGAACTACAAATATGTCCCTTACCTCCTGTAATTCACCTCCCTATTCCTTTCCCTCCTTCTGTTCACCCTGGTCTTCTATAGGAACTTCATTCCTTGACCCCTTGGCTATTCTAATGTTCTCTCTTTCCATTCCTCCCTTTGTGTCCATTCCTTTATCCCCAACTCGGCCATCTGCTATCTCCCTCTTCTGTCCTTCTGTTCTCCACCTGCCCCCCTGATGGTCATATCTTCATCACTTGGCTGCTTTGAATAGACGTGACTAAACACAACCTCCAGCTGTAACTTCACACGTTTCCCTTGCCCCTAATTGAGCTTAATGATTTATGTCTTGTAATGGACACAAATGGGCAAGAATTCCTGGATCTCATTAATAATTTTAAGCATGCCAGAAGTAGGATTTTTAATCTTAAGCAAAAATTAAATGACCATAAAATTTTTGTTCGCTTCCCAGGAGACAATCCCATTTCAACTTGACAGCTTAATTAAAAGCTGGGTAAATTGGACACAACACTTTTAATAAACAGGACTTGGCAGGCCTGGGAAAGAGATAGAGGGGAGGTGAGAGTGGGAGAAAATAAAGCTCACAATGTAACAAAAGGAAATTAAGTTATGGGAGGTCTCTTTCCTTACAGTGACCTTTCTGGGAGCTTCAGATATTTTCAAATGATGCCTGACCCAACAGATTCTGAGAGAATTGATTCTCTTACCTGACTCTAATTTCCTCCAGAGCCCTCTATTTCCCAGAGCAAGAAAGCTGTTGTCCAGGAATGTTTTTGGGGATCTTTGCAATCCTCCCTCTTGGGGTCCATGTGTGGCTCCTTCTGGACCAACCTTCTTCTAAGCCCCAAGTTCACTGGGAAAGCTGATGGAAGGCTGGGGTTAGGGGGGTTAATTCTGGGCAACCACACTGCATGGTGGGCTTCATGCATAGACTTATTTTTAGCCTCAATTCTTTCTTCCATTTTATGGTCTTGCCTTACCCTTAGATACTTTTTGACCATGACTTTCTATGGCCAAGTGTTTTCACTTCAAGCTTTAGATCTTCCCCTGGTTCTGCCACTTCTACCTGCTGTAGGTTAACAGGCTCAGAAAGTCCAGCATGGGCCCTGACTGTAGAGCCCATTGTCAATGACTATGCAGGGCTCACCCAGAGTTCATGAGCAGACTGAGGTACAGCCTATGAGAAAGTTATCTGGTTACTATTCTTAGTATTAACAGAATACAGTTGTCTCATCATATTAATAGATGCACTATATAGAAGGTGAAGATTTGGAAGAGAAAGAAGGCAGGCACACGGTTTCCCACTTTCTAGGACTCTTTGTTCCAATCAGAAGGGACCACATTTCCATTTCCATTTAAGAAGGTCACACTCTCACATTTCTCCGCCCATCAGTTGTCTGGTTGGGTTGATCTTATCTTTGCATTCAACAGGAATCTACTTATGTGTGGCTGCCACATGCTGCTTTAGTTAAACTAAGGCTGCCTATCTCTCTTGCACAGAAAAAAAGCCCACAGTATTTTAAACAAGGAAAGAAACTAAAATATGTTTAAAGGTATTTTATCCTTCTGTGAAAAGCCTCATCTGGTGGAACTGGCTACAAGCACCTGAGTAGGTGAAAATGATCTCTCAGGCAGGTGTGGGATTTGCTGACCTTTGAAAAGAAAGAGTTAGTGTTGAGGGAGAAAACAACCATCATCATTTGCTGTCCCCTTTTCACTTCCATTAAAGGCTCTTGTAAACCTAGAGCTTGAGCGAACCTTGGCAATCAACAGGGTGAAGAAGCCAAGCCTCAAAGAGAGGAAGCGACTTGTGTGAACGCCAAAATGGGACGGTGGCTGGGCACTCAGAAAGACGGCTTTCTCTGGATAACCAGAACTTATGGAGAGTTGCTTATTATTTTTGGCTATTGGTATTTCTAGCTTCGTGCAAAGCTACAATTTTGCCAAGTCTCCCTGCTAAGTGAAAACAAGTTTCATTCTTTTACACTGACTTCCATAAAAAGCAAAGAGATGCTCTTGCTTAGAAGACCTCAAGAGCCTGAGGTTGTCACGTTTGGGTGGGGAAGGGTTTAAATGATAAAAGGAAAAGATGAGGGTGCTTAGTGTTTGCCTATAACCAGAGATGGGAACTAGGAGTGACTGTAAATGGGCATGAGGTTTCTTTCTGGGGTGATAGAAATGATTGCGGTGGTAGTCGCAAATTTACTAAATTACTAAACTCTGTAAATTTACTAACATTTGTTCAATTGTACATTTAAAATGAACACATTTTGTGGCATGTCAATTATATCTTAATAAGATATTTTTAAAAAGTAGAAAGGAAGAAAGAAAGAAGAAAGAAAGAAGAAAGAAAGAAAGAGAGAAAGGTGACCCAGAGTGAGGGCTCAGACAACACTTTCAGGACAAGAGCAGAGGTCAACCATACATCCTGGGTCTCCACATTGGTTTGTGTTTAGGCTCTTGATGGCTGTCTACCCCCAGGACCCATGGGCAACGTCTGAAGCAGATGGCTCAAGTTTCAATTAATCACACTCCAGACCCTTGTCTCAGAGCTCAGTCTTGATCTGACAGCTCTTCAGCTTCTGTAAAATGCATATTGAATTGGGTGACATTTAAGGAAGACAACATATGTATTGTGCTAGCCATACAATCCTCTGGGCTATGGATGTCCTGTTAGATTCCCAGAAAGCAGGATGCTTGTACTTCAGTAGCCTAGATACCCATGAAATGCTTTTTTCAGTTGTTACACTATTCTTTCTATTTTATCCAAGTTCAGTGAATAAAATGACCACATGAAGACTATACAGGTACTGCTGGCCATTGTATAAACTACTCAACGTTCTTCCCATGAGACCTAATTTAGCAAGTACCCCATAGAATTTAGTACCTGACAAAAAGGTGAATGACTTATTTGATAAGCAGTGGGAGCACTGAGCCCATTGTGGCTGCTTCTCCTTTTCTTTTTCCTTCTCCTTCTCCTCCTTCTCCTTCTCCTTCTCCTTCTCCTTCTTCCTCTATTCCTCCACTTTCTTCTCCTTCTTGTCTAGACTGCCAGGACACTCCACGCCAGCTAGGGCAGAGTGAAATATATAGTGTCATCTCTGATTTAACTTTTTCTCTGCTCTCTGGCCCACTTTTGGTCCTTCTCTCACATTTATTCAATCATCAAGTGTCTCTCCAAGCACACAGCATGGACCATTCTAGGCACTGGGGTTGAAACGATGGATAACATACAGAAGGAGTCATGGGAATAAGTGCAAATAGAATTCCGTAAGAGGGGCCTGCTCCATATACTATGGCAGTAGAGAAAGGAGGAAACAGTAGGAATAGAGAAATAGGGGACAACTTTCCAGGATAGTGTATTAATTGTATTTCCTTGTTTTCTGTATTCTTGATGCTCTGGCATTTGTGACTTCACTGAGTGGGGAGTGACTCTCTCTCCCAGGGCCAGCCAATTCTTAGGGCTCCACCTTCCGATGTAAACTAACCAATCCAGAACCCCAAACTCTGAAACCCCTTCCTCTCTCTGGCTATTATATTCAGGAGGCAATCAATAGTCTTCTGCCCTAAATCATCCTAGAGCCAGGTCTAGACAATCAGAGACCACCTCTGGAGTCCAGACCTACCAGCATTACACAAACTAGTCAGTCCTCAGCTACTCCTACTGTTCTGACTTGCCTTTCCCATAGAAAATGCAATAAAGGGGGGCGCCTGGGTGGCTCAGTCGGTTGAGCGGCCGACTTCGGCTCAGGTCACGATCTCGCACTCCGTGAGTTCGAGCCCCGCATCGGGCTCTGTGATGACAGCTCGGAGCCTGGAGCCTGCTTCGGATTCTGTGTCTCCCTCGCTCTCTGCCCCTCCCCCGTTCATGCTCTGTCTCTCTCTGTCTCAAAAATAAATAAACGTTAAAAAAAAAAAAAAGAAAATGCAATAAAGGCACTAGGCCATGCTTTCTCCTCACCCCCTCTGTCTCCTGACCAGACTGGTGTTCCCTTCTCTCAGGAAATATAATAAAAAATTGTCTTTCGGTGGCATTAGCCTCTCCACATCGTTACTCCGTCACCTCCATAAATTAAAATCTTGTGGGTACAATTGATACAGGTAGGTAAAGCTTGATGGGCGACTGTGAATCTTCCAGGTGGAAGGGCATTCCAGAAGTAAAAGTAGCTTGTGCCTTGGCCCACTCGGTGTGTGGTGAGACTCGGTGAGACAGGCCTTTAGGGTGCTATGTCTGGTGCGTACTTTCAGTTCTTTTAAAGCCAGTCTGTTAACATTCCTTTTGCAATGGAGATGAGGCATAAATTATAAATAATCATGTCTGGGCCAAGTCTTACCTATATAAGATTGAATTTTCCGCAAGGTCTGGTTCTGACTGTTGTTTCTTTTGTTCTATCAAACATAGACCATAACACAAGGTAGACTTTGAATCTTGACTTATCTCTTATTAGCCGTGTGTCCTTTTTCAAGGTCTTAAACTTTCTGCACTTTGTTTCCTCATCCCTAGGTGGAAATAATACCAGTAGCCCCCTCGGAGAGATGTGGCTTATGAAGATTACAAGGATAAATATTTGTGGTAGCACTTAGACCACTGACTAACACAGGTAAGGACTATGCAAGCATTTGCTAAATTATTTTCTGAATCCTGCTATGGGGAAGACTTTGGAATCTGTAAAGATGTGGAGGTATGTTCCTACCCCTAAAGAGTTTACAAGTGTAATGGAAGCTTAGAGCATTCTGGGAGGTCAAAGGGCCTGCTCGTGAAACGTATTTGCACGAGATGATGAACAGACATGTTTAAGGTGTAGCAGACTAATATTTTGGCCTTAATCACTCTCAGATAGAAAAGGGACAAGAGAAAGTGATGGACCTGGGTTCAAAATCTGGACAAACTAACTTCCCCGGCTCTGCTGTTTCCTAGCCATGTAATCTAGTTAGTTAATTTTCTCTGAGTTTTAGTTTCCTCACTCATACAATGTGTACCAACTGAGAAGATGGGAGAGAATAAATAATAATAATAATAACGATAGCTGACATTCGCTGAGCACTTGATATGTGTTGGGCACGGACTGTGAATCTCGTGAGGAAACTACCTTAGAGAAAGTTTAGTAACTCAGTGTCCTAAGTCACTCAGCAAAAAGTGGCTGAGCGGGATTTGAACCCAGTGACTGTTTCTAACAACTGTTATTTTTATGCTAAAATCTCCTCAGAGCTGTGCTGAAGCCAATAGGTCTCAAATAATGGCAATAGTTGTTATTATTAATATCCTTGATCTATTGGGATAATAGCCATGGATCATTTAAGACTCCTTCCAAGCATTTTATTTTTTTCTCATCCCCAGCCTAGTGATATGCCATGATGTGTTGTTCTTGGCATGTATATACCAAATTATCCTAAAATTCTCAACGTTATATTTTTTTTCAAGTGATAAGGAAATAAGGAAAAGTCCTCTTGGGTCCTAGGCACATTAATTAAAAAAATTAATTCAATAAAGTAGTAATGAAACAGTCTGATTACAGACACAATTAGAAACTGCAGGTCTTTGCAGATGAAGAACATTAGGTTGGATAAATGATTTACTCCTAATGGATTTAATGCAATAACACCAGATCTGAAAGTCCAGAAAATTCTGGGAGCCAAGCTGGGACTGGCTTGGCCTGATAGCAACCACACAGTCCACAGCCAGGTCAATTTACGTATTGGATCAAATGCCAGGCTAAGGCAAGGAGGCAGTTAGTTGGCCACTCAGCTGTCAGAAGGTCCTTAATGTCATCAGATGTCAGCATGATGATGTCACTTTCAAATCCTTCCTGTTCATGACTGTGACTCCCATCCTTTGTAAGAACGGTGACACGTGCAATGGCAGCCCCGATAAATCGCTTCTGACGAGCTTCCTTTTTTTGTTCAGATACTGGACAGAGTTGAATACTCAGAGGGCACCTGCTGGGCCTATGCACATAAATTGACTTGAGTGAATTATGTTAAAAGAGAGAAAACAGCTTAATTCAATAACTAACTTTTGTTTCATTTGTAGCTTTCATTTTCTGTTTTGACTGATTTTCATTCCCCGACAAATGTCATGGCAATGTGATACAGTGGAGGGAACACGAGGCAACAGGCAGCTCTGGGTCCATCTCTGGGTTGTGGCTGTAGGTGATGGGTGGCGGGAGGGCAGGATATTCTGGTGTAGTGTAAAGAAAGAAGCCAGATCAAGGTTTGAATATGGCTCTGGTACTTGCTATATGATTCTCAGTTTGCTCATCTTAAATGTGTGTTAGACATCAACTTCCCAGTTCAAGTCATACGTGAAAAAATGGTAGAGTAGAAAACTCTATTTAAGTAATTATTCGTGTGAATTAAATGCCTGACAACACAGGCTTAACAATAACCAGCTGCTTTTCGTCTCCTCTCTCCATCAGAATTGCAATGCTTTTGTAGGCAAACGTGATGAGGGGCCACAGCATCCAGAAGCCATGGAATTCTGGACCAGGAAACTCGAAATAACGGATACATAATTTTGTGCTTGATTGGATATCCTCTCCGAGTAGACCCTGGTCTAAATAAATAAGAGGCACTAACAGTTTGGAACCATAAGTGAGAGGAGGAAAATATTAATTGAGAACACCGTATCTGTTAGCTTATTTTCTTCCCTGGGTTGAGAAAAAATTAATAAGCCAGGTTAGCTCAGTAACACATTCTTCTGCAGGTCAGGGTTTGAGAGCTACTGGTTTCGAGGGACACCCTCACCCGGGACTCAAGATCCCTGAGTGAGCACCAGCCCCTCCCTGTGCCTTACCTTCAGTTTCCTAGCCCATGCCCATCAGATCAGGCTGTGTTCACAGTGCCTGTCTTCGTCACGGGGCTTAATGTCCGCTCGTTCCTCCATTTACTCATTCCCTTTTCTGAGACCCTGGGCTTTGTCAAGGCCCTTCCCTGAATGGGTTGCTTTCTGATGTCCTTCCCTGGCTCTGTGCCTATAATACTGTATCATCTTTGAGGAGCAGGGGAAGGGCATCCAGCATAGCACATTTCCCTTCCCAGCTCCTCTTGGGCTGACGGTGCTTTCCAAAACTCTGCAAGGGCAAAAGTTTCCTTTGTATCCGGGCAGTGATGTCTAGGATCGAAGTGGATATGAGCAGATACCAACAGGCACTTGTGTCTGGCACAAAGATGTTCATAAGATATTGTTGAACCGATGTGTGAGTGAATACATGAAAGAACAAAAGAGCAAATAAATGAACGGAGGATAAGTCAATGAATGCGTAAGAAATGGAAGCATGGATAGCAATTTGAATAGGTGAAACAATATGTGAGCAAATGATTGAATGAAATAATGAATAAATGATGCATGGATGACCACAGTTCAGTCAATGCTGCAGTGAACCGCGGCTGATTTTCTGGCATGGCCAACCTGGCCTGGGCTAGTGCACATGGTTCTCTTGCAATTCTCCTCAGAATCTTCATTAGGATAGCAATTTTCCACCCTATTGTTTCAAGTTTGGATTGTAAGATTGTTACCATTTGTAACTCTAAGCTGCATTAGGCACGGGCTCCTCTTGCTTGGTGCTCTTGATTTGTTCAGCTCAAACCTTGGTTGGGCCACTTTTCAGCTCTCCTTGCTGAAAACTGCTATCTACGGGGCTGAAAACAAAGGGGCAGGGGCTGGAGGGTTCAATGTGCAGCTGCCTAGCCCACTTGTCTGACAGTGGGGGCCCCACAGCCTCTGTGGTTCTTGGAATGCCGTTGATAACCTGGCTGTTATGGGTGATGTTCCTTATCTGCCTTCCCACAGTTTGTGGTACTGCAGAGAGAAAGGGAGAGAGGAAAATTCACTGAACAAAGTATCTCTTCCAGATCCTATGGGCCAGGCACCTTGCTAGGCATTTCCCTACCAGACAGTCCTTGAGCTCAACGTTGATCTTCCTTTGCAGAACTGCAGGCCCAGAGAGGTCAGACCATTTTCCCCAAGGTCAGACAGGGAGGCAGAGGCAGAGGCAGAATTAAAATCTTGGTCTTGGAGAGGTCAGAGCCATGAAATGTCTGTTAGAGGGGGCGACAGTTCTGTTTTTCCTGTGGTCTCTGGGCTGGATATGGGCCATATCTTTGGGGATGGGTTAGGTTAGTACAGGCTTAGGGCAAGGTTGCCTGGATCATCTTTGCTGCTTCTGGGAGTGAGAGGAGAGAGAAGTTGGTGCCCTGTGATAGGTCCATAGAGAGATGAAAGGGACCATGAATTTGGATGAGAAGAATGGGCTCTCTGTGGTCAGTAGCAGGTCAAAGACTGGGGCTCTGAGAGGGACCAGGGTGTGAAAGGGTGCTGAGAATCAGCTAAGGGCCGGTGGAGGTGAGGCCAGTGTCCTGCCTTCAGTATCAGGCAAGGTGCTACGGGCAGGCTGCTATTTATTCTTTCTCATTCCTGGTGAAATGCTTCTGTTCCTATGCCTGAAAGGCTCTTGGCTTCTGCGAGACAAGGGTCGATGGGCAGATTCTCCAGAAATGGGGACACAGGAAGCAGGTGATTGGGGAGCACTCTGCTGTGTCCCTGGGGGTGCATTTCCAAGGTTCCCAAGGTCAAGCAAAGTGGGGCACAGCCCAAAAAGCAGTCAGGGTTAAGGTCCTAAGTATTCTCACCCAAGACTGAATGTCTCAGCAGGAAGAGGAATTACCAAATTCATTCATTAAGTGCCCATTGACACTTCTATTATAAAGAGTAATCATTTGTTTTTATTGAGATCTCTTCCCTTGATTAAAACCATTAGCACCAATGAGTAACCACAGATCAATCAACAAGCTTTTGTAAATGCCCCCAATTTGGTCCTCATTGCGGCATGAATACATCGATTATACCTCTTAAGCATCTCTCCCAGCTGCCCACTTATCTCCCCCTCCACAGCTGCCACTCCGGTCCAAGCTCCCTGCTCACCCGCCATTTCTCACCTAACCCAGTCCCGTCCCTGCTTGGTTCTCCAACCCCCTGCCTGAGACTCCGCGTGCTTGTGGAACTAATACATTGGAGGCAGGAAGATGCAAGGACGGGAGCTTGTTGGGAGCTGTGCCTGAGGGGAGGAGGGAACTGGAGAGGTTTAAGCCATCAGTGGCAGCCAGGAGACTGGAGGCAGCAGCTGTGGGAGAATCTGGTGGGTAGAGCAGAGAGGACGTGGGGCCAGTTTGGATGTGGAGGAGGGAGAAGGGGATGTTTCTAGGCTGGCCTGCTAGCAGTGCCCATGGGGAGGGGAGGAGGTGTGGAGGATGTCCACTATGATGGTTCCTACCTGCTCCCACCTCAGAGGTTGCAGTGTAGGCTCCCTGCACTGGGAGGTCCCTCCCTGGGGAGGGAGAATCTGCCATGGGGAGCTCTTCCCTTCCTCTGTTAGCTCTGGGCCTCACGTCTCCCCCTCTGAGGCCATGGTAATCTGAAGGCAGGGACTTCCCAGGACTTGTCAAGGTCCATTTACACTGAGGATGCCAAACACGTTTCTCTTTTACATTTTAATTTGGTTCCATGACTATCACAATAGTCCCCACTGTCTTGAATGTCCCAGATATGTCCTGAGATCAAACAGATTCCAAAGTCTTCCTTTCTGTCCTCTGGTCCCTCTCCACTACTCCCCCCCTCCTCTCCCCCTTACACCGCCCTCAGGGGACTTGGGGTCCAGTAGAATCCCAACCTTCCCCTTACCTGCACTGATTTACTCTCTGACTTTGGGCAAGTCATTTACCCTCTCTGGCACTCAGGGAAAACAGAGGGGGCTTGGATTAGGAAGTAAGACAGACTTTCGGGACTTTCATTTGAGTGCCCTTGGATTCATCTGGGAGAGGGAGACAGAGACAGAGACAGATGGTAGAGAAGTCCTTCAGTTCAAGGGGGCTCAAGTCCCCCTCACTGCCCACTGACCTCATGCCTGCAGGAGCCAGTGTGGTGGAAACTATAGCAGCTACATATGACATCCTGGAGGGAAATAAAGAGACAGGGATTGAGAAAAAAGAGACCGAAAGAGGGAGAGGCAGAGAGAGATACTTAGGTAAGGAATAATAGAGCAGAGAGAGGGATGTGGGTGAAAGAGAAAGGAGTCTGATCACATTTTGTCCCCGAGACACTAACGCTGCGCCTCATTTTGGGACTTCTGAAAGCCCA
This sequence comes from Lynx canadensis, assembly GCF_007474595.2. NCBI lineage: Eukaryota > Metazoa > Chordata > Mammalia > Carnivora > Felidae > Lynx > Lynx canadensis. The sequence continues at coordinate 20,844,580 of NC_044316.2, forward strand.
GGATAGAAGAGAAGCCTGTTCTCCTTCCCAGGATATTTGAAGGAACTTGTGTGGGTCCTGTGGGGTGAGGTGCATTCCATAAGGAAAATCATTTCCATAGTGACGTGAGTCCACCTCTACTTAGTGCGTATAGTGGGGAGCAACACCGTTTGTCCCTGGACACGACGCCTTCTGCTTTGCACTTGCTGCTAGCACCTGAGAGTCCGCGGAACACAGCCCCCTGCTCTGACTCACGCATGCGTTTTGAGATGTCATTGCTCTGGAGGTAACTCAACAAACCCATTTTCTGAGGCCAAAATCAAGGCAGGGCTTGGAAGTCTTAACAGACGCACAACTCATTAATTTCTTCATTGTCCTCCCCTCACTGCACAAATGGACCAAGCTTGGACCATTCGTCATACCAGTCGACATTCTCACTTACTCTGTTTTCCATTTGCACTCCGGGGTCCTTGCCAGTGAATAACTAGATCTTGGCATCACCAATCTCTGTCTTCTCCCAGGGGCCTTCATCTTTGCTGTGTGATTATTCTGTTTTAATTTTGAGGGTCTCGTGACTCCTGGAGGACAGCCTCCCACAGGGGTGATGGGGGCTGGGAAGCCAGCCAGGCTTCGGTGCCTGGGACGAGCTGCTCATTACTGCAGGTGCCCGTCTGTGCGCCCCCCCCGGGTGCCCTGCCCACACAGGCAGCTGAAGACGGCGCGGCTGTGCAGTTGCAGGAGATGGCGATGGCTTTTTAATAGCTGGGGGCCCCCCTCATTCATCTGCACATGCTGAGTTTATTTTGCCATTTGTCAAATTCTGACTCTAGGGGACCTGGGTTTGGAGTGGTTTCGAGCTTCAAGATTGATGACCCGGGTGAATGACAGGTCCCCCTTCTCTTTCTAAATAGATGGTGTGGCCAATAGGAAGCCCCATCGCCCGCTCATCTCTGAAAGGCCCATTTCTCCACCGCTGCTGAGGCCAGAGATAAAATATTTATTTGGGAGCTAACCAATATGCCACAGCTGCCTCCCTGCCTGTGCTAGACAGCGAACGAGCTCCGAAACGAGGAGGCAGCTTAATGGCTCAACCCGGGTCCTCGCTTTGCCAAAGGGAGGAACGAATGGAAAACAAGAAGAAGATTCCAGTCCTCTGGAGACTGGGTATTCATTGGATGGAGATAGCTCTCTATGGAGGTATGCATTTCCTGTGGCTGCCTCAGATAGTCCTACAACACACTTGGGCTAGAGCAGGGAGCCAAAGGAACAGGGTGTTTGAGGGAAATAAAGCACCATTTTCTTAGGCAGGAGGGACACTTCATGGAATCTTGAATTCCCAGGAGTTGTGAAATCCTAAACCCAGTCCAAACCTCTAATCCTTGAATCCCCACTAGAACATTTCTCCTTATATTGGAATGCTTAACGGCTATGGCAAAATCACGACTTCTCAAAGCAGATGATGCCCTGTTTGGAATAATCTGTCTGTTGAAAGCATTTTTTTTTTTTTTCTTAAATGCTGAATTGACATCTGTCTCTCTCTACAAGTTCTACCCACTGGATCAAGATTAGTTTAGGAAGCACACAGACCACATCCACTCCCTCTCCTTAATGGCTCTGGTAAAAAGAAAACCACAGGTCAAGGTGGAGTCACTTGTCCCCAGGATAGCAAACCAAGACTGAATTGCAGTTGTAACTACTCTAGGAGGGGAGTTTTCAGCCAGCCAATCTGAATTTTCTCATCAGTATGAATGAGGTAATCAGACACGGGCTTTCTCCATTTCCCCCCACCCAAAGGAAGATGAGGTAATCAGCAAGGTAAGACCCCCACTGCCTTTCCCAGTAAGGGAAGGTGACCTTGCCCTAAACAACCTTTTCTTTTCTTTTGTTAATAGCTCCTTGCCCATCCCCCTTCTTGTAAAACCTTCCATTTTGCGAAGCTCTGAAGAGCTCCTTTGCTTCCTAGGTAGGAGGCTATCTGATTCATGAATCACTTAACAAAGTCAATTAGATCTTCAGATTTACTGGTTGAATTTTTTTAACAGCCTTCAGCAGAAAGAAAGTAACCACATTCTCTTTGAGACTTCTTTCCTCCAGGCTGTCTCCTCAGAGGGCTCTTTCATGCTGGGTGCTGGGGATACACAGAGAAATAAGTCTAGTGAGACTGAGGACAGGTACCTCAAAGGACACACTTTCAAATCCCTTTACCATGCTGGCAGTTGAGGAGGGAGCCCGCGCATGGCTGGTTATTCCAACATTTCCACCCCTCTGCTCATTTCCTTCCTAACTCACCCCCAAGAAGAGAGGGTTGGCAGTTCAGGATTCATGATGCTCATTGGGCCCTGTTTGACTTGTGGGTAAGGCCACTGTGGGTGAAGAGTTCATACCATAAATGCAAGTGTCATCTCCCCTTTGCAGCCTGGTCCCCAGGAAGTAAGGAGGCCAGGCAGGGCCAGACTACTCAGGATAGACTCAACCATGCTTTCTCTGTTGTGCCTCTTCTGTGCTTACAACCAGGTCAGGCCTACTTTGTTGACTCCACCCTCTTAGAATCAGAAGTTACTGGCATGTCTGTGTGTGTGTGTGTGTGTGTGTGTGTGTGTGTGTATTGTGGGGACCATTTGACTAACAAGAGAAATCCTATGTCAAGGGATTCCCTCCTATGTCAAGGGAATTAGAGACTTGCTCAGCTTCCTTGCTTATCTTGTTATTCTTGTTTTGCAGTAACTCCCTAGTTGAGGGACTCTCAGGAGGGTACAACTCAGGAATTCCCAAGCCTCTGGCTTCACACCATATGGATAGTACCAAACTTCAGGATAATCTTTCGTTTCCTTATACAGAAAGGTCTGTGACATCCAGACCTAAACTGAATACCTACCTTAGAAAATAAAAATGTAAAAAAGATGGCCATGAGACACTTATGCCCCTTGCCTGCCAGAGGAGGATGGGGTAGCACCGCTGTATCTGTCAGTCTCTCTCCTCCTTGCCCTGGAGGGGAAGGGCAAAGATGGGTGATAGATGTGGACTGGGTCTCCTCCCTCTCTTGGCTCTTGGTCTATGGGTAAAGATGAAAAGCAGCTCAGAGAGATTGAACTGGGTGTGCTCAAAAGAAATAATGTCAAGAAGTATGCCCACTGAGGCTGGGGTTTTGTTCATCTGAGGGATGAATGATTTGTCCAGCCTCATGCTATGACACCACAAAAGGTGGTTGGCTCGGTCTCCTTCGGGTGCTTGGTGGAATGATCGTTAAAATAATGACAGCAGTTTCTAATGCCAGAAAAGGTAGAAGTGAGCAATGAGTAAGAATGAAAAAGCAGATAAAGACCACTAGAGAAATAATGGCATCCAAGTCTCTACATGCTTTATTGGAAGAAAATGTAGCAACATCTATCAAAATTAAAGACATGTCTACTCTTTGATCCATAAATTCCATTTTTAGTTTTTTTCCTACAGATACACTGGTACAGGTAGGTAAAGATACATGAACATGGACATTAATTCTTGGCAATATGCAAGAAAAGAAGGAACTTACATATCCATCAATGGGGGACTAGTTACACAACATAATCTGTCTTTATGAAAGACTATCACAGAGCCTTGAAAAAGAATGAAGCTGATCTAATTGTGGTGATATGAAACTATCTTTGGGACATATTAAGAAAGAAACCTTACAGAACAGTGTGCTCCCATTTGTGCAAACTGCAAAGGTCTATTCACAGACATATATGCTTCTAAATGTTTAAACTATTTCTGGAAGGGTATATATAAGAATGGTAATACTGAGGGGCACCTGGGTGGCTCAGTCGGTTAAGCATCTGACTTTGGCTCAGATCACGATCTCATGGTTTGTGAGTTCGAGCCCTGGGTCGGGCTCTGTGCTGACAGCTCACAGCCTGGAGGCTGCTTCAGATTCTGTGTCTCCCTCTCTCTCTCTTCCCCTCCCCCACTCATGCTCTGTCTCTCTCTCACTCTCTCAGAAACAAACATTAAAAAAAAAGAATTGTAAAAAAAAAAAAAGAATGGTAATACTGCTTTACTTTGGGTTGGGAATGGTGGTGAGGGAATAAGGAATGGAGAAGGAAGGAGGCTTGGTTTTCTTTGTATACAATTTTGCATTCATTTAAATTCATTATCATAAGCTTGTACTCTATTCTCAACAAAAAGAGTGTATAATAAAAAGGAAGCATATGCCTTCTGCACATCTGCCAAATGCTGAGCCTCTCATTGCCCCAGATATTTATTGAACACACATTGTTTGCAGCACACTGCGCTAGCCCAATTCAGGGAGGAAGTGGAAACGATGCTTTCGGAGAACGTACTGTCCAGGTGGGAAGCAAAATGTGTTGACATACTTATCGTACAAGTCAGAGGGAAAATTTAATCTTCTCCAGGGAGCTGGAGAAGATTTTGTAGAGCTGGTGTATAAGGTATTGGTAGTAAAATTTTGAGACCTGAAGATGGACGAACGGGACACGGCCGAGAGAGCAGCAGGAGCAAAAGATACAGAACAGAAAATGGACGACCATGTTGTGCCTGCTCGTCTGCTTGCTCTACCATCAGAAATCCTTTCTTTGGGGTTATGGTATCATTTGTTTTCAGGAGTCTTTGTGAGAATGCAGACACTTGCTTTTGATTGAGGTATAAGAGAATAGATTTAGTGGGAATACCAATAAACCAGCTCCTACCCCTCCCCACAAAAATGACTGGATTTGTAGCATTTGCCAATTTCCATGGTGTAACTCTTCCCACCATGGCTGCCTTCAAGCTACCCATACAATATGGAAGTTAGGAAGAGACACACATAATCCATTCTTTTTAAGTTTGACAGAGCTCGAGCCAACAAGTCACTGGAGACGTTAGGATCCCATAGTATCAGGGGCACCTGGGTGGCTCAGCCTGTTAAGCGTCTGACTTCGGCTCAGGTCGTGATCTCATGGTCCGTGGGTTTGAGCCCCGTGTGGGGCTCTGTACTGACAGCTCAGAGTCCGGGGTCTGCTTTGGATTCTCTCTCTCTCTGCCCCTCCCCCACCCATACTCGATCTCTCTCTGTCTCTCAAAAAGTGTATCAGAGCTAAAAGAGACATCGAAGAAGTTGTTTTCTTATTTATTTGTTTATCTATCTATGTATACATTTTTTAAAGTTTATTTTGAGAGAGAGACAGCATGTGTACATATGTGCACAAGTGGGGGAGGGGCAGAGAGAGAGGGAGAGCGGGAATCCCAAGCAGCCTCCAGAGTCCCACTCAGGGCTTGATCCCACAAACGGAGAGATTATGAGTTGAGCCAAAATCAAGAGTTGGAGGCGTAACTGACTGAACAACCTGAGCCCCTGAGGAATTTCTTTTAAGTTTATTTATTTATTTTGAGAGAGGGGGGTGGAGGGGCAGAGAGAGAGAGGGAGAGAGAGAGAATCCCAAGCAATCCTGTCAGTGTCCCACATGGGGCTCAAACCCACAAATGGTGCGATTATGACCTGAGCCAAAATCAAGAGTCGGACCCTTAACTGACTGAGCCCCCCGGGCACTTTCTGCCCTTTTAAATAAGTTTACAGGCACTGCTGGAGAAAAATTTTAAATGAACCTTAGCCACACATGGGAAAATGAAGGTGTTTGCACAATGTCAGGGGAGGTAGCAGAGTTGGGACATTATCTTCTACCTTTTAGTTTAGTGAAATTTCTACTTCTCCTTGGGAATCACTAATAAATAGATGGAGCGTGGAACTGTGCTGTTTTGAGGGAACAAGAGTGCATAACGAAAGGCAGAGAAATTTCTCCTAGAGATCAGAGGTGGGTAGGGTTCTGGCATGTGTTTTGGTCAACAGGAGGGGTCTGTGTGCTGGGGGTTATATGCAAGGACTATTGCTGGGAGGAAGGGTCAGAGTCGGAAGAGATTTTGGGGGGAAGGCTTGGAAGACAAAATCCCCAATGGAACAGTTTTGTTCGGGACTGACTTTTCTTCCTGGGACAGGAACGTAATATGCTGACCTGGTGTACGGAAAAGAAAAAGTGGGCAAGTCCTATCCATGGCCTTAGGATCTGTGTGCATGTGGGCAAGTTATTTCCCCTCTGCAGGGGTCAGAGTCTTCCTCCTTTAAGAGGGGCCAGGAGGTGGGGGTTAGGAGATGGTTTCCCAGGACCCTTCCAGTGTGCCTGTCTCTGAGCCTGTGAATCAGTCACTCAGCAAAGAAGTCCCAACAACCATAATGTAAGAAGTGGGGGGAAGAGCTGGTAGAGCCTGCTGGGTTTAGTTGTTTACACCCATTCTGGACAGACAGAGAGAAATCAGAAGCAATGGGAGGCAAAAGTGAGGTTTGTTTTTGAGTTTACGGCAGGTCCAGGGAGGAGAAGATATATTAGGGAAAAACAAGACGGAGGTTCCTCTTGATCACGTCATGCTTTGAAACAACAGGACAGCCCGCCCTGAAAGCTCTTCAGTGGGGACTCATTACTTTCAGGGTGAGGTCCAAATTCCTTTGCATGGGTATAGGGAGATCCATTTTATTCCCTTGCTTGTTTTTTCAGTCTCCTCTCCTGAGTCCCCCAGTCTACCCCCCCTGAATTGCCCAGGTGGTGCTCTGGGAGCACCTACTGCTAGCTAACATCCTACGGTTTGGTCCTCAGCCTTTGCACAGAACCCCTCCTGGAATGTTCTCCCCATCACATTTGCTGGGCAGACATCTACTCCTTCTTTGAAATCTTGTTCCAGCATTCCAGTGTCTTCCTTAATTCTTTTTTACGTGGCAGCCCTGCCTCCAGAGAGAGACCATCACTCCCTTCCCTGTCTGGCATCCATTCTGTGTGAATGCCATTTTAATGCATTGCATTCAAGTTTCTGTGTTTATCTCTCCTACTTCACTGTGAGCTCAGGAGGGCAGGTAACTCCTGTCTTGGCTCCTGAGGTTGAAACAATGACAACTGTTGGAGCTGGTGACTGACTCCCAAATGCTGATAAAACCAAAAAGAGAGAAGGGGAATAAAGCTCATCCTGTAACCCGCCCTAGAGCGCCACCAATGGAGACAGAGTCCAGTGGGCAACCAGATGCAAAGACTTTTGCTGAAAGCCAGATGGGAGTGCTAATCTACCCAGTCCCTCCAATTGTTTTTAACTGAGCCCCTAAGGGGAAATTAAGTGAAGCTCCCAGAGGGGTGGGCAGGAGGGTTGTAAAGATACTGTAGAGCAAGGTTAATGAAAGCCTTGTTCAAGGCAGCTCCATGCTGGGCTCCAATAACATCATTCTCTCTGGAGGGGAAGATCCTTCCTCAGCTCCCATGAAAACCCATGCCACTGCTAAGAGCCAGAGTGGATGTTGTGGCGTGTCCCCAGATCCTCTTTCAGCACTGAGGGATTCACGCCACCCACCTTCCTTCGCCTTCTGTGGATGCTGCTCTCCAGAGCACGCCCCATTAAACTTCTTGCATGCCAACCTCCAACCTGGAGTGTGCTTCCTGAGGAACTTATCCCAGCGGGTAGTATCAGCCTGCTGCTGGGGGCTGTTGAGATTAGCAGAGTGGTCAGAGTTGGTAGGTCTGGGTGATGATCTCTTGGGACGGGGCAGGAACTGATATTACAAACAGAATGGTGACTCCATCAGAGCGACCAGGGGAGCCACAGTAAGGACTGGGGTCAACAGAGGTCATCAGAGTGGTGCTTAGCCCTGGTCCCCAAGCAGTGACCCACCATGGTAGTCTGGGTCTTTAGCAGAACCAAGAATGCGGCAGTGGGAGTGGGTCACACTTCTGATATCACACTGGCAGGAGCTCTCAGGGTGCTTCTGTCTCACAGGGTGCTCTCAACCATGGCTACACCTTCGACTCCCTTCAAAAATACTGATTCCAGGTCTTGAATTTGAGAGATTCTCAAGGCTTCGTTAACCTACAGTAAGGCATAAGCCCTTGCCTGTTGTAAAGAGTCAGTTTCTAATGTGTGGTTCTGGTTGAGAACTACCAATATGGTAGAAAGATGATACACTCATATCAGACAGAGCAGGGTTTGAATCCTGGTCTTACTGGTGGTGGGGGAACTTTAGCATGTAGCTAATTTTCTGAGCTTCCATTTCTTCATCTGTAAAATCCTGTAAATCATATATTTTATAGAAATGTTGACAGGAAAATATGCTAATAGTAATCGCAATGATGGTGATGGTAGCCTTCGGTCAGTGGGGTTATTCTCACGATCATTGTTATCACAATTTGTGTCCGCACTTGGCCTTATACTCCTCCTCCTCCAGGGTACAGCACCTTAGGGTAGACTTGCCTTTCTTAGCTCTTGCCCTATCATGGGGGGAGATCTGTCTCCTTATGCCAGTTGTAGCTATTTGCAGTCCAGCACACTGTAGCTACAGCAGCTAAGTGGAAACCCACTGCCTCTGCTGGGGTTGACCAGATGATCAAACACTGGCATCCATGGTTGCATTTCTGCTTATGCCTAGAATAACACGTGCAGCAGTTCAGCCCTTCAAGACCATGTGCCTGCTGTGTGGAAGAGTAAGCAACACGGGTGTTACTCATATCTAAGGGCAGCAATGAAGCCCAGGGATACTCAAATGATAGCTCCAGAATTGCACCAGTTACTATGCGGCTTTGAACAAGTTCCTCTTTCCTCTCAGTGTGTCAGTTTCTTGCTCTGAAAAATAGGAGTGGCTGATCCGGAAAACTGAACACTCCGCTCAGTTTGGTGCTGCTGGTTCTCCAAACATCCACCCTCCCCACCCCAAGCAAGATGCCTTGGGGGCTGATATCATGCCTGCCTTTTCCCACAGACTCCAATGTCAAAGTCAGGGCTCTGAGAGATGCCACTGTGCTGTAAGGGACCTGAGAGTCTGTTCTGGCTGCTGCCCACCCGAGATCCCTTCTGCCCCGCCCCCCAAGGGTTGTAAGTTTCCCCATTTCTCCTCCTGCCACCGAGAACTTTAAATAGCCTCCAGCACACTATGTGGGTGCCAGAAGTTTTAATTAAATAATGTCCAGCTGTCAGAAAAGCTGTTATAAACGGTCCTTTTGTCTGCACCACTGTCTGGGAAGCCAGGAAGGAGAGAAGCTAGTGGGTTATAAATACGAAGGCAGAAGTTCAGTGGGGAGCCTGGGGGCAACAGCTTTTAGGCACCCTGAAAGCCACTGAAGGGATTTATTTATTTTTAATATGTGATTAGTCCATGGAAGGGCTCTTAGCCCTGGCTCCGTGACTGCATGTGCATAGGGGATAACCTGAAAAGGACTGGGCAAACCGGGGTCCTTGTGAAGAGCTGTCTCTCCCAGACTGCAATCAGTATCCCCTTTTACAATCCAGGTGGGAAAGTAGAGGGCAGGGTGGGTGCTGGCAATTCAGAGACAGTTCTCTGATGAACTTTCGTGATCGCTTCCCTCTTCCCCTCCCTTTTTTTGGTCCCTCCTTCCTCTCTTTCAACACATACTCTTGAATCTCTATGACGTTTGAGAGTTCTCTCTAACAAAGAGGAATATATACATACTTGTGGAGTATGCATTAAGTGCTAGGTATTTTATGTATATTACTCCATTTAATTATTGTCAAACACCCAGAAGATAACTATTATAAAGACTGATATTGTAGATGAGGAAACTGAGGCTTGTTGAGATTAAACAACTTGCCCGGGTCACATAGCCAGTAATTAAAGGGCCGGAGACTAGAACTCCATTAGGCTGCAGACAATATCTTTTGTGTATTGTCTTGCTGTGGTGCTGCTGCAAAGGTACCTGGCACAGATAGAACTGGAGAAATATTTACAAAAGGAGGAAAGGAAAGGAGGGAAGGGGGAAGGAAGGTAGCAACTCCATTCTGTCACTCACCAGAGCCAACAACCTTTCCATCATGACACATTGTCTCTGGAGAGCACAGGCAGGCAGGTATAAACCTGTTAAAATGTATAAAACAGTTGAGGGAAAGGCGTTGCTAAAAGGTGCATAAAAACAACATGATTAGGAAGCAGAAAGTTGGTTTCAAGAGTCATAGAGGAGGTGGAGCTAAAATGCTATGGGTAGTCGAAAGAGGGAGGTATGACTTCCAGCTACAGGAATGGGGGACTCCATGGAGGAGGCTGAATTTGCGCCTTGAAGGATGAGTGGGATTTGGACATTGAAAGATGAACGGCAGGTAGGCTCATCAGACAGAAGAGATGAGGAAGAATCACGAGTAGCCTATCAAGGAAGAGATAGACCCATGGTCAGTGCATCTGGGAACCACCGGATTGGAACCTGAGCTTCATGGTGTCCTGGTGAGGTGCCTGGGACTAATCTGGCAATGCCATGGGTGAGGGAGAGGTGGCCAGGGCTAAGGCAGCCCAGGCTGAGTGAGCCTGAGTCTGTGAGTACATGTGTGCATGTGTATACGCATGTATATGCCAAGGGGGTGGTTGGTACTTTTGCCTGAGCTTAGGTGCCATTAGATGCAAGTGGAAATTTGTCTGTTTCTTTGGTGGATCTGTTATGTACAGGTCTGCCATTAACCTCTGTCTGGGCATTCACAGAGAACTGATGATGGGTTCTACAACCAGCAGAAACGGTATGGAGTGACTCCCAGGATGGGCATATTCTGGTGGGTAGAGGACTTAGGCCCTAGCCTGCCCCTAGGAGACAGGGTCAGGTATGGCACCACAATGGTGGTTTTGGGGGTAAGAGGGTGTAGCACAGGGACTTGGGAGCTGGAGGGAGCTAGTCAGGGATAAGGGCTCTGACTTCACTTCTCTTCATCTGTCCCCACCATCCTGCAACCTGCCACCAGCATAGACAGGCTGGCCTAGGGTCCAGGGGCAGTGAAGGCTTCTCAAGGCTACTATTGAGCTGTCCCTCACTTCTGCCAGACGTTCTCTGAGAGTGATAGGAACACAGGTCACAGGAACAAACAGTTCACTGGTTTGGGGGAATCATTAAATAATGGTAGCCAGTGCCCTTCCCCTATGTGGACAGGCCTGGCAGCATCCCCAAAGGCCAAATGGAAACTCCCAGGGCTGTTTCAAGAGGCATGGATGCTCAAAATGAGAAGAGCTGAGGCGGAGAGACTCAGGGTTACCTTGATGAGAGCCCTCCCCAGCACAAGACAAGAGCCCAGCCAAAGACAGCTGTCACTTTTGGGTGGAGAAGTCATCCCTTGATGGCCACAGAAGCCTGGCTCTTCCATTGATGGGGAGCCCTTGATTCCAGCTTTAGAGCAGGTGGTGTAGATAATTCTCCACGGGATGGGATTCAAGGGACATGGGTGGAGGATTCTAGCGACACTAGATACGAAGCAGGGATTCTGAATTTAGCATATCTGCCATCAAGCCCAGGCAGGTATCCTGGGTGGCCTTGGGCATGTCTCTAAATGTTTCTGGGCCTTGACTTTTATACTTACAAACATTTATTCAGCAAGCACCTTGGGAGCACCTACTGTATGCGAAGTGCTGTGTTAGGTACTGGGGAGCAGACAGCAGAGAAAAGTAAATGATCTCTGCCCCCATGGCACTCCCAGTTTAGTGGAAATAAACAAGTAGTCACACAAATAAGTGCATTATAATGCATCACAATAAATTCTCTGAGGCAAAGGTAGTGTGGGTCCCATGGGAGAACCCCTGGGTTGGCCTAGGAACTGATACCTGAAGGGTAAGTACAAGTTATCTGAGTCAGACTTGGAGGAAGAGCTTGTGCAAAGGCCCTGAGGAGCAGAACATAGTAATATGTTTTAGGAGCTGAAGTTAAACCTGTGTGGCCCGATTGCAGTGAGCAAGGGGCAAAGCAGAATGACATGAGGCTGGGGGTGGAGGGCAAGAGACAGGATGATCACACAGGAGCCCTTCAACCATGAGAAAGATTGCGGACTTCACCCCATGATTGTTGGGAGGTCACTGCTCAAATCTGAACAGGAGTGTGATGATTAAATTCACATGCTAAAAATAAAATAAACAATCAGAGATGGAAAAAAACCAACAAAACCACAAAATACTTGGACCTCCCTGCAGGGGAAAAAAGAGATTTGAACAAGTATTTTCATGTTATAGCATTTACCCCCATGGGAATAATCTACTAGCAGAACAAAGAATTATGTACAAAAATATTCATTATAGTTAAAAAGACCAAAACCACTCTGGCTGTTGTGTGAAGAGAATAAACACTAATAAGTCTCTTGTGTTTGCTTTGAGCTAAGAAAGACAGAGGCAGGGCCTCAGCCCCAGTGGGACCAGAAGCAATGATTCTCAACCTTGGCTGTACTTTAGAGACACCTGCTATGATAGCCAGCTTCCAAAACGCCCCCCCCCCCGCCAAAGCCTTACCCTCCTGGTATACATGTCCCTAGGTAGACCCTCCCACAACAAATAGGACTATCCTGTTCAATGTAACCCAAGAGGGTATGTGGAGACAATGGAGTGTGAATTCCAAGGCCAGGCCAAGACAAAAGACATGGTGGCTTCTGTCTTGCTCCCACCTTCTTACATCCCTTGCTCTGGGGAAAGCCAGCTGCCTGTGGTAAGGATGACCAAACAACCCTATAGAGAGATCCATGTGGCAAGTTACTGAGGCCTCCAGTCAATAGCCATGTAGAAGAGCCATCTTGGAATCAGGCCCTCCAGCGCCATCTAATATCTTGACTATAACCTCATGAAGGACCCTAAGCCAGAACCACTAAGCCACTCCTGGATTCCTGACACACAGAAGGTATAAGAGGATGCCTATCTATTGCTTTAAGTCATAAAGTGATCTGCTGTGTAGCATTAGGCAATCGGTGTTCCTAGGGAGCTTTAAAAAATATTGATGCTCAAGCCCCATCCCCCAGAGATTCTGATTCTTTTGATCTAGGGTAAATTCCAGGCATTGGTGTGTCTAAAAGCCCTCAGATGACTCTAACGTACAACCAAGATTGAGAACCACTGATGAGTGTAGTGGGTAGGTCAACCAAGAAAACTTAAGCATGGTATTGCCTCAATTTCCAGAGCTAGAACTCAGTTTATGTTGAGGGTTCTATCCTGGGGGAAGGAAAAAGCCCAGTTTGTGGATTACAGCCCTGGGTCATTGCGCACTTATGGTCGGGTTGCCTTAGTGTCCACTGCTTCTGACCAAAGGATACCTAAATTTCCCTGAGGATACAGGCCTATAGAAAGGAAATTAGTGGCTTTAGCTGAAGGGAGAAGAGAAGTCCAGCACCAGGCAGATAAATCCACCTTCTACAGACCACAGCTTTGACCCATAAACCCTCTCTGCAGTCCTACACCTTCAGGATTCCAGTGTTCAGTGTTCCAGTGTTCCAGTGATGGACAGGTCTCCTGATTCCTCCCACCTGCCATTGTGTTTTCTGCCCAGACCCTGTTCCTGCCTCTGAATATGCTCTTTGAAAACTTTATGAGCAATGATGACAGCTGACTCTGAAAACCTTTGTGCATCTTCAAGTTTCCATGGTTAACGGGACATTGTTCCCGTCTCTGAATAATAAGTCAGGGGGCCCGATGGTCTCTTTGCTCTCCTTCGTGTTACTTGCCTGATGAAACTTGCAATAGAGTAATTAAAATGATTGTAAAGGGAGCCCTAGGAGATGAAAGATGCTGATGAGACAGTCAGATGCTGTGAGCTCACCCAGCTATCTCAACGCTGCACGCCAGGGGTGACTGGGCTACTCTCCTGTGATTCTCCTAAGAATGGGCACTGGTACCAGCTGCATCCCTGTGATACCTAAGATGCTCAGAAGTACTGATAGATTTTTTTGAGCACCTGGAGCATGGTAGGTGTAAGAGATACAGAACGTAGTAAGATCCTTTTCTTCTTTTTAAGGAGATCTTAGCTTGGCAGAAACAAATAAGGGAAGAGATAATAGAATGTGATGAGTACCACTCTCAGGGACCTGTGGAAGCCCAGAGGAGGCACTTCACTTGGCCCAAGAAGTCTCTGGAGGAGGTCAGATCTTAGGTGTTTTATTGCCTGGGTAAAGATGGTGGGAAGTCAGTACGAGAGGAATGGCAGGTACAACGTACAGGTGTAGGAGCTTGAGGCTCTTCAGGGAATTGCAAGCATCTCCTTGCAGGTCTAAATGCTTTCCTGGGACCTACAGCTTAGGGGGGCAGCCCAAAGGCAGCTGGCAAGCAGCACTTCTTTAGGCTGAGTACCAGGCTGTATATAGAAGGCATCCAGCAGGCAGAATTCACCATTTCCCATCACCCCACCCTGCTACATTCCCAGATCCTACTCTTGCTTTTCATCAACCATGGGTGACCCTCCCCTTCACTGCCCCAGCCAAATGTTTGTTTCAGCCCCACCTGCAGAACCAGCACTTTGATCTGCTTTGTCCTCTGTTGCCCGATACACCAAACCCCTGGCTACTGGCCTGTGTTTTCCTCCTGTCTCCTGCCTACATCTTGTTGAAATTGGCTTCCATGTGATCAACCTTTCTGACTCTCAGATGGGCCTCAGTGCCTTCTCTTAGGAGCTGTATCCATAGACAGCCTTAGAATTTGTAAGTGTTCTTCCTGGACCAGGAGCTAGACAGAGGAGGCCTGGGAAGGTAGAAACCCAAATGCCTGAGGGGATTCCAGGAGACACGCCTGGAAGGAAAACCCTGGGTAAGAAGGTAAGGGGGTCCTGGGTATTTCCTACTTCCTGTCATTGGCCCTAGAACAGGAGTCACAGTGTAGGCATGTTCTGTGGATATAGAGCTAGGAAGATTGTGTAAATAGGTCACCTGGTCAGTGAAACAATGGAGGGTGCTGGGGCACAGCAAACAGGAAAGCCCACACACCCATCTAATGGGGGATGTTGCTACTTAGTTCTGCTGTTCCCCATTCCACATGGGAATGCAGGTGCAGTGTAACTAGGCATAGGAATTTCTCAAGATAAACCCCAAATATGGATTTTAATGGAAAATAATAGGCTGTTAATTCAAATAAAAACAAACAAAAAACACCTGTACATAGAAAAGAAGGCAGCATGGTTTTCGAATTTCAGCAATTCCCCCACAGAAAGATGGGCAACTAGAGACCAAACCCTCCAAAGCTACAGACGTTGACAGCAAAGCAGGTGATGAGGTACCCCCAAGAAGCCTAACACACGAGCAGGTGGGGACAAATCATTAACAACCCTAAGCCCTGCAAGGTCTCAGCATCTATGTGGCAGGAAGCAGAAGGAGTGGTCAGGTGTTTGCTGGACCTGAGAAAAGAACAATACGCAAATGGCCAACTGAGACTCACTGGAAAGTTCTATGGAGGCAGGAGAGTTTCATAGTGATGGGGAGGAAGGGGGAGAGACACCTTTTTAATTGCTGCAAGGATGGCTGCCAAAGAGGTCCAGTAATCGCACTCCCTTTTAGGGTCTGGGAGGAGGTGACTTGTGTCCCACCGGAGTTCCAGGACTGTCTGCTGTGCTGGCTCAAGTCTTCCATATTAATAAAGAGACAGGGAAGGTTGGCACCACCATCCCTAATACACACTCACGTCCTTCCCACCCGGCTCCCATGACTCCTCTCGGTGGGCCCTTGCCCTGCCTCATTTGCCCAGCCTTTGCCAAAAGGAAGTGGGGCAGCCAGTGCCTCAGAACAGAGGGGAAAGGAAAGCCAGCCAATTGTATAGCAGCCAGCTGTGCTACTCCCCATGACAGGCACCTTAACATCAGCCTCCACAAGTTTCCCCTGGATCCTAAAAGAAGGAAAGAATGGGTTCTCCCACTTAGGCGCAACAACTTTGTGCCAGGAAAACACACCTTTCTTTGTTCAAAGCACTTTGAAGCCTCCTGTTTAGACTTAACAGAACAAACTTGGCCACTTAAAATGGATGCTGTTCCAACCGTTTTTGATTGGTGTACCCACTGAAAGTCTGTGAAACTCAAATCAAGGAGTCTTTTGAAGGAAAACAACACTTGTGCTCCAACAGGACCTCCTCGTTTAAGATCAAACATTAGAAGTCAGCAAGTACTACTTGAACGCAGTTATGCTTTTAGAAATCTTTTGAAGGCAAAAAGAAAAAAAAAAGGATAATTACATTGGAAAAAGAAATAACAAGCTTAAGAAAGACGACGAAAACTTGCTTACAAAAAGAAAGCAGAGCAACACGAAGACGGATCAAAGTCACGTGCTTGATGGAGACTCTGGAAGCAAAGAACGAATTAGCCCAGGACATAGCAGAACACATTTTACCAACTGCCTTAAGTGGTTTTCCTCTGGAAGATTTCGAGATTCCTGGACAAGATCAATAAGATAATTACCAGACATTACCAATTCTGTAAAACAGACCAAGAGGACCTTCATTTAAAATTAGCCTACATAGGGGTGCCTGTGTGGTTCAGTTGGTTGAGCGTCCGACTTCGGCTCAGGTCATGATCTCAAGGTCAGTGACTTCGAGCCCCGTGTCAATCTCTGTGCTGACAGCTCAGAGTCTGGTGTCTGCTTCAGATTCTGTCTGTTTCTCTCTCTCTCTCTCTTTCTCTCTTAAAAATAAATAAACATTAAAAAATGCTTTTAAAGGACTATGACAACGTGTTTCATTTATATTAAAATTTTTTTGTACAAATGTTGGGAGAGTACATTCTATGATAAGTAGGAGTTAACTAACATTAAATATGAATTAAAGAAAGAAAAGAAACTAGAAGGTCTGCCCAGTCGACTAGTGGGTGAATGCAAGGGGTCTGTGACAAGGTCTGAAGGGATGGACCATTCTAGACTCTATGACTGTTCAAAACTGACTGGCCAGGGATCCCCAATGCTCATACTGATGAGAAACTGCTGGATATGGGATCAGAATTGAGTGGAATAGGGATAATAGTATAAAAAGAAAGAGTCCATATAAAAATGGGGTGGGGCCGTAGAGCCAGAACATCTCAGAAGGCGAGCTGCCATGTTTTTAAATACTACACAAACACAACCAAAGAGGGAGCCCTGTGGAGTTAGAAGGCTACCCTGAACGAGGGCCTCCTTCACAAGGTTCAGGAACATTGCATTTACATAAAAACAAACATAAAAATGTCAAGGGTGAAACCCACACAGAATTATTATTAGAACAAAGAGACTAAGGAAGAGAATAACATCTTTATAGACAGCGAAAGTGTGCCAGAGGAGGTACCTACAAAATAAATCAAAACTGTAACCTATTACTTCAAAATGAGCTAAAAGACATTAAGGAAATGACATCATCACCCACATGAATGAGAATAATAATAATCATAACCTCAGAGATTACCTGACAAATCACAGAAAGGAATTGGAAGAACAAAGTTGTTTCAGAAAGGAAGACCCAAAGTAGAGGGAACGTGAGAGTGAATAGATATAATAAATAATGCCTTATAGATAACAGACGGTAAATAGGAAGGAATTCATAAGACTCAAAAGAAGGCGGAAAAAAAGAGAAGATAAAAGGAATTTGAGAGAAAATGAAAATACTAAAAGATGCCTGGAATATTTTGTATGTGGCAACTGTGGTCCCGGAAAAAGAAAACCAAAGCAAGGGGGATAGAGCAAATACTAGAAATGATAATTTAAGGAAACTTTCCCAAAATAATAACAATAATTAAAGATCTGACCATACACATTGAAAGAATACACGCACACAGTGTACCTGAAAAACTGAGGCCGAATGATTGATAGCAAGATGTCTTGGTAAAATCGCTTCACGTGAAGAAGAAAATAAAAAAAGGCAGAAGAAAATTATTCAGGCATCTAGCCAAAAACCAGGAAATGGCTTATAAGGGAAAGAAAAATCAGGTTATCAGACTTTCTGACAATAATGCTTTATGTTAGAAGAAAATGAAGTGACGTTTTTACGGTACCTAAGGAAAGCAAATATAATTCAGGAGTTTTATATCCAGAAAAACTGGCTTTTGTGTACAAAGGGCACAGGTAACTATTATCTGCATGTAAGAACTAAGGAATTTTATTCCTAAGAGCTCTTCCCGAGGGATTTACTAGATAATAAGCTTCACATAAGCAAAACAATCAAAGAGACATTGATATATATGATACGCTAATATAAAAGTAGGTGTGAAGGAGAGCCAAAAGGCAGAGGGTATATATAGTCTGCAAGGCTATATGATTTGAAAATACAGGTACAATACAATTACACAAGTTCAGGAGACAAGGAGAGGGACAATGCATATGTTTTTTCTAATTGTTTTCAGTAATCATATTTGGACAGTAGCATTTGTATTGTTTTTCTGAGACTGTTGAGTGGGTAATATGAGGTAAAGCAAACGATGAATCACAATTAATAATTGAATCACAATTAATCATTCTAACCTTATTATCTCCAGCATCCTCAAGAAACCAGGAGGCTCAGTTTGGCAGAAAGGAGATACAGATGCAAATATATACACTTTATTTATAAATGTGTAAGCATGATTATGAACACAAATATTTAAATATATGTGATAGGTTTTAATCCATTTCAATATGCTTACTGAAGTTCAGATAGACTCATCTTTGGTCAGTGGGAGTTGTTTATATGTATATATAATTGGTCAGCTTGGGAGGATAATAGGGAACAGTTCATTATCTTGAAATCGGGTGAAGAAAGAGAATGGGGGCTCCTGGGTGGCTCAGTCTATTAAGTGTCCAACCCTTGGTTTCAGCTCAGATCAAGATCTCATGGTTTGAGGGTTTGAGCCCTGTGTTGGGGTCTGTGCCAACAGCTTGGAGCTTGCTTGGGATTCTCTCTCTGCCCTCTACCACCCCCTTCTCTTTCAAAAATAAGTGAATGAACATTAACAAAAAAAGAAAGAGAATGGATCAAGCATTTATTCTGCTTTTCTTATAGGGAAAGTGTCTCTTTATAGAAGTCTTTGAAATAATAAATGGAAAAGAAGTGATTACATTAGAATGTCATTGTAAACTCTAACAAATGATGAACTTTAAGCATTGAATACCAGTGGCTGGAAGCATCATGAAAGGAAAAAAGACATCCGTTGCCTCCTGATGTACCACTTGTGGTCTGGCCAAAGGGGTCAAACCTGAGTGTGGTTGG
The DNA here is from genome assembly GCF_007474595.2 of Lynx canadensis. Lineage (NCBI taxonomy): Eukaryota > Metazoa > Chordata > Mammalia > Carnivora > Felidae > Lynx > Lynx canadensis. The sequence goes on from NC_044316.2 coordinate 20,863,469, forward strand.
GCCTCTGGACCCAGTTACCCTTTTGCAAGAAATGCAGGGGACAGTGGAGCGGGTTGAACTGTCTCACGAGTGAGCAGTGGGCAAACCCTAGACAGGATACATTGGGTGAACCATGAAGGGTTGGAGAGCAACCTGTAGTGCCTTAAACAGGCAAGACTAGACTCTGGTCACTAGTGACTCTGGTCACTCTGGTCACTTGGGGGATAAAACTCTAGGGAAAACATAAATGATGGTTTACTATAAAAGTCAGAGTATAATTCCTTTGGGGTGGAGGAGAGAGGTTGGTGACCGGAAAGAGACACATGGAAGGAGCTGCTGAGGTCACTGGTGAAGTGCTATTTCTTCACCTGCATGATGGTTATGAGGGTCTTATCACAATATTGTAATATTTTCTTCAAGCTATAAATTTATTTTGTGTGTTTTTTTGTATTAGTTTTATTTTAAATAAAAAGGATGGGTTTTTTTTTTTTTTGGTTTTGTTTTAAAGTGTATTTATTTATTTTGAGAGAGACAGAGACAGCAGGAGTGGGGGGAGGTGCAGGGAGAGAGGGAGACGGAGTACCCCGAGCAGGCTCTGCCCTATCCGTGCAGAGCCTGATGCGGGCTCGATCCCATGAAACTGTGAGATCATGACCTGAGCTGAAACCAAGAGTGGACGCTTAATTGACTGAGCCACCCAGGCTCCCCCAAAAGGTTTGTGCTTTAATTTACATATCAGTTTTTAAAAATTTTTTAAATGTTTCTTTATTTTTGAGAGAGAGAGAGGCAGAGAGCCAGTGGGGGAGGAACAGAGAGGGAGAGAAAGACATGAAATTCGGAAGCAGGATCTAGGCTCTGAGCTGTCAGCACAGAGCCCGAGGTGGGACTCCAACTCACAAACCGCAAGATCATGACCTGAGTGGAAGTTGGAAGCTTAACCCACTGAACCACCCAGGTGTCCCTTAATTTACATAAGTATGTAGGACAAAGGTAGCATATCTACTGGACCCCTTTGGTCCCTAAGACCTCCTTATTCCAATTCTGCCTGGCAGGACAGACACTGGGTACTGGTTCTAACATGGATCCCCAACTTCATATTCCCCTGCCTTTTAGACATTTAAAGAGATTATCCAGAGAACACGTAGAAGTCATGAGAGTAAACTAACTATGGGCTTTTATTAGGCAGCCAAGAATGAGCTGAATAATAAAATAAAACTTGGCTCAAAGTAGAGGGCTCCTTGCATTTGACATTTTTACTTTATTCTAACCAGGAGCTCTCTGGGACAGTTCCAGAAAATGTCATGAGAAATGTATATTTATAATGGTGGCTCAATATTGTCAGGTGAATTCTACCTTAACATCCAATATGCAAAATTTCATGGTAATTGTGATATTTCCATCACAATGTATATTTCCATCACAATCAGGATTCTTCCCTTTAAAGATGGGTTTGGCTTCAAGATTCCTTTAAATGGCAGCTGGCAGGACAAGGTATGCATTTGTTTACAGAACCGTAATTGCTTAACAGTGTGGAGGGAGGTACGGGCTGTTCAACAATTGTGTCAGCCCGGACAAAACAAGGCCTTTACACAGAGGGGACCCATGGTTGGGAGGGCCAAGATGTATATAACAATGCAAAGAATTAGGGGATGTCCTTCATTCCTACTCAGGACAAACCCCGAACTTTTCTCCTTCATTAGCTTGGGTCTTCACACAGTAGGACAGAACTACTCTGCTAAGAAAATCAGTGCGTTCAGGATTTCTGAATCATTTTGTTAAGCACATTTCTAATTGTTCAAATTAGTCATAAAGGCTGTTTTTGCTATTTTGGGGCTCTTGAGCATCTGAGTTCCCTTCCTATGTTTGGAGACTTCTCTGTGGTATGAATTTTAGTGAGAAGAAGAGACTATCTTTCACTGTAACAGCTGAAAAGGCCAATTACTCATTTTCCCTGTCTCCTCTGTGGCTAGGAGGCAGGCACGTGACTTGAGTTCAGCCAATCACAAACATTCACTCCAGACTTTGTGGCCAAGAAACAATGATGGCAGCGAATTCTGGAAGCAGTAGTGAGGGGTGCACTGGCATCCTGTTTCTACGGACGGGGTGGCTGACTCATTTGTGCGAACTTCAGTGTTTTGGGTTCCATGGTGGCAGAAGCAGTGTTTTTCACTGGTCTCGTTCTAGGGTGTGGGCTATATTGCACAGTCTACCTGTGTTCCTGCTTATTTTCCGAGGATTATTCTAATCTACAGTCTTCTTGGCAATTCTTTGAGCACCCCAATATCTTTCAACAAAGGTCTTCTCTATTTAAATCATCTGGAATCTTTTTTTTTTTTTTTGTAACTTTCAATTTAGAAATCTGGCTGATAACATGGTTTGAGGCAATGCTATGATAAGTCACTTGGCATGAAAGATGATAAGACCTCACAGAAGGCAGATAAACTGATCTTCATGAGAAAGAGGAATATATATATTTTGGAGTATTGAAGAAGGAGTGGAGAGAAGGACAGAAAGAAGAAGAGAGGGTAGGGAGTTGAAACAAGATAAGGTGAAGGACCTGTGAATATTTCCTGAGATGGCTTAAGAGGATGTTAAGAAAATCTAATGTTCCATGTAAAGTTGCTTTAAGTGCTCTAGTATAAATTACTTCCCTCTTCCTCAGCTCCATAAGTGTCTAGAATAAAGAGCCAGAGGAGCACAGGAGAATTTAAGTCCTTTGGATGTTTTCAAACATTTTCAGGAGGGAATGCTACAGAGTGATGAGAGGGTTCAAGAGGTTACAAGATCCTGGGTGGCCTCAGGATCTACTTAGGAGTAGTGGAGGAAGCATTACTGCTCCTTCCAGTGAAGAAGACAACGAACTTGAGACACGGGCATGTGGATGGGAGTCAAGGGTAAGAAATGGTGGAGACATTTCTTGAAGACAAGAAATGAGGCTATACACAACTGGGGAAAGAAGATACAAAGCAGGGCAATTGGATTCTAATGGGTTTTAGTCCTTTCATTTTTAATTAGATATTTCCAGGTATAATTTACATACCATAAAACTCACACCTTGTAGAAGTGCAAGTCAATGACTTTTGAGTTGCGCAACCATCATCATGAACCAGCTTTAGATTTCTTTTGCGCCCTTTTGCTGCCAGTCCACATTCCCATTCCCGGCCCTAAGCAAATGCTGATCTACCTCTCTCTCTATAAATCTGCCTTTTCTGGAAATCCCATACAAACAGAATCATATAAAATGCAGTCTTGGATATGGCTTCTTTCACTTAGCATCATGATTTTGAGGTTCTCCTGTTACACAGCATGTCTCAGCAGTTTGCTCTGTTTTATTGGTGGATAATACTCTATTGCATGTGTATCACATTTTGTTTATCCATTCAACAGTTAATAAACAACTGGATTGCTTCCACATTTTAGCTATTATGAGTAAGACCACTCTAAACATTTGGATACAAGTCTTCATGTTTTCATTTCTCTTGGGTAGATATACCTAATTGCTGGATCACATGGTAACTGTATCTTTAACCTTTTGTAGAATTGCCAAATTGTTTTTTAAAATTTTTTTGACATTTATTCATTTTTGAAAGACAGAGAGAGACACGGTGCGAACAAGGGAGGGGCAGAGAGAGAGAGAGAGAGACACAGAATCCAAAGCAGGCTCCAGGCTCTGTGCTGATAGCACGAAGACACGGGGCTTGAACCCACAAACCATGAGATCATGACCTGAGCCTAAGTCAGACTCTCAACTGACTGAGCCACCCAGGTGCCCTTGCCAAATTGTTTTTTAAAGTGGCTGTACTTTATATTTCCACCAGCAGTGAATGAGGGCTCCAGTTTCTTTACATAGTCACTGAGATCAACTATTGTTGGTGTTTTTGATTACAATTATTTTACCAGGTATGTAGTGGTATCTTATTGTGGTTTCAATTTGCCTTTCCCTAATGGCTATGGCATGCAGTACCTTTTCATGAGCTTATTAATATTCATGTTGTTTCTTTGGTATAGTGTCTATCCAAGTCTTCTGCCCATTTACTTTATTTATTTATTTATTTATTTTGAGGGGGTGGAGGGGCCAAGAGAGAGGGAGAGAGAGAGAGAATCCCAAGAAGTCTCATCACTGTTAGCACAGAGCCTGATGTGAGGCTCAAACCCATGAACTGTGAGATCATGACCTGAGCTGAAATCAAGAGTTAGATGTTTAACTGATGAGCTACCCAGGCGCCCCTACTTTTTTAAAAGCAATCTCTGTGCTCAGTATGGGGCTCGAACTCACAACCCTGAGATCAGGAGTCAAATGCTCCACTGACTGAGGCAGCCAGGAGCCCTTCTTCTGCCCATTTAAAAGAATGAATTATTTGCCTTTTATAATAGAGTTGTAACTGTTCTTTACATATTCTTAATATAACTCCTTTATATCATTTGCCAATATTTATGTTACTTGTAATATTTATATTACTTACAAATATTCTCTCCTATTCTGTGGCTTATTTTGTTCATTTTCTTAACAGTGCCTTTTTAAGAATGCTTATTTAGATGAAATCTAATTTGTCAAATTGTTTCTTTTATGGACTATACTTTTGGTGTTGTATCTATGAAGTCTTTGCCTAATACAAAGTCATAAAGATTTTTTCCTATGAAAAGTTTTATAGTGCATCCATTTTGAGCTATTTTTTTGTGTGTATGATATGATGTGAGGATACAAATTTGTTATTTTTTGTATATTAATATCCTATGGTCCCAGCATCATTGGTTGAAAAGACCATCCTTGCTCCACTGAATTGACTTGGCACCTTTGTCAAAAATTAATTTACCATCAATAAAAGAATTTATTTTGGGACTTTCATTTCTGCTCCATTGATCTCTAAGTCTATTCTTAGTGCGGCATAGTATCAAACTTCCTTAATTTCTGTAGATTTATAGTAAGATTTGAAATTGGGTAGTTAAATCCTCCAAATCTGTACTTTCACAAAATAGTTCTGTTCATTTGACATCTTTTGCATTTCTATATAAATTTCATAACCAGCTTGTCAGTTTCCTAATAAAGAACTTTGATAACTTTACTGGTTTGAGTTGAATCTGTAGGTCAATTTGGAGAGAATACTGAGTCCTCTAATTCATGAACTTGGACTCTCTCTCCATTTACTTAGGTATTTAAAAATTTCTCTCAGCATTTTAGTTTTCAGTGATCAGGGTTTGCATTTCTTTTGTTAAATTTATTTTTAAGTATTTTACCCTTTCTGATGCCATTGTGAATAAGATTATTTTCATAGTTATAGTTTTGGATTTTTCATTGCTATCATATAGATATGCACCTGATTTTGAAAAATTACCATGTATCCTGCACCTTTGCAAAATTTGTTCATTAGTTCTAGCTGTGGGTTTTTTTTTTATTGATTTCATAGATTTTTTGATAGATTTGATGAATTTCATATTTTTCTACATATAGGATCATGCCGTATCAGAATAGAAAGTTTTACTTTTTCTTTTCCTGTCTGTGTGCTGTTAATTTACTTTTCTTGCCTTATTACACTGGTTAGAACCTTCAGCATAATGCTGAAGAGGAGTAATGAGAGTCAATATGCTTGCTTCCTTCCTAATCTTCAAGTGGAAACATTCAGTCTTTCATTATTAAATATTATGTAAACTGTAGGGTTTTCATAGGTATCCTTTATCCAGTGAGGAAGTTCCTTACTATTCTTACTTTGTTGAAAAAGTTTGATCATGAATGAATGCTAGATTTTGTGAAATGATTTTTGCGCCTGTTGTGATTATGTGTTTTTTGGTCTTTATTCTACTCACATGGCATATTACATGAATTGATTTTCATATGTTAAAGCCAATCTTGCATTCCTGGGACAAATCCCACTTGGTCATAATATATATAATCTTTTTAATATGTTAATTCAGTTTGTTAATATTTAAGACATTTTGCATGTATGTTTATAAGGAATATTGATCTGTGGATCTTCTTTTTTGTGATGCCTTTGTCTGTCTTTGGTAGTAGGGTAGTACTAATGTTATCTAGTGAGTTGGGAAGTGTTTGCCACTCCTCTATCCCCTGAATGAGTTTATGGAGGTTTGGTATTATTCCCTATTTAAAAATGTGAAAGAATTCAACAGTGAAGCCATCTGGGGCTGAGCTTTTTATGCGTGTGGAAGATTTTTACTTATTAATTCAATTCCTTTGCTTGTTAGAGGTCTATTCACATTTTGCATTCCTTTTTGAATCAGTTTTGGTAATCTGTGCCCATTGGCCTGGACTTAAACTGCGGAATTTTTTGCCATGTGCTGTGCAGCTGCTTATGTCTCTGCTCAGTTTCTTAAAGATTTCTCATGTTATTTTAGCTTGCCATCCTAGGGTCTTTGTTTCCACCTAGCTTAGCGGTCATCCAAGAATGGGCAGAGTTTGTGCTCAAACTCCTCTAGCCAATAGGGCCTCCACCTTTTTTTTTTTATTTATTTTTTTTTTAACTTTTTTTTTTTTTCAACGTTTATTTATTTTTGGGACAGAGAGAGACAGAGCATGAACGGGCGAGGGGCAGAGAGAGAGGGAGACACAGAATCGGAAACAGGCTCCAGGCTCCGAGCCATCAGCCCAGAGCCTGACGCGGGGCTCGAACTCCCGGACCGCGAGATCATGACCTGGCTGAAGTCGGATGCCCAACCGACTGCGCCACCCAGGCGCCCCATGGGCCTCCACCTTTTGTAGGTGGATCTGTTTGAGGGCTGGGGAGTGCATTTAAAGGTCATGCAATTTTCAGCTTTGCCATGGTTTTTACTTTCCACCAGGCACTCGCAGGTCCCTGGTGTTTGAATAGCCAGGTCACGTACGGATGTGTGCAGAGCTTATCAAGCCCCCTGTAGTCTCTTATTTCCAAGATCTCTCTGTTAAACTTCCGGCTAGTCCTCAGGTCTGCAGTTCACCTTGCCTGGGATCGCCACCTGAGGCTAGGAGAGCTGTAGTTTCCCCATCCATAGCTGGCACAGACTCTCCCTTCCACTCTCCATCAAGTCAGTGCCCTCTGGCAGGGAAGCTGACAGTTTTTATGGCCAGCAAGCATGCCCTAGACTCCTGCTGTTCATACCTGAAGTTTCAAAGTTTCCAAATGTGTTGTTTGTCTTTGGCCAATTTCCAGAGACTTGAAAATGGTTGTTTTTGACAATTTTGCCTAGTTTTATAGTTTGTTTTTTGCAGAGACGATGTGTCGACTTCTTCACTCCTCTACAGCTGGAAGTTTTTTAGTCTTTTAAAAGGCTGGGTGTGCGACCTGTCAGCTAAGCCTCTCCTTGTTTTGAAGGTGCTGTTGGGCATTAGGGAGCCAAACAGTATAAGCTTTTCCTTTTTTAAAGTCAGAAATAGAAATGATGCCAGGGAAGATGTGAGTTGGGGCACTGGAGAGACTGAGAAGTGGAGAGAGGTCAGGAGGTGATGAGAGAGAGTAAGGAGTGAATGGGACAGGGACACAGAGGTGGAGGCAAGAACTGAATTCATGGTCTATTGGAAAATATGGAATTTAAAAAGCCTATCTTTCCTACCCTTAATGCCCAAGCTAATAGCCACTGTTTTCATGAGTGTTTCTCCCAGGCTCCCTGACTGGAACTTCCAGTCCCCTGAGGAGTGTAGGTGTTAGGGTAGGGATGAAAATGTGTTGACCATATGATGAGGAAGGTAGGGTGGCAGGAAATTGTGTGCCACTGGGAAATGGAAATGGCCTGCATATCAGCATCAGTTAGGTGGGCTGGAGTTGCTGACTTCGACGTTAGTTCTACCTTTCACATAAAGATTTGGTCCTGATAGGAGAGGGGCAGAAAGAGAGGGAGAGAGAGAATCCCAAGCAGGATCCACACTGTCAACACACAGCCCCACATGGGGCTTGATCCATAAACCATGAGATCATGACCTAAGCCAAAATCAAAGAGTCGGATGCCTAACCAACTGAGCCACCCAGGGCCCCCTGGTCCTGATACTCTTAAACCAGAGGTGGGCAGATTATAGCATGCAGGCCACATATGGCTTGCCATCTGTTTTTGTAAATAAAGTTTTATTGGTACTTGGCTACACCCATTGTCTCCATATCTATGGCTGCTTTTGCACTAATGATCAGCATTGGATAATTATGACAGAGGCTGCATGGCCTATAGGTATAATAACATATTTACTATATGGCCCTTTACAGAAAAAAAGCTTGCCACTCTTCTTTTAAATTAAAATTGCAGTGGATTACCTCCGTGAGGCATGATAATGTGGATAGAGCTTCATGCACACAATCAGAAGATAGGATGTTAAGTCTGGGCTATGTTACCTATCAGCAGTGACCCCCAGGGCAAGCATTGGCTCTCTCTTGGCACTGACCCCCTGAAAATAGGAAATCAGAGGACTCTTTCCATCATTTGGGGTTGTTGTTCAAACAAAACTACTGTATGAGAAAGTATGTTGCAAACCATGTAGCACCATATATATGCTGTTTGTTTTGACGTATACAGAACACTCACTTTGACCTTCTAAATCCCCTGTTTGGATCCATTCTTCCTGTGGACTGAATGCTGCCTTATGTACTTGAAAAAAACCTTTTTTAATGTTTATTTATTTTGAGAGAGAGAGAATACACGAGTGGGGGGTGTGGGAAGGGCAAAGAAAGAGAGACACAGAATCCAAAGCAGGCTCCAGCTGTCAGCATAGAGACCCATGCAGAACTCTTAGAGCCCCTGTGGGGCTCAAACTCACAAGCTATGAGATCATGACCTGAGCCGAAGTCGGATGCTTAACTGACTGAGCCACCCAGCCGCCCTTGCCTTATGTATTTTCATGTAAAGTATGTGATGTAGTATTTTCTTAGGCACTTTCCTTGACTTGAAGAGGGATCAGGAGACCATTTGTATTACAGAAGAGAGAAAGACAGGACAAGAGGACTCTAAGAAAACAAACCCCCTTGTGTCATAGACATGCTGCAAAGGAAAAGTCCATAGGCCACTTTTCCTCCCAAGGATGTCCCTGCTGAGAAGGACAAGCATTTGAGGCTTAATCTTATGAATTATTTCTTTTCCCTTCAAGAGCCTGAACATGGTAAACCGTATTACACCAGCAAGGGTAATTTCAATGGTTGACATGAAACTGAATTTTAGGTGAGAGTTTATTAATAATTGTAAGCTTGAGTTGTAACTCAGAGCCTGGGATTCCCAGCCTCTGTGGCTACAGCAAGAAAACAACTCCTTTCAGGCACTTGGCCAAATTAGAAAGATTAGAATTCTCCATGTGGATTCCCGACTGCAATGCTGAAGCCATCTGTAATCTGGCAGACCTTCTCAGTGGGGGAGGTTGCCAGTCTCCAGGTCCAGGAGATAAAGGCCACATCTTCTCCCCCACTTTGGTGTCTGCAGGTGAATTACTACAGAATGAGCTATGATCCCTGTTCATTTTCTGCCTGCCCTGTGAGTTCAGGTCCTGGTGTGTGAATGCACAGGACCCAGGGGAGTGTTGATTGCATGTAATTGCCTACAATCAGATGGCAAGGGAGGACTTCTGAAAGCCTGATGGGGCCAGCGAGGTTAAGACTAAGTGCATCTGAAGAAAAGCAGAATCAGAGTCTGTCCCCGGTGGCGGATGTGTCCTGGGTGGCCTGCCTCAAGATGTCATTAACCAGGAGAAGTCAAGGGGGCCTGTCAAAGGAGAGTATGCTTATTGGTATAACTATTTGTCAAAGTACTACTGGTAATGGAGAAGTCAGGAGACTGGAACTAAATAGCCAGAGGCAGGCGTGAGCGGTCAGATCCCATAATGAGAGGGACGAGGCATGAGGGACAGAGAGATGAGTGAGGTTCATTAGGGAGAGGAAAGCAATAGAAGCAGTTGTGAATGGGCAAGTCAGGGTCGTTCAGAGCTGAGCCTATGAACACTGGTTGTAATTAGCTAGTTCTCCTTTGGTTGAAAATAACAGAAACTGGCTCTGGGCAGCCTGAAGAGGGGAAAAAGACGTTGGGAGACAGTTACTAAAAGGATAACTGAAGCATCTAGTACAATTGAAGGGTGGAGATGCCTGCAAAGATCAACCAGCATTGGGAGTTGGATTACCATGAAGAAACCAGACATTTTCCTCTCTCTGACTCTTGCCTCCTACTTCTCTTTACGTTTTCTTCATTTTTATTTTTTCACTGCCAAATGACATTTTTTTGCTAATCAGGTTGTGGCTACTAGCAGCCCTGAGTTATCACGTCCTCAGTTCTGGCTACCTGGGAAGAGTGAGTTGCTTTTCTCAGGGCAGAAACCACCTTTGAAGGGCTCTGATTGGCCCAGTTCCGGTCAGGTGACCACTGCTGGACCAATCACCTGTGGTTAGGGTCACATTGAAGAAGTGCACAACTCCTGTGGTTAGAGGAGGGGCTGGGAAAGCAATAGTTCCCAGAAGAAAGCAAGCAAGCTTCTAGGAAAGAAGAAAATGCTTCAGAGAAAGAACAATAGCTGGCAGTGACACCAGGTGTCCTGCACGGTGATTTTTTTTATCTGCACCCTGCTAAGCTTCAGGAAAATGAGGGCAGAATTTTTAAAAGGCTAAGCAGAAAGGCATAATATGGTGGGTGTTCTGCCCTACTCCTTCCTGTCTCCTTCCCCAGCCTCCTCAAAGAACAATCCAGTGGGCAGCAAGGCCATGCAGAGGATGCAGTGAGGAGGGGCCACTCTGGAGATGACCAACTCTAGAGGGGCTGTGCTCTGGCCCGGAGCAAGGCAGGATGTGGTCAATCCACCAGGTGCTCCATCCATCAGATGTTCTTTCTAGGAACCTTAAGACTGAGGATGGAGAATTGGGGCTGCTGGTGAGAAGGATGCAGGAATGATGATCTAGGAGACAGGTGGAAGAATGTTTGGAATTGGGTTCTTTTCTTTTTTTCCTTCCCCTTTCTGGAATAGATGTGGGGATGCCCATTTTGCTTCTAGCATTACCTTGGACCTTGGGGAGGTGAGGGGACCACATGGGGACCAAGGAAAAGACAGCGGGAAGCTGGCTGCTGAAAGCTGGCTCCGGTGGCAGGAGGCTTTCAGGGAGTGGGTGAAGGTGGCTCTGTCCAGCCTAGCTCAGCATAGAGGGAAATGGACCAGGATTTGGGCTGTGGGAGGCCTGGTTAAAAAATAGTGTGTCTATTTGCCCTGATGTCTCCTGCACTGTCCCACAGGGTAAGGATTCCTTTGCTGATGTGCACCCACTATGGCTGCCTGATTCCTGGGCAAGGTGCAGATGCGCAGTGCTGAAGGAACCACATGGAGACCACTTTGCAAACACATGGAGAGGACCTCTTGGAGCATTAGATGCCCTGCGGTAAACACATGTGTGAGATGAATTCCCTTTACTCCTCTGGTCATCCCCATTTCCCCCTGACTTTCAGAAGGCAGAAGGCATCTTACTTTTGCTCTGCAGTGCTCTTTTCCCTCACTCTTCTATCAAGTAGTTCATAGCTTGACTGTAATCAAACACATTAACACCATGTAAAGACAACTCCATGCATGTCATTCAGTCATCCTGAAAGGGTCTAATACCCCACCCCCAAAGACCCCATTCCACTGATCTTCCTGACTCATTTCCACTCATCCTTCAGGTCACAGCTCAAATATTGCTTCCTGTGGAGTGGTGTGGCCCCTGTCTGGGCTGCTTGCACACTGCCAGGCTTGTGGTGCTGCTTCGATGGGATCTGGCCAAGGGTGTATTAGACGGGGTGAATCCACAGGGTGCACAGGGGCAGGAGGGGCAGGCTTAGCTAAAGATCTGTATGCTGAAAACTATAGAAAACTTATGAAGGAAATTGAAGAAGATACAAAGAAATGGAAACACATTCTGTGCTCATGGATTGGAAGAATAATTATTGTCAAATGTTGCTTCCTCTGGGAAGCCCTCCTGAGACCCTCTTCCTCCCATAATGCACCTGCATTACAGTACCTAATCCATTGTATTGTAATTGCTCATATGTGTTGCTGTTTCCCCCATCAGTCTGTGAATGCTATGAGGGCAATGTGGTGGGTTGAATGGTGACCTGAAAAATATCAGGTCCTGATCCCTAGAACCTATGAGTGTTACCTTATATGGTAAAGTTTTATGCATATGTGAATAAATTGAGGATTTTGAGATGAGACGGTTCTGGATTATCCATATGGGTCCCAAATGCCAGGATAAGTGTCCTTAGATGAGATAAGCAGGACACACAGAGGAGATGGCAACGTGAGGATGGAGACAGAGATCAGAGTGATGTGGCTATAAGCCAAGGAATGCTGGCAGCCAGCAGAAGCTGGAAGAGACCAAGAAAAAGTTTCTGCCCTAGAGCCTACAGAGGGAGTGGGGCTCTGCCAACACTGATTTCGGCCCACTGAAACTGATCACAGACTTCTGGCTTCCATAACTGGGAGGTAAGAAATGTCCACTGTTTTAAGCCACCAAGTTTGTGGCGATTTGTTACAACAGATGTAGGGCATGAACACAAGTAGGGACCATGTCTCTTCATCCCAGTACGTCGCACATACCCCAAAAGGATTAGGTGTGCAGTGGTTGTTGAATGAATGAATACCCTAGAGGGCAGTCTTTGAACCTAGTCAGAAGACGAGGCATATCAGGGGTCTGGGTCAGTTCTTGGTCCTGCCTCTCAGTCATCTCCATTTCCCAACAACCCAGTTGCCCCATTGTTAAGGTAAAGCAATTGTATCTGCCCAATAGTATGGTTTGGTGGGTTAAGTGGAATGATGGGTAAGAAAGTGTTTTGAAAACAGAACATCACTGTTTTTCTCTTCCCCCCTGCCTGGCCCCTTCCTGCCCCAGGCTAAGGATAACACAACTAACACAACTAGACTATCTCTGGGCCAGTAAATACCTGTCTCCAAACCACAGTGTGTCCCGATGAGGAAAAGCTTAATGATGCCTTCAAGTGGTGGGCTCAGCTCATGATGATCTCCCTAGAACCAACTGTCTTCTTTCTCCCAACCAGCTTTAGAAATTATTGCTGGTCAGGGGCAAAGAGCTGCTGTAAGGTGGTGACCATTAGTAGTCTTCTGGGCTACCATGCTGCTGCCTCTCCTGTGTGTCCCCGTTCTTTCCTGTGGGCAGGTTCCTGACACAGCCACCTTATCACCTGTTTGCTTCTTGCCAGGTAGCATACTCCTGATGCAGCTGATTCCAGAGATCTCATTCCTGTTAACCATCCCTGTTGCAGTTACTTGGACACAACTGTGTTGTCAAAGCAACTGCCTCTATCAACTTATCAACTTCCCAGGAAAATATAGTGGTCCATATGAATTCATGCTCTAAGTAATTGGAAACTACTTTTTTAGTATATAAAAAAAAATCAGAGTTGCTGATTCTGATGGAAAGTTTTCCAGACATAGAGCATTAAAGATCTTTGTACTCTTTGGATCAGGAATTTCACACCTGGGTTCCAAAGTTACATAAATGGATTCACAAAATAACCTTACTGCTGCATTTTCTGAATAACCTCAATCTTCAAAACAGCTGAACCATCCAAAATAAGGGGCTAGCTTAATAAATTGTGGCTAGCAACTAATAACTATTTTGGAGACACTGGAGATAATATTTAGGTATCTATTATATATATATAATATATAACATATACATTATATATAAAATATATGTTACATATATAAATATATATAATAGATACCTAAATATTATTTCTTTTTCTTCTTGTGACTTCTCATCAAAGCTCCATACCCACACATCCAACTGCTATCCTGACATGTCCCTAGGATTTTTAAAATTAACATATCCCCAAACAAATATTTTTTCTATTTTGGAAAAGTGTCAAACTTGCAGAAAATTTTCCAGTCATACAATAAACTCTTGAACATCCTTCCCCAGGATTTACCAACTGTTAACTTTTTGTCATATCAAATGGAAAGTTTGATTTCCCCCCCCACCTCCCCTCCTGCCCAGAATCTGTTCCTTTCCAGGGTTCCATCTCTCCATCCCCAGCACCCCTATAAACCTTGTTGATCTCACCTGGGAGTTGTTTGAGATGCCTCCAACTTCCTTTCCCCCCACATAAAACCAACCACCCAATCCTGTTCATTCTGTCTTAAAAATAACTGAATCCTTTCACTCCTCTCCATTTCTGCTGTCATCCCCCGATCTAAGCCACCGACATTTCTTTCTTGGACTGTTGCAATTGCCTTCTAATTATGTCCCTCTTGCCCTCTCTTTAATCCATTTTTATTCAGAGTAGCTTCGGTTTGAACTTTGAAACACATCCAATTGTACCAGTTTCTTGCTTAAAATTCTTAATGGCTTATCCTCAATGGTTTGTTCATTTCTATCCCTGACCTCTTTCATACCACCCGGGCCAGGTTAGGTCTTCTGTTCTACACCCCACACCACTCTCTCTTTTCCCTTCAGATTACCTCTCATAATTGTCACCACAGGGTAATTCACACACGTTTGTTGACTGCCATTGTCTCCTAGAAGTTCACGAAGGTGGGGACTTTGATGGTATTAGTTACTGCTGTATCTTCAGAACCTGTTCTACCTCACCTGCACAATGCTTGACACACATTTGTTAGATGAACGAATACACAGAAGAATTAATGCAAAATCTTGTAGTGAGCAGATTTTAATCTGCTGTGAAATGAAAACCTGGAAAACCAAGTTTGAGCTGCATGTAAACTAAGAGCTTAAAAAAACCCCACTAACTGCTGGCCTGTTTGCACATTAGTATTCAGATTTTCTACCACCTACCTGTTCAGAGGTAGTGAGAACTAATAGAAGGAGATTTACTTCTGGCCCTATCCCTGGCTGGAAATCTTGGGCATGTTCTTGGTTTCTTTGAGCCTCTGTTTCCTAATCTACAAAATGGATACATTAATAATCTATCAGAGGGCCGCTGTGAGGTTTAAATCAGATGGCCTTGCTCCCGGGGAGGTTGGTCAGGAGTTCACACATCCTCATGCTGCCCCTGTTCCCGAATGATTTGACCTGCTCAAAATCAAAGGAAATGAAAATCTTGATGGTGGAGCTAGGTTTTATATGTTATTTGTCGCTGAGAATTGATGTTTTCTATTTGGAGAAGGGTGTGTGTATGTGTGCGTGCATGCGTGTGTGTGTGTGTGTGCGCGCGTTTGCAATGGCTTTTCACCAGCAGGGAAGAACCAGGAGGTCATGTGTGTGGTGCACCTGCAAGGGGGTTGGTTTCCTGGGCTAGAACCCAATTAAGACTTTTTGTGAAAATTATCAAGCTCTTTATTGATGAAGCCCCTCCTCCCCCAACTAGACAACTCGACGCGTCAGTATTTAGCACAAGAAAGGTAAAGTCTCAGGAAATATCAGGGCCTTCATGTCTCACTGCACAAATATCATAACTCCTTTCAAGGGAGTGTTATTAGCATGCCTTTCAAACAGGCTCGCAGAAGGTTGCTAACTTACACACTATGGGCTTTCCCTTGTCTGCGGAGCATCACACAACCTTCTATCCCGCTCCCCTCCTCCCCCGACCCCCAGTTCTCAGAGTGTGTAAATAAGTACATGGGGGAAAGGGTTTTGGATTATACTCATGTGTAAAAGAAAGCCTGTGACTTTGGATGTAGTGGGGCATTGGTGTATTAGGGTTTCCTAGCCCCTCCTTGGGGATAACCCTCTTCTTCCTCCTTGTAAAGCAGTTTTCTGTAGGCAAAAAAAAAAAAAAAAAAGGCTGATTTTACATTCTGAGTCTATGGTCTTATTTTTCTACAATATCTCATACTTTGGGAAGTGTCCCTATGCCACCGATTTTTCTGAGGGAGGGTGACAGAATCTAAAGCCAGAAACCCCTTATGGATGGTAGAGGACATTTAGAAAGAGGGTAGGGGAGGGGGTCCATGTAGACAGGCAAAGCAGGACGTGCTTTCAGAGTAAAAAAGGGCAACGTGGATGGCCACGAGGACACCTCCAACTCCCCATGAAGATTTTAAAATTTTGTATTTATTCCCTTGGTCTATGATGACAGTCAAAGGATATTTGCAGTTTTTTTAAAAAGAAAGCTTTATTGAGAAACAATCAATCTATAAGAAATTGCATATATTTAAAGTGTGCGGTTTAATGCACCTTGACATATGTATACACCTGTGACATAATCACCACAGGTAAGATAATATCCATCATCCCCAGAAGCTGACTTGTGCTCCTTTGTAATTCACCCCCATCCCCCAGCACTGTACCCAGGTGACCAGTGATCTACTTCCCGTCACTATAGATTAGATTGCATTTTCCACAAGTGTATATAAATGTAATCCTACAGCACGTAATTTTTTTTTTTTTGGTCTGCCTCTTTTCACTTGGTGTAATTACTCTGAGGTTGAACTCTACTGTTGCATGCAACAATGGCCCATTCATTTTTCCCCCTCTGGGCTTATACCACAGTTTGTTTACCCATTCACCTGTTGATGGACATTTGGGCTGTCTCCAGTTGTTGGCTATTACAAATAAATCTGCTGTGAGCCTTTGCATACAAATCTTTGTGTGAATATATGCTTAAATACACAGTAGTAAACCTTTCTCTTCTCTTGTGGTGACATTTCTTTTAGTTGTCTCCAACCTCTGCAAAGCCCGACCCAACCAGCCAGCCTTACATGGTGGTATGGTGGGACATAAAGGGACAGGAAAGGGCAGCGTGGCTTCCCCATGTTCACCATCCACAGTGCTAATTCTGTGTGGCGACCAATGGTATAATAATCAGTGGCCGATAGCAGAACCGAAGGTAGCCCAGAGAAACTACTACACCAAGGACTTGACTCAAGGCACAGCAGTACAGTGAAGCCCCTATATCTTCGGGTGGACACGTCGGTGGGTGACAGGCTGATCCCTGAGATGTGTATAAAGGATGCCAAACCTTTGCAGACACCCGATAACATCTAGATTCTCTTCTGCTATATTTGCTTTCTTGATTACTTCGCTTGCAGGTCTAAGGTTATTTTCTTGATAACTGGGGTTTGTAGGTAAATAACCACAGGGTAAAGGAGGCATTACTCTGTTATTTGTTAGCAATCTTAGGCCACACGTTAATATCGCGATAGACACTGGTCTCGTGTGTGAGAGGTCTAGGGGTTTCGTTCTCATTTATAAGCCCCCTTTGGGGAAGGGCTTTTGTTGCACATAGGTATCCTAACGTTGTCTTACAGGGTGCACACTGGGCCTCCTTCCCTTTTTTTCTTTTTCTGGCTTTATTGGGATATTATGCAACATATGTAAGTTTAAGGTATACACCATGATGATTTGAGACACACATATATTGCCAAGTGGTTACAGCAGTAAGTTTAATACCTCCATCCTCTCGCCCAATTACCATATTTCTCGCGGTGCTGGCATTTAAATATAGTCTCAGCACCCTTTTCAAGTAGCCTCTTTGATGGTTGCTAACTTATGCCATGAGTTTCCTTCCTCATCAATTTCAGAATCCCCCAGAAGTCTAAGGAGCAGTGACACTCACGCCGGTGGGGTTCCATTTACATCTCACAAGCACCCGGATATTTGGAATATCTGGAGGACTCACTAAATGTGCTCACTTTCATCTAGTTGCCCAGGGCTGTCTCCATGAAAGTAAGCTTTTGTACAAGCCTTTATCGCAGACTGTCAGAATTGTGGGGGGCTTTGCAGGCCACGTTGTCCAACTGTGTCATTTTCAAAAGGAGCCTGCAGCAGCCCAGAGAGGTGAGGCACCCTGCCCCGAGTCACAGAGCTCGTTAGTGGCTGGGCTGCGCTAGGAACCCCACCTCCAGGCTACTGGTCCACTGCTTTCTCTGTCCGACTCCCCCAATCCCCAGTTCTCATTTAGTTTTTCTGTGCTTAATATGTTTTCCTTGAATTGATTTTTCTCCTCTGCCTCATCCGTTACCTTCAAGGTTATTTTTGGTGTTCCTCTCTACCTCTTTCATTTTGCAGACTGATTTCCCAGGCTTTACTAAGGTTGACGGCACTTCCCACCCCAGGGTCTCTGGCTTTCATTAATGTTCTGTTCCCTCCCCACCCTGTATTGTCTTCCTGGGGGCTAGAAAACAGGCCAGCCCCCCAAGACCCCTTAACGCCATCTACTCACTCCTTTGCAGCCCCCAAGGTGCTGCTATTTCCCATCATGCGCTCTCCCACCCCCTTCAGTCTATTCCCAGCTTACAAAATCTGCTCGTAACGACAACCCTCGGAGCCCATCCTTCAGTGATAATTCAAGGCTGCACCAGCCACTGGATAGTGACTACCGATACATCTTTCTGATGGCATTTCTTTTCTCCGCCGGGTTTTTGCTGTGTGGAGATGCGTCTATCTGGGATGATCCCTTCTCTCTCAACTATGCAGTGGGCGGGGAGCCTGCCAGATGCTCACAGGTAATAGTTGCTGGAGTATGGATAGCTTGGGGGTTGTGTGTGTAGATGGAAAGAGAGCTGAACTGAGCATCATCCCAGACACCAAGTTTCTAGTTCGAGGCCCTGGAGAATCAGAAAGAAAGGAAAAAAGGGGCAGGGTCAGACGGCCCTCCTTTCCAAGCCCAGCTGTGTCACTGACACAGGCAAGACTGAATTTCCTCATCTGTCAAGTGGGGGTGATAGTCAACCACTGTCAGTTTTGTGGGGAGTATTAAATGCAGCAAAGGGCCTAAATTGCTTAGCCCAGAGCCAGACACTTTCCAGTTTTAATTTTTTTTAATGTTTATTTATTTTTGAAAGGGACAGAGAGAGTGAGCAGGGGAGGGGGAGAGAGAGGGAAACACAGACTCCAAAGCAGGCTCCAGGGTCTAGGGTCCAAGCGGTCAGCACAGAGCCTGATGCGGGGCTTGAACTCACCGAGTGTGAGATCATGACGTGAGCCAAAGTCGGCCGCCCAACCGACAGAGCCACCCAGGTGCCCCAGAACCAGATGCTTTCTACTGGAGTCAGAAAGGGATGGGTTCACACCTGGGTTCCCTGCTCAGTGACTGTAAATCCTGGGCAAGCTCGTGAATCACTTTCAGTCTGTTTACTTAACTGTAATGTGGGGGGAATGTGTGCCTCCCTAATAAACTGACTGTGAGGAGAAGTACACAAAAGCGTGTAAAGGACTCAGTGCAGTCCCTGGTGTGAAGTAAGTGCTCAATAAACATTAGCCAATAAACGTTAGCCATTTTTAAGTGTTCAATAAGTGCTACTTCCTCTTCCCTTGTAAATGTAGCCCCAGCCTTTAAAAATAAACAAGTGGGTACACATCTTGAGCATCCTATGATCTTTGAGAAGTTTGCGAGCTAAGCATCCATTAAATACTTTTACATATACTGATATTTACTCAGTGCATACTCTGTAGGGAGAAATATCAAATTCTACGGAGCTGAAAACCTAACTGAGTGGCAAACTGAGTGGCAAGCCATTGGGCAAATGATTTGAAAACAATTTATAGCCAGGAGCCAAAACAATCCATTGCAAATTGAACAGCTGCTACACCAATTCAATTCTACATCCATTTATTAAGTACTTACTAAAGGCCATGCATAAAGATGAGCAAGGCCTCCAGAAGCTTACAGTCTATAGCAATATTATTAATATGTATATGATGATGATGATGATGATGATGATGGTGGTGATAAGGGCAATAGTTCAACAACAAAAGCTAAGATGTATAAAGAGCTTACTGTAAGATAGACACTGGCTAAGGGCTTTACATGAATTATCTCATTAAATTCTCATTAGAATCTTTTTTTTTTTTTAATTTTTTTTCAACGTTTTTTATTTATTTTTGGGACAGAGAGAGACAGAGCATGAACGGGGGAGGGGCAGAGAGAGAGGGAGACACAGAATCGGAAACAGGCTCCAGGCTCCGAGCCATCAGCCCAGAGCCCGACGCGGGGCTCGAACTCACGGACTGCGAGATCGTGACCTGGCTGATGTCGGACGCTTAACCGACTGCGCCACCCAGGAGCCCCTAGAATCTTTTGAAATAAGTAATCTTATCCTCAAAAAGGGAAAGAAAACGAAGGTCAGAGAGTTCCTAATTTGCCCAATGCCACACAGTTTTAAGTAGCACTGTTAGATTTCAAACCCAAGTCCAGCTGGTGTCAAAGACCTTGCACCCAACCACCATGTGTGCCCTTCCACGACCAACTATAATGGAGGAAACAGTCATGTGAATGTGGGAGAGGGCAAAGTGACTGGGGGAGAGGAGTGGAGAATCCAGATTTGATTGGGGAGATTGCTGAAGTCGTCACGGCTGAGGTGTCTTTGGGGCTGGGTCTCAAGGGCTAAGCAGAAATCAATGGTAAAGGATGGAGGAGAAGGGGATTCCAGATGGAAGGATTGGCCTGACCAATACGAAGGGGACTCCGAATTCTAGGTGTGGTTGGGAAACAGGAAGCAGGTGGTATGGTAGGAAGGGGAGTTCTTGGGGGGAAAGCTTTCAAGTAAAGCCCAGGTGGGTGTAGCTTAGAAGTCTTTGGAGGCTGAGTTTGTGAGAGGTAGCACAAAGGCTAGGAGGCTTCATGTTACTTATTTTATTTTGTCAGCTCAAGTAAATTTTTTCAAGATCTGTAGGGAAAGATATTTTTTCATTTTGATTTTTGGAACTTCCTCACGTTTGACCTGGGAGCCAGGAAAATTGGAGTTTATTGAAAAGGCAAAACCATAATGGGCTCCGAAGTCCCCTGGGTTTGGAACCCATCTCTATCACTTCCTGGCTACATGACTTTGGGCATATTAGTTAACACTCCAGAGCCTCAGTCTTATCGTCCACAAAATGGGTTTGTCGACAGACTTGGACAGATTAATATAGAGAAAGCATTTAGAGCAGTGCCTGCTTACAAAACAAGCACCCCTAAAATAGCATCAGTATTATTGGCCATGGGTCAACGACCTGTGGGCCACATGATTTTCTATAACTGAGCCTCAAAATCCTTATCAATCGATGAAGGGATTAAATATTATTTCTAGGGTCCCTTTCCCTCTAAAATGGATTCATTCCAAATGGTTCCTTTGGTGAAGAAGGTTAAGAGCAAAACAACTTGAGGTCTTTCCTTTTCTGATAAAAACAGAGAACTGGAATAACTCAGTGCATGCAGCATGAGATTCCCACCTAACAGAGCCTTCTCAGAGTTGACAATATTAGCAAGACCGAGGGCCACCTCATCATTCAGCCTCCACGTTGTCAGTGGGGAGGTACAAAAGGCCTCTTCTGGCTAGACAATTGAAACAGCCTGTCGATTCCAGAGATCTCATTACCTTAGCTTGTTCATCAGTTTGGTCTTGTTTTTTTTTCCCCCCCAATCACCCAGGGGTCCTACCATTATTCAAGCATTTTGATCAGAAGGCAGTTTTGTCTTTGCTAAGTCTCTTGCCTGCTAGGCTGGTTGCGGGGTCAGCTGTGAGCGACTCATCTCCTGCTACTTGTCCACATCCCTGTCACCTAAGCTCTTGTATGCGGCATGTTTATCAGGCAGGCTGTGTGGTTCCTATGTGCTGTGTCTCAGGCTCATCCTGCCACCGAGAAGCTGCCTCCCAGGAGACGCACACAGGATCAGTGCCTCTAATTCACCCAGTGGATATTTAGCTCATTAAACAGCAGTAGATTCAAACAGAAAAAATGGAACCATGCACATCATTAGAGCTAAACACATTTCTTTGTCTTAGTTTTATGTTCTGAAGGGAAATGTAAGGAGCTCTGCATGCCGACGGGCTCATTGCTGGAGCTGGGGTGAGAAGCTGAAAGCATCCAGGCAGAGAGATAAAAGGAGATTGGCTCCAAGCAATATCCCTCCTTGCCGGAAGTCAGAGGTGGTGAATCCATATTTGTACACGATAAGCTGTGGGGGTCAGAGTGTCCCTTCCTCAGAATATCAGACAGAGCTGGCTGTACCTGTGAGGATGAGGTCACTGTCCCTGCTGGTCTCAGGGTCAGCAGCTGGCCCGCCAGCGTGGTCTGTCCAGGCTTTCCCTTTGCCGTGTAAGGAACACTCACCTGTGGGCTGCACCACAGTGTGGCCTGATGACAGCTGGGAATTGATTATCTCTTGGTTAGTCTTCATTGGAGTGGTAATGATTTAGGTGGCACCAAGTTCATTTAGTTCTTGGTTTGCGGTTACATTGTTCATGACCCAAAAATATTCTGGGGACTGTGAAATGATTTAAAAAAATCCCAGCTTGGGATGCGCACTGGGTGTTGTATGGAAGCCAATCTGACAATAAATTATGTTTTTAAAAAATCCCAGGTTTTTCAGTATATGCAGAGTCTTACTTAGATTTCTATAGTTGAGAGCCCAGCTAATGGCTTATTTCATTTTATTGTTGTTGTATTTTGCTTGCCTCCTACATATCTATGTCCCATTTCATTCTGTCCACAATGTGAAGATTTGCTTTGTCCACACCACTGCTCCCTGGCATCACCCTTGGGTATTGACCCACGCTGTCAACATTAGGGGTGAGCTTAGATTGGCTTGAGCCCATCAGTGTGTCCTGTTCCCGGGTATGTGACACAGTTTGGGCAAATAATACACAAGGCGCTAATAAGGAGATGACTGACCTACTGTCCTCCCATCCAGAAGTGGACGAGGCACCCTTGTTCTCCTCCTGGATGCTGTGCTCTGGAGCTACAAGGTTGGACTTGGTGAAGCCTTTTTGGCTTCCTTGATGAGGGGCATCCTGAGGGTGACACTGGTGTGCAAACGAGGCCAGAATGGGGAAAAGCAGGGCTGGCTCCCTAGTGACCACATGAGTCTCTGGAAGAGACCACAAGTGAAGCCAGCACCACTCCTGGATTCTTCAGTTATGCAAGCCAATTACTTTGTTTTGGGCCAGTTTTTCTCTTAGTTGCAAAGATAAGTTTTGGAACAGATGGTCCCATCAACTACAGAAATGGAGAAAACCCATGGCCAAAGATACTGTATTTGGGTCTTAACCACCAAGTCGATTTCTTTCTGTTTCAACATTGCAGATCCTGTAAGATTCCCTAGTACATACGGAAAATATGTGCTGGACACTCACTTACATGCCATGACTGGTTTCAACCCCCAAGTGACCTAATGAAGGGTGTATGGTTATTTTCTCCATTTTATAGATGAGGAAACAGAGGTACACAGAAGTTAAGTAATTCGTCTAAGGTCACAGGATCAGCAAGTGACAGAGCCATGATTTAGTCTGAGATTAGACTTCTCATATCCTCACAATTCTAAGATTCTATGACTCTACAGTTTCCAGAAGCAGAGCCAATGACTCTTCCTACTGGGAACTATCAACCATCCAGCCAATTTCATCGCCCAGAGCTTTCTCGGCTTTTCTCAATTCCATCTCCTTTGCCCGAATGATAATTGCCAGTTGCATCCTTAAATCATCTGCATCCTCCTCCAAGCCTGACACTCTGGTTTCTGTAACACACTTCTCCATAGCCCTATATTAGTGTGTAACCAACCTACTTCCACCTGCCTTTCAGCTCTTGCTTTACCGGAATAGTCCCAGATGCAAGTTTAAGAGCCCAAGGAAGCACTCCATGGGATTAGATCCTTGGGAAGGAACACGTAACACTCCTCCAGGTCTATCCACACTCTGAAATCTTGTTGAGCTGGTGACATGCTGGCTTTGCCCAGGTCTCATGGGGAGTGGGGGTGGGGAGTTATGGAATGTGGTCTCATTGCTCCTCTCTACCCTCTGCCAATTCTATCTTCTAGGCACAACCTCAGCCATATAAATAACCCCTCTTGCAGTTCCCCAGTCAGGGATCTTTCCACATGCTCACATCCAGTCTTCCCACACTCTGATATTCCCCAGGGTGCTGCTTCTTGGTGCTGCCCAAACTCTGCCCTGCTGTGACCCACCCCTTTATGCAATGCAGAGAAAAGGACTCAAGACAGATTCTGCCTGGCACGATCAAGGGCATTAACAGAGTAATGAAAAAGGGCACATGTTGGCAAACAGTGGGGGAACTGTCCACAGCACCATACTTCTGTCCACAGCACCACACTTCTGAGAGTTGACTGATGCCCAGGTTTTCCAAATGCTCACCCATACTCTAGAATGTATTGTCAAACACACCAAGAGGGTATGATATATATGATATATATAAATGTACATATGTCTATCACACATATATGATATATATATAAATGTATATATGTGTATCACACATATATATGATATATATGACATATATAAATGTATATATGTATACCATATATATGTGATATATCACACACATATATATCATATATAATACATATCACATGCATATATATATATCTGATATATATATATATATATATATATATATATATATATATATCTCACATGCCCCAGACATCCTGTTTCTTATCTATCTCCCATCCATATCAAGGAGTCATTGGCTTATCTCTTTGAATACAAACATACACAGGATTATATATTAGAGGGTGACTTTAATAAATCACTTAAGAAAACCCTCAGATCCCTGACTATACCAGTTATACCCTAGCTCCGTTAACTCATCAGGGGAATAATGTATTGATCTACCCATCTACCCAATCATTTAACAAAACTTTATTGAACACTGACATGTGCAACTGTGTAAGGGATTGAGGGCACCTAGAAGAAAAATACATATTTTCTGCCCTTGGAGCTCACACATTAGTGGAAGAGAAACAAATAAACAGAGTATTTTCATCCATTTAGGTAAGTATTTTAACAGCATTAATCACTGTTATGGGAGCCCAGAAGAAACACCAGGCTTTGGGAGTCAGAAAAGGCTTCCTAGGTAAGGTGACAGCTGGGAATAACAGCTGGGAATCACGGGGGTAGACACTGCTCATCGCTTTCCAGTATCTACCCTCTCTTTTTCTGGTAATAGAAACTACCAGGTTTTAGATAGCATTAATGGCCAAAGACTCATTTCCAGCTTCTCTTACATCTTGATGTAACCATGGGACTAAATTATAGCCAATAGGATGTGAGTGGAAGAGATGTGTACAGTTTGGTGGCACTTTTAAAAAAGTTAACTTGTCCTCTGCTTCCTCTTCCCCACTCTCCTTGGGTTGGAGTGTGGATAAGGTGGAAGTGATCTAGCTCTGGCCATATGGATAATACCCTAGTGGATGACAGAGCCATAAAATAGAAGGAGCATAGGTACCCACCAGCCCTGGACCTCCCGCCCACCTCTCACTACAACTACTGTATTTGGCCCCACTTTGAAAATAGCAGCTTGACTTCTACCTTTACGAGATAACCAACCACCCACAGGCTCAGCTCTGCACAAGAAATTCAGCCTGATACTAAGATGTCCCCTCCCTCTTGGGTAAGCGTGATCTATAAATGGTTGGTGGTCAACATGCTTTGATATTTCTGGAGGATCTGGGGAAGAATGAAACACTGGATTCCACTGCAAGTATTGAGCTATAGCCCCAGTGAACACCCCCATCGCGTACAGCCAGTATTCCCTCCCAGGACTTCTACCAGGTCTCTTCTCTGATGATGCTTGGAGGTGGAGTGGTTTAAAGGGATGGAACAGGTGACAGGAGCCTTGCTCTGCTTCTCAGCCTGTGCTTTGGGCTGCCTCTGCCTCCCACCTACTTCCTGCCACACTCACCTCCTTGGGCCTGCCACTGCTCTTGGTAATGTTATATATCATCTTGAACTTCCCCAATTCAAAGACAGATTCCTGTTCCTGTGTCTGCAATTTCCTAAGACACAGCAGTCTTGAAGTTGTATTCCACTCAGTCCTCCTGAGGACCCCATATCCTGGGTCTTTCCTAACTGCCCGTGCATTTGGTTCATATTTTAAGAACCTGGCATTGGACTCAGTCTGTATTCACACCCTCAGTTCGCCTGTTCAAATGAACCCAACTCATTGGGCTGGGTTAGTGTGGCCCAGGATCGGTCTACCTGTACCAGTCCCACTCAGTGTCCTGTTGCATTGTCCCCTGACAACTGGAGTTATAGGACCATCTTCATACGTATTATTTTCTTCTTATTCTACCTAGCCACATGACCAAGACCACCTCCCAGAGCTACTCTTCAGGCTGAATATTGGCAAATGAAGAATAGCAGGGACAAAGTAATGCTTTTACTATCTTCCAATAGTTCCCATTTGCTGTCAGTCAGTGAACTAGAGGGCAGTCTGCTGCCTCTCTCAGGATATATGTACAGGCAATTGGGCAGGTAGGACATAGTCTGCAGGAGGCTCTCTACTCCATGAAATCTGTCTCTATGAGCTCTAGCCCTTATGACCCCAAAAGGGGCAATTCAAGGATTCATGGGAAATCATCTGTGAAACCAGGGGTAGACTCGCAGGGATCTGCTCTCTAACCCCTGGATGGCTGGGAGCCCCCAGCCCAGCTGGTTTCTCTCTTATCCCTCTGTGTTTTCCCAACCCTGGTGCCTGTCTCTATGGTATACTGCACACACCAAACAGTCATGACTTGTGAATGTGCCTTTCTTCCACGTCTCCAGAAATCAGCACAACACCCAGCACATGGGAAGGGTTTATACAATAAATGAATCCTCAGAAAGCATGGCTGACATACTGGTTTTAGACTGTTCTGAGAGGCAGCTGAACACCAAAGCACAAAACAGCTCAGTTCAGAGATTCTGAATACATCTGGCATTCCATTCCTGCCCGGCCTCCACTACCACACCCTAGTGTGTGCCCAACAGATACCCTTTACCTGTTGATGCTCATGTTTTCCTGTCCTGAGGTCCCTGGCTTTGAAGCCTGCTTTCCAGTTAATGACACTGGGCTTTCCTCTCTGCGTTCTTTGCATTTCGACAGGTCTTTAGATTTTGGTAGCTCTTGATTCTGCTTGCTCAGTGGCTTCTGGAATCTTAGGGGATGCACTTCCCATTTCTAGCCATATTCTACGAAGCCTCTGACTAGCCCCAGACCCCCTTGGGGTGTTGGGGAGGGATTTAGATAATATAGTATTTGAACCCAAACAGGGCGGGGGGCTACTTGTTACTGACATTTGGGGAAGATATCCAAATAGAACATTTCAATGAAGAGCCCCTCGTCTTTGATTCCAGACAGATTAATTGGCTCCACCTGTGCCTCTTCTTCCTTTGTTTCTTTCTTTTTTCTTTTTTAAATGTTTTTATAACATTAGCCGGTAAGTGCCTGGAAATGAACTCTCCTACTGAGCGCATTACCCCGAACTTCACACTGATCCCTGACACCACCCTACCCACCCCCAACTCCCCTGCAAGCATTTGGACTAAGCTCAAGGTGCATCCCCAGACCCTCGAATCACCTGATTCCCTGATTCAGGACTTTCCACAGTTCACCAGCACTAGCAAGGCACTTTTTCTGCTTAGGAGGAAACTTCTCCCTTTAAATGTTTTGTTTGCCTTCAAGTCCATTTGAATACAAAAATACAATGGAATTCCATTAAAATAATGTCTGGGGCCTGAGACACCAGGATAAAAGACAGGAAATTGCCCTATTCTTTATGCAAACCTCCACTTGGAGCTGACAGTTCCTGGATAACCTAGGGAAGCAGGCTGTTAAGAAAACAAGTGGCCCATATTTCATGCTGGCTTCCAGCCTCCCCTGGCTGTTTTTATTAGGAGCACAGGGGACTGTTACAGCAGTAATACACCAGGCCGGTTTATAGTGCTTTCTCCCAAATGCTGAATTTTCATAATTGTTCAACAGGAAAATTGTGCCTGGGGCTGAAAATGTAAATTATGAAGTCACCTCGGGAAAGGTAGGAAATGGGAGGTCTTTGAGGGTGGGCTTGGATGATAAAAGTCAGCTGACAAATTCCAGAGTTGGAAGGGTTGGAGGCTTCACTTGAAATATGCATGATCTGGGACTCAGAGAAGGGAGGAGATGAATGTCCAGCCACATGGAAAGTGGTGGCAGAGGCCAGGCCGGAATGTGGACTCTTGACTCTCGTCTTGTGCTGTGCCCCTTCTCTTGCACCTGACACATCTTGCAGGGATGTGTAGGAAGGTTCTATATCTGAGTATTCTTGTTGCTGTTGGGTTCAGTGCTTAAAGACTGGAAGGACCAGCCAAGGAAAGTGTCTTTATGCTGAAACCAGGAAGAATGAAGTCAGATTTATGGAAGAACTTCTTGAGTATCAGGACATGGAGGTTCTAGGATGTAAGACTTCCACAGAGCGTGGATTCTTTGTACTAACTGGATCATACTTTTTAAAGAATGTTTAAGAATAAGGGTGAGTTTGGACAGGATGATGATCAAAGGATTACCTGCTGATGAAACAGATGGAGAATAGGTAACATGAGGGACATCTTCCCAGAAGTTTTTAAAGGTGAGAAAACCATCAACTGTCTTGGGATAGGTTAAACACTCCAAATCGTGGGGATATAAGATCAGAGAGCTGGGAAGGTCTCATCCAGGACTAGGATTTTTCAACCATGGCCTTCTAGATTTTTTTTTTTTTTTTTTTTGGCTAGGAATAAAGCAGCAAAGCAGCTGTGTCATTGAGAAGCAGAAGTAAGTAGCTATGGACGATGGGCTCCATTGTATACCTTCCTCACCTCTCCCCAGCCAGCATAGATTCTGAACTTCCAGAATATTGTTGGACAAATCAGTGAATAAATCAGTTGGTCAAAGAACAGCTGAAGACAGAGATGGTGGAACTGTTGGGAAGACAAAGACCATCTCAATGTTCTGTGTTCCACATCCCAGATGGCAAAATATAGTCACAACTAATTCATCCAGGAATGAGATTTCTGAAATGGATTAATTTTCCAGGTACTGCAGTCAGCTCCTTTAAGCAGAAAAAACATTTTGTTTTCGTTCTTTTTTGATTTGAAAACACTTTAACCATGGTGTCTAGTTCTAAACCAGAGCTTACTAAACAGAAATGTCATCTTTTTCTGTTTCAGAACTTGATAAAACAGTAATACCATGATGCATTTTTCTAGGGTGCTTTATAATTATGGCATAACTGCTTCATAATTACAGTGTAACTTTACATACATTATCTTATTCAATGCTCACAACTTTATGAGATAAATTAAGTATATCTACATACGTGTATATATGTATGTATATATGTTCTCACTTGTGCAGAAAAGCTGAGGGTCAAACAAAATAAGAATTCATTTTTTCAAGGTTGCACAGCCATAAGAGTCAAAGTCAGGTCTCAAATCCTTATTTTCTGATTGCAGATCCATTGCTTATGCTGAGAGAGTCAGTGGTCTTGACTCCTTCTCAAGGCATGTCCAATGGCAGGATCAGGGGTCTGTTAGAAACGTGGGCACTGCAGGCTGGAGAGTACAGCATGTTCAGCCTATGTAACAGGTTGGTGAGTAAGAGGAGGAGGCCAGGGTAGTGGGAGAAAGAGCCTGGTTGGAGGCCTGGACCCCAGAGAAGTGAGGTTACCGACCAACCATCCATGTCAGTGCCCAAATGGGTGTGAAAAGTTGGCTGGATGCCTTCTGGCATAGCTAACCCAGAAAGGCCTGAGAAGTAGGCAGGGCCTGGCAGAAGGAAGCTCTTGGCAGGGAGGATGCTCAGAGACAGGTGCTTATAGTTGGCCTGAGTGGCTTGGAGCCAGATCCCAGCCAGAGACCTGGCTGCTGTGGGGCAGGGAGCAGGGTCCAGCCCCACGGGTTACATTTTGGGGTAGAAAAGGCACAGTGTATGGACCTAGGCCAGGAGGGGTGGGGTTCAGGGTAGGGAGCCAGGCTAAGCAAAAGCGCAGAGACCATTAGGAGCTAGGGCAGAGGCAGGGCTGCAGCTTGGCCTGTGCATCTGGGGGAAGGCCCTGCAGATTCCCTGGCACATCAGCACCTGGATTCAGACTGTTCTGGCATATTCCCAGCCCCACCCTCTGAACTTCCAGGGATCCCTGAGGTGCAGGAGGAGGAACATGGGGGTACACGCAAGGAATACAGCAGAAACTGTGTCACTGGTCATTTCTAAGCCCCCCTCGCCCCATTTGAAGAGCAGCAGACGCCATGCACATTGTCTGGAGACAGGGCGGTGGAGAGTCATGGTCGTGGGCTCTAGATTCTCACTTGTTAGCTGTGGCCCTGAACTAAACACGTGATCTCACTGAACAATACAGCGATCACAATAGCACCCATCTTTCCTTTTGAGATTAGTTGAAGCATCTGACCTGGTGCCATAAATAAAAGTATAATATGACAGTATTTCCTTTGAAGTAAGGGAATATGGTCAGCTTCCTGTTACCTACTTAACTTTGAGGATGGAAACTGGAGAATTTGAATTTTTCAATATTTTTAATGCAGCAGCTAAGGTATTATGTATCTACAATGTACTAGGCACTCAGCTAAATGTCGTAGGAAAACAAGGAGGACTAAAAGCGTAGGATTTGGGGGGCCAGAGCAGGGAACTAACATCTAGTCAAAGAGCAAATGCACAACCAGTTGTAATGCACAATGCAAAGCAGGATGGAATAAGAGCTGAAAGAGGGCATATGCATGGAGTGGTCACAGGAACTCGGAGAAAGGAATGATTCATTTTAACTGGGGGAAGGGGTGGTGGTCAGGAAGGAGCTCATGGAACAGCTGGTGTCTGAACTAGACCATGGAAAAGAGCTATAATTGAGGGTAATAGTGGAATCCAGTAAGGATATCATCAACCATGGGTCTTGGTCTTAAATCAACTTTTAAGGTTCTAGACTGATGCTTCAAAACTAAGATTGTCCTCCTTAGGCCCGCAGGGATCTTTTAGATAATTTGCAAGTGACCAGATCCCTTTAAGACCACCTGTTTCTGGGGTGCCTGGGTGGCTCAGTC
Organism: Lynx canadensis; assembly: GCF_007474595.2. Lineage (NCBI taxonomy): Eukaryota > Metazoa > Chordata > Mammalia > Carnivora > Felidae > Lynx > Lynx canadensis. Next base: position 20,894,103 of record NC_044316.2, read on the forward strand.
GGTTGAGCATCCGACTTCAGCTCAGGTCATGATCTCACACTCCATGAGTTCAAGCCCCGCATTGGGCTCTGTGCTGACAGCTCAGAGCCTGGAGCCCACTTCAGATTCTGTATCTCCCCCTCTTTCTGCCCCTCCCCTGCTCATGCTCTGTCTTTGTCTCTGTCTTAAAAATAAATAAAAACATTAAAAAAAATTTTTAAGACCACCTGTTTCGGTAGCTCTGGTAATGGGGCCAGGGTGTTTGCGTATTGAAGAAATCCACATGCCCTCGCCCCACCCCCACCCCCATCCAAGGTGATTCTGAGGAGTACCTTGGGTTAAGAGTCAGTGTCCTAAACCAGTCCCAAGCTTTAGCAGGCTGAAGTACCTGGAGATCTTGTTAAAATACATATTAATCACCCTTTCTTCAAAGATTCTATTCAGGGGTTTAGGATGAGACTGGAGATTCTGCATTTCTAATAGACTCCGGTGAGGCTGAGGCTACATGTTTGTGGACCACACTTTGAGTAGCAGGGCTGTAAACCATCCGTTGGCCCCTTCTTGCAGAGTTAAGAGGTCCCCTTAATTTGAAAGCAAATTCATGCTCCTCCATCCTGGGCCTTTAAGAAGTTACACATACCCAATCACCTTGAAACCACTTGCCCACACAGGTGAAAAAGGACACCCCAGAAGGGTTCACAGCACCAGCCGTGGCCTGTGCACATGCTTTCCCCTGACTCTACTTTCCCTGTGGCCTCTATGTCTCACTGTTGTTCTCGCTTTTATGCCTGCTCTGTAGAAGTCTCCTGGATCGTGTGCATCCTGCCCCTGCTCAGGGATTTCAGAAATATGTTCTGGATCTTTCTCTCTTTCCCCTGAGAGTCCAACCCCTCGCCAGTCCACCCAATGCACGGCAAAGAGATGGTTTGGTCCCACCAGACTGGCTGGCTCAGAGGACATCTGAGGACTGAGTGTGTTCAGCATGCCTTCTCTCTGACGCCAGCTCCGGAAAGACTGCTATGATGGCTCTGGATCACATTTGTCCTTTCCATGTTTTTGATCAGCTTCATTTTTGAAAAATATTGCTCATGGGAGCAATTTGCGATCAGCAGAGCAAGAAAACTCTTCAAAAGCTTCCTTTTTGTGTTAGGAGACATTACCTGAATGGGATCATCGAACTGGCGGACCAACCCTGGGATTTGGTCATTTGAACGAGTTAGCTGTTGACAGATGACACTTGCCTTTTAGAAGCCTGGCAGAACAGGCCTTGCATTGTGGATTCTTGTTAATTCAGTGGATCTCGGTTGATTTCCCCTGCTTTTGGCTCCGAGAAAAGTCTTAAGCTCACCACTCACCAGAGTTGTCTTCTGGAAGCAACATCCACATACATTTCAATTAAATCATACGAACAGATTGTTTTAATTTTCTTTTTTTAATGTTTATTTTTGAGACAGAGAGAGAGACAGAGCATGAGTGGGGAAGGGGCAGAAGGAGAGGGAGACACAGAATCTGAAACAGGCTCCAGGCCCTGACGGTCAGCACCAAGCCTGACACGGGGCTCGAACTCACAAACTCCGAGGTCATGACCTGAGCCGAAGTCTGACGCTTAACTGACTCAGCCACCCAGGTGCTCCTGTTTTAATTTTCTTTTAAAGATGTTCTTTCATTTTTCTTCTTTTTAAAAAGCAAGTCTTTTGTGCTAGGAACAGCACTGCATGAGAGGAGGCAATGAAGAAGTGAATTAGATTTTATCACCTGTACTCGAATCGCGGGGTGGAGGACACATGTACCAACAAATAGCTACCTCGACAATACTATGTGTTGCTGGGTACCGCAAGCAGTCAAAGTACAGAAAAGGGAGTGTTTATTTTTGGGTAAAGGAAAGAAGGAAGCTTTGTGGAAAGAGACACTGCCTTTTCTATATGGAAAAGTCAAAAATGGTCTGACTTTGAGAAGATAACCATATATGAAAATAACACAGGAGATATGTGGTAATTATGTGGACACAAACATTATTGCATCTCTTAGGTAACCACAATGAAGATCTTGCTAATACTCATTACGGTAACAATAAATGTCTTATGAGTACTTTCTATGTGCCAAACATTGTGTTAAGCAATTTGTATGCATTAGCTAGTTTAATGAAATCTTCCCAACAGCCTACGAAGTGATGGTATTTCCCCATTTTACAGATGAGTACACTGAGGCTTGGAGAGGTGAGGTAACTTGCTCGAAGGTCTTACAGTGCTGGAATGTGTGCCCAGAATTTAAACCAGAGACTAGTAGCTGGTATTACTTGTTGAACACCCGCCGTGCGTGAGTCATCTTTTTTACCTTTAAAACAATCGTATAAAGCAGGTGTCACAGCACCGTTTCACTGAGGAAGATGAACGTGCCAAGAGGTGAGTTTTGCACATTTACACAGTCATTAAATTGAAGGACTTGGATTAGAAACCTGTCTGAACTCTCCAGCCCATCTGTTTTTGACCTTGCCAGGTTCTTGCTCCTTCACTGGATCCTTAACCCAAAGGGGTGGCAGTAAGGAATGGAATGTTTTTTTTTTTTGTTTTTTTTTTAATTTTTTTTTTCAATGTTTATTTATTTTTGGGACAGAGAGAGACAGAGCATGAACGGGGGAGGGGCAGAGAGAGAGGGAGACACAGAATCGGAAACAGGCTCCAGGCTCTGAGCCATCAGCCCAGAGCCCGACGCCGGGCTCGAACTCACTGACCGCGAGATCGTGACCTGGCTGAAGTCGGACGCTTAACCGACTGCGCCACCCAGGCGCCCCAGGAATGGAATGTTTTGTAATGGAATGATGGCTCCACCTTTGCTTAAGGCTGGAGGTGCAAATGGCAAGAGTGATTGCCCAGAGAAGGAAAGAAACAGGAAGCATGCATTCACAGGGGCCAGCCAGGAGGTGAGGTATAAAAGGCAGGTCGGCTTTGGTGAGGTGGTGAGGTGGTGAGGCAGCCTGGGGCTCTAGGTTCCAGCAGTCCTGGGTGACTTTGGCCTACCTACTTTACCTCCCTGAGCTCCAGTTTTCTCAACTGTAGAATGGGAATGCTAACACCTCTCTTGTAAGATTGTGGTCAAGAATAAATGAGTCAGCTTGGAGCACAGAGTCTGGTCCATGGGTATGCAATACTCAGTAAGTACCTTCTTGCTGCCCTGTTTACTTCAGCTCATGCTGGCTCTGATCAGGCTAAGAAGAAAAAGAGGTTCATTTCTCGAGCAGGAAAGATCTGATTCCACTAGGGAGGCCCAGGGACACAGATTGGCATGAGGGACTCTGGCATAATACCTGCCTATTTGGTTCTTTCTCTAGGCCAGAACGCTGGTTTCAGGGGCCTTTATCCAAGCACTAAATCCACCTAATTGCTTTGAAAAGCATGGGGTAGATAAACATCCCATCAGCCCACCTCTGTAATAAAGCCAGTGACATTTATGCCTGACGTGCAGGATGCAGGATGAACGGCAATCAGACCCCAGGTTCCCTTCCATGAGTGACAGCCCAGACAAGGCACCCCCCGAGGCAGCAACAGCCAGCCATCCTGGGTGGAGGCTTGGGTGCAGCAGGTGGGGCTGAGCACCACGTGGGGCTTCCGGAAGTGGATCAGACTTACCCATGACATGAAGGGGAAAAGAACACTATGCGGGGCACGTTATGTAACCTTCCCGAACCTCTGGTTTATGCCTGTGATGCTTTGGGCATGAAATAAATGAGAGGAATAAATGAAGAGCCTAGCACCGTTCCTGCAGAACTTCCAGAGCTCCAAAACTATTAGGTTCATTTTCCTTTCATATTTTTCCTTCCTCCTGGAATCACCTCTTTCTTTGTTTGCTCTCAAGAGCCCAAGACCTGTACACACCCCATTCACAAACCCAAAAGCACACCCCATTCGTCCACTCATTCGTTAGTACTGTTTTCCCATTCATTCATTAATTATGTTTTGATCACGCAAAATGTGCCAGGTCCTAACCTGGATCCTCATACAAAAAATAACCAGACCTTTCTCTGGCCCTTGAGTTGTTCAGAGGTTAATGGAGGACAGTTGCATTATATCAGACGGGGTCCCAACAGAGAAGATGGCACACGCAGGTCAAGGTAATCTGAGGAGGGTTTATTCACAAAGGGATTGATTATAAAGGAATGGTGGAGCCACCAGCAGCAAGGCTATCACCCCCTCCAGGGCCAAGGCGAAGGAAGGGGACAAATCTCTGAACCCAGCAGGAGAGAGCTGTGCACAGCAGGCCACCTTGAGAGGAGCACTGACCTTCTGTCTAGGGACACAGGCAGCCTAAGGTAACCTCCCAGGAAGGGAGTGTGATAGCTCCTCCCTCCCTCAGAACTGCTCTTATGCTCCCCATTAGCTGACATGATCAGACACCCAAGGGTAATGAGCTCATTGATTTGGTCCACAGCCCTGCCTTTCTCATCTCCACCTGGACCCTTGAGATATTCTTTCCCCTTCCTCTTTGCCTGCCAGTTAGCTGACCTTAAGAAATCATGACCTACTTAAACATCCAGAAAGGTATAGACAATAAAAGTCAGATACCCATGTACCCACCGCCTGTACTTAATAAATGTTGAAGTTTTGCCACATTTGCTTCAGATCTTTTTTAAACAAGAAAAATATTGTAGATACAATGGGCGCATCGATTATACTTCTTCCCCTCCTGTAACATTATTTTGAAGTTAATGAGTACCCTATCCATCCATGCTTTTATATGTTTGTTAGATAGTTCTGCTTTGAAAATGTATATAATTACCATTGTATTATAGACATCCTTTTATAATTTGCTTTTTTCACTCAACATTATGTGGGTGTTTCGTTGTGGCTTTGTTGATTGGACATTGTTTTAGGGGACTTTATTGCTGAATGGCTTCTCTTGAATGATGAGGGTCAAGCAGCGATGTCTGGCCCAGACTTGACTTAAGAGTGGCTTTCACAGAGATTTCATAAGCACTAAAAATTACAGTGACTTCCAAGTCTCCTTACAGTTCCTCACTTTCCCACTGTAACCTTGTGGCTGTTTGCATCTCGTAATGATGTTGGGAGGCAGGGCAACCTTACCAGGAAGAAGGGGGAAAGGTGGCTGCTGCTGCCTGCTCCCTCCTCCCACTTTCCCTCGTGGCCACCTGGCCATCGCCAGCAGCTGCCCATAAACACTACCTGTTCTCTTGCAGCTTGATTTCTTTCCCACGTCTAGCATCGTTAAGACACTTACCAAAGTCTCCAGGCTTACGTGGACACCACCTCCCAGTGAGAGGTGAGGTGGAAAGCTGGGGAACTCTTATTTGGTAGCTCTGTTCACAAAATAAAGAAATGCATGGATCCATCACCAAACGTCACCCAGTCCTGGAGCTTTGACTTTAGACTCTTCACCCTGCCTGCTCAAGTATGTGGCTCAGAAAACTGTGCTGGTGCCACAGGGGCCATTCCAACAAGGACTTACCCAGAGGGACCTATGGGGTATCATGGCAGGAGGACTTCTCTTATCAGTCCCAGGACATTAAGAATACATCAGCACTGGGGTGCCTGGGTGGATCGGTCAGTTAAGCGTCCACTTCAGCTCATGTCATGATCTCACCATTCATGGGTTCGAGCCCCGCATCAGGTTCTGTGCTGACAGCTCAGAGCCTGGAGTCTGCTTCGGATTCTGTGTCTCCCTCCCTCTCGGCCCCTCCCCTGTTCACACTCTGTCTCTGTCTCTCTCTCAAAAATAAATAAACATTGGGGCGCCTGGGTGGCTCAGTCGGTTGGGTGTCCAACTTCAGCTCAGGTCATGAACTCGTTTTCATCGGTTCAAGCCCTGCATCGGGCTCTGTGCTGACAGCTCAGAGCCTGGAGCCTGCTTTGGAATCTGTGTCTCCCTCTCTCTCTGCTCCTCCCTTGCTCATGCTCTGTCTCTGTCTCTGTCTCTCTCTCTCTCAAAAATAAAGATTTAAAAAAAATTAAAAAAATAAATAAACATTAAAAATGAAAAAAAAAAAAGAATACATCAGCACCACCACCACCACAGTCATCAGATTTATAATCAACATTATGCTTTTGAGCTACCTGTATGATGGCATATGTAGATGTACTTCATTTATTTTACTTGCTAAATCAGATTCCGTTGTACGAACATATCACAACTTATTTCTCCATTTTTCATATTGATGGGCATTTAAACTTTTCAATCTTTTGCTATTATCAGCAATGCTGCTATACAAATAAATCCTTGAGCTCATGTTAAAAAATGTTCTACAGGATATATATATATATATATACACTCAGAAGTGTAATTGCTGGATCACATGGTAAGTGCTCCCTTTTTCTCTATTTAAAATATTGCCAAATTTCTCCCCCAAATGGATGTGTCCATTCACATTCATGCCAGTAACATCTGAGAGTCCCTATTAGAACTTCATTTTTCAAAATTTCTAAATTCACATTTCAGAGCAGTACAAATCTATTGTGAGGCCACATGGTGCAGTAGAAACAGTCCTGAATTACCGGTCAGTATGAGGAGATACTGGCTCTGACTTGGCCCCCGTCTTGCTGTAGGGCTAGTAGAAATATCCTCCTGTCTCTGGACCCCATTATCCTCATTTATAAATTGAGGGCATGGACTAAAAGGTCTCTTTAGTTTCTTCTAGCCTTATCCTTTTGCAATCAGTTCTTTAAATAACAGTTGACTTAAGAGTAAAGGGAGGCTTCACTCATTTGCATCAACTTCTTTCATCAGACTCTCATCATGTCCTACTGTATATTAGACACTGAGGACCCATAGAAATACGACCATGTCCCTGTCTTCAAGCACATCACACTTGAATGGAGGAGACAGACAAGCAAATGGAGATGCTCTGGCCGTGCATCCCAGGATGGCTAGAAGGGCATCAGGTTGGAAGTTATGCTTTATGTTAGGGATGAGTTGGCATCAGGTGGGTAAAGTCCAAGGAAGGTCATTCCAGACAGAAAAAGGCATGGAAGCTGGAGGTGGCTTGGGACCTTTAAGGACGTTAAGTAATATAGGCAGGCTTTCCCATTAGGTGTGGTTGTCATCTTCCTATTCCATTTTTACTATTATTTATTTATTTATTTATTTATTTATTTAATTTTTTAAATGTTTATTTTTTTTTGAGAGAGAGAACAGAGACAGAGTATGAGCAGGGGAGGGGCAGAGAGAGAGGGAGACACAGAATCTGAAGCAGGCTCCAGGCTCTGAGCTGTCAGCACAGAGCCCAACGCGGGGCTGGAACCCTTGAACTGCAAGATCATGACCTGAGCTGAAGTCAGATGCTTAACCTATTAAGCCACCCAGGTTCCCCTTCCTATTGTATTTTTAGATTCATTCAACAGTATTTACTGGTTGCCATTTTACGCTAGTCACTCTGCTAGGAGCTGGGGATATAAGATGAACAAAAATGTTATGGTTCCTACCCAGGTGGAGTTTCCAGTCTAGCTGGAGAGACAGACATTAAGTACACAGAGAAATAAGTATTGAGGAAAAGAACAGGGTGCTATGAGAGATAATAATGTGTTGGACTATTTTAAAGGGGGGTGGGGCTCTTTCCTGAGGAAGTGAAAATTCCAGTTAAGACAGGAAGGCTAAGAAGGAGCCACAAATAAAGACGGTAGGTGGAGACTCTGGAGGAGGGAATGTCTGGAGGCCTGAAGGAGAACAGGCTTCACATACATGGAACTGAAAAGGGTACTTGGGGAGCATGGAAGATAGCATCAGAGGATCAAGAAAGCAAGAGATGAGGATAGGGAGGGAGGCTGGGCACAGGTCACGTCTTTTAAGACTGGCTGAGGAGCTGGGCTTCTCCTAAGGGCAATAGGAAGGAGTGACCACTGACCATTTCTTCCCTTCCTTTTTTTACTTCCCTCCCTCCCCTCCTCCTTCCCCCTCTACCTACCTTCCTTCCTTCCTTCTTTCCTTCTCATTAATGTCTCCTGGTCATGCTGAAGGGAGAGTCTAGGCATTTAATTCAGCCTGGCTTTCCATCCCAAACCAAGCCATCCTCATGAACTGTAGGAGCCCTCAACCCTAAAGACTTCCCTCCATGCCCTCCTACAGCCACCCATTCCCAAGGCTGCACTTGGATCTGGCCATCACCAGGAAAGTCTCTACCTGTAGAATCTCACACCCACACTTCTTTCTCTCCCCTTTGAGCCTCCTTCCTTCCCCTCCTGGTCCCTCACTTGTTTCTCCTTCCAAGGTTGCTCTTTGACCTCTTCAAGACCCCAGTCTTTGTCTTCTCAACCATCATCTGTCAACCACTCTTTCACTCCTCCTCTCTGGCCTGGTCTTCCCTAGTCCATCCCATAAGCCATCAACCTTTCCTTGCCCATGTCTTCACCTCCCTGTGCCTTTTCTGCAAAACTCCAATTGTGCATAAATTGCACTCTTTTCCTGTCCTCTGAGATCTGGGCTGCTAAAGGCAAACGCTGCAGGTGTGTCCCTTCATGAATTCATGCTTTCTGATGCCTTCGAGGCCTGGACTGCTGCCTGTTCTAGGCCACCCCGATCGTCCCTTTCTCCCACGCTTGCTGACTCTTCATAGTGGTTATTTCAAATCTTCATTCCTCTTCCCCAGACTTCTTCTTCCTGTCCTCTCAACAGATGACCTCGCTTCCTACTTTGAAGCAAAAATAGAAGCCATCGGACAAGAATTCCCTCAACTGCTTGGCACAACACCTACCAATTAACCTGTATCTGTGCTCTTTTCCACCTTTCCCTTTGTCAGTAGCTGATCCTCGACCTGTGCTCTGAATCCCAAAGTTTTCTCCCTTCATGAAGAGGCTGCTCCATTGATTATCCATTCACAAGAAGGAAGAGTCCATAAATCTTTGTCCTTGCTGTGTCCCCTGTGCCTGAAACACTACCGGGCACATAACAGGTGTCTGAGAAATATTTGTTGAATGATTTCTCTCTTCTCTGCCTTCTGCCTCTGTCTCTCTATTGATTTACTGCACCAGCATTTAAACCTGCTCAAGGCTTGTTCACCATTAAAAAAACACAAACAAACCCAAACCACAACAAACTGCTCTCGACCTGGTACACCTCTCTCCCTGGCTACAGCTTTTCCGTCTTGTCTCCCTCACTGAGCATGCGCTTGCCCAACTAGCCAGAGCCCCTGTCCTGATCCCTCTCGTTCCAGTCACCCCTCCATTCCCACCACGTGGATTCACCCTCCCAAGGAAACTGCTGCCCGCAGCCCCCCCCCCCCCCCCCCCGCCCCATGATGACCTCATTTGCATGCTTTTTCATGTCCTGGAGTACCTGACTTCTGGCAGTGATTGGCTCTGCTGCCCTCTCCTTTCTTTGGAAACACCCTCTTTCTTGACAACTGCGATCATCCTCAGGTCTGCTCTCTCTGGCCTTTCCCAAGTCTGCCACTCTGCTCTAGTCAGCAGCTCTCTCTTAGGCAGATCCGATCCTGGCACTCCCCTTGCGCCTTCACTGTTGCTCTGCTGTCCTCTGGATGATGCCCACGTGCTTTCCAGGTTCTCTGTGTTCATTCTGGAGCCTCGCCTCTGGCATGCAGGCGCAGTCTACTGGAGGCTTCCTGCCCTTTGCCCACGCTGGCCCTTCTGGTTACCTGGCCGTCTGTCCCCTTCCCCAAGCAGCTTGCTTGGTTTGGGGACCACAACCTTAACTCAGCCCTAGGTGTTTCAGAACGAGGTGTTCAGGCCCAGGGCTGGCCTTAAACTCGGGCCAGTTTTACGTTCCCAATCTTGTGCCGCCTTTAGTTGTATCCTTCACTCTCAAGATATGCTTTACAGCTTGCAAGTTGCAGCCACCTCCATCTTCTCACCTGATTGTCTCAGTAGCCCTGTGAGGCAGGAATGTCACTGTTACGTTCGTTCCACAGACAAAGGACACAGGTGTCAGGACGTTACAGTGACCTTGAGTCTAGGACCCATGCCCGGGTCTTGTGATGCCTCATCCTGGCTGTGTTTGTTCTCTATCTCGTTTCCACAGTTCCTCCCCATGCCCAGGCTTGACCTTACAGGGCAGCACCAGGTCTCCAGGGCCAGCCGAGGGCACTGGCCTCCTATCCCAATACCACCTCTCCGTCCCGGAACCCCAGTCAGGATGGGCCTGGCAATGGACACTGAGAGTGAGCAGATGGTGGGGACACACAATAGGACCTCTTGATCCTGAGGCTGAGATGTTTTCCTTTCCTTGACTCCACTTCCCCAGTGTGCAGTGGGTCCTCTGCCGACAAGGCTAAAAATAAGTGACGAGGAAGGACAGAGATGAATGGGGCAGGAGTCTGCAGGGAGCCGGCAAGAAGGCGGGAGTGGGCAGGAAGTCTTTCGGCTGAAAGAAGACATGTCAGGAAAGAAAAACCACTGCCGAGTGGGGCCTCCTGTGTTCCTGCGCCACACAGATCCTCACGGCTTCCAGCTGCCTGGAGGCTGAACTGATTCCTTCCGTCCCTGATTAATAAAACCGGTGTCACCGGCCCAGCCCATCGCCAGCTCGGTGGTGTGAGCTCTGTCAAGCCCGCCATCTGCTTTGAACCGGTTTTCAGCTGCCCCTTTGACAGCAGTTTTGCCGGAGTCTTGTCAGTATGGGCCCCCTGATACAGACGCACATGTGGACTGCTTCCAAAGGGGTTGGAGAGCCATTACCATGAAGACAGCCTGGGAGAGCACAAGGTCAGACAAGGTCATGGGGTGCTACTGTGTTTGCACAGGAGGGAGTGGGCATGGCTGTCTCTCCTGACCCAGTGGGGTTCTCTGCCAGCAAGGGGGCTGAGGCTTCTCCCCAGCGTGGGCTCTTCTCAGCTGGGGGAGCTCAAACAAGTCACTAACCTTCTCTGGGCCTTTGGTGTATCATCTGCATGAAGCCTGGGATTACAGGACTTCACTGTCTTGAAGCCAGGAGGCAGACTGGATATCTGTTCATTTCCCTTCCCAGGGCTATGACATCGGTGCTATGGTTCTGTGACTGTCCTTGCTCCCTCTCATGATGTATTACTTGGAGGCCAGAATGAAAGAGGCAGGCCTACTAGACTGAATAATGGCCCCCTGAGAAGCCCACGTTCTAATCCCCAAAACCTGTGGGTATTGCTTTATATCACAACAGGAGCTTTGCAAGTGTGACTAACTTGAGGATTTCAAGACTATCCTGGATTATCCAGGTAGCCTGATGTAATCACAGGGGTTCTTAAAAAGGAAAGGCAGCGGACAGGAAGGAAAAGGTGATGTGACAACAAAAACAGATATTGGAGTAATGTCGTTTGAAAACGGAGGCAGAGACCACAAGCCAAAGAACACGGGCAGCCACTAGAAGCTGAAAAAGGCAAGGGAGTCAGATTGCTCTCTCAGAGCTTCCAGAAAGCCCCAGCCCTGCCAGCATCTGGACCTGGGTCCAGCAGATCTGAGTTCAGACTTCTGACCTCCAGAACTGGAAGAGAATGGACTTGTGTTGTTTAAGCCACTATTTCTGGTAATGTTCTCCAACAGCAATAGGGAACCCATATAGCAGGAGAAACCATTTGTAACCAAAGAGAGCAAGATAAGATGACCTGATTCAAGGTGCATAGGGAAGCCGCCCTGTCTGAAAGCCGCTGAGAGCCACTGACAGCTCAGAGCCTGGAGCCTGCTTCGGATTCTGTGTCTCCCCCTCTCTCTGCCTCTCCCCTGCTCATGCTCTGTCTCTCTCTCTGTCTCTCAAAAATAAATAAACATTAAACAAAAATTAAAAATTTTTTCTAGTAGCCTCACTAAAATGACTAAATCAGGTGAAAATTATCTTAATAATATATTTTATTCAACCCAATACATGCAAAATATTACCGCTTCAACCCTAACCAATAGAAAACATTTTACTGAGACATTTTGCGTTTTATTTCTGTACTACGTCTTTGGAATTGAGTGTGTAGTTTACATTTATAGCACATCTCAGTGTGGACCAGCCACATGGGGCTCTGATTTGCGCTTGGGTCCAATCTGCACATTTCTAAAAGGTTAAGAATGTCAACTCCTGCGAGCGGATCAGTTCATCAGACTCTTTCTAACTGTCCCTGAGTGCACAATGGGCCGTGGGAAGGTGATGGCCGTGAAGGGTCTACACAGAGGGTACAGGTGATGCTATTAGGAATAGTGACCGAGGGTCAAGCCAGTAGCTGGGGAGAAGCAGGTCTAAAATCCCAGAGTGCTCCTCCCTGACCGGGGCAGGAGGGAGGACGGTGAGGCTGGCCCACACCCTTCAATATTCTTTAAGTACCTAAACTTAAGTGATATTAAAATTACTAGATATTCCCACAATGCTTTATTTAGGTCATTTCATCTTCCGTTAGAGCCGACAAGGAATCTGAGCCCCCACCGGCACCTGTGTGGAGTGGGGTCCAGTCTGTTCCCTACTCTCATCCTTGCTGCTTCTCAAGGGTCCTCATCGTATCCAGGAGTTTGCTTCAAGTATCTTCTGGGAGACAGACTAGGAACAACGGAATTCAGGAACTTGGGGGATATTTGGGAGTTTAAATATTCAACACGAAATGCCTGACCCAGAGCCTGGCATGCTGTGGGTGGCCAGTCCTAAGGGAAGCTACGAAATCGTGGCTGCTAATAAGTGGCTGAGGTGACCTGACTGGAGCCGTCCAAGGTCACACTCCAGGTCTGGCTCCGCTGTGTCTGGTTTGCTGCGTCTGGCTCTGCTGTCCCCTCTTTGCTGCTGCTCTGACCGTGACTCCGTGCAGTGCCTGTGGCTCACGCTTTACAGTCAGCTCAGAGCTCCTCTTTTCTTCCCCTTCCAAACATGCTGTAGCTCCCACCGACTCAAGCCGACCACCTGTCCCTTGGCCCCCAGAACCTCTTTCATCATCCCCAGCCTTCACCCCCATCCAAGGAGCCCTGGATGACACCTGACTAGTGCTTATGCATACCGGGTAGAGTTTCGATGGCTTTGCCTGTACTGACTCTATGTTTTGGGGACTCGTATGATCCCACTATAGATGTCACTGAGGAACAGAGAAGTTAAGTAACTTTCGAGAGATCACACAGCTGTTGTGGGAGAGTCAGCTTTGAATCGAGGCAGCCTGACTTCAGCCTGACTTACTGTGGCATCAGAGTACCTTTTTGCACGTTCCTGAAGCCTGGTCCAGTGCCTGATATCCACAGAGGCCGGTGGAGGGAAAGAATGGAAGAGTTGTTTTATGGCTCTGATAAAGCAGGGCCCACGGGGAGGAAGATCAGCCTGATGGGCTCCCTGGCTGACCTGTGTGCCTCTTGGATGCTAATTCCTCAGTTTCCTGAGCGATGACTCAGAAGGTGCGGGGGTGGGGGGCTGTTGTGTCTCCATCCCTCCTGCTCCTCACCTGCCAGCTTCCCCCTCCCCCTCCGCCCTCCCCCCAGCCAGCTGTTGGCGCGCTACTCTGGAGTCCGAGTGACAAGCACTGAAAGGAGAGGGCTGAGAGGTCAAGCTGAGTTTTGTTTCTCTCCCTGGTCAGCTGTCAGGAAAGAGATCACGCGGTCCCGGTCATGGCCCGGTTCTAGGCAGCGGTGTGGGGGGAGAGAGAGATGCAGGTGTAGAAAAGACTAGCTTTTGAAACCAGCCCTCTCTAGTGAAAGGGGTTCTTTTCATTTCCTATGAAAGTGGTACAAAAAGCGTCTGATGTGATTGTACGAGGCTTTCTGTGACAGCCACGTACAGACAAGCATTCCGGGTGAAGAGGAATTCCTTTTTACCCGTGGCCAGGAAGAAAGTTTAAAACACTAAATACCAGACCCCGCAGTGGTTTTCTCTTGCCAACGAGGTTAAATTCAGAGACTTCCGCCACCGGGCATGCCAAGCACCCCAGCCGGGGACTACCATCATCACCTCGTGTTTCGCCCTGCAAGGCCAGAGCCAGGAGAGGGGTGCCATTAATACTGATGAAGCCAAGGCCCAGAGAGGTTAAGAAGCCTGCCCGAGGTCATGCAGCCCAGAGCATTGACAACTAAGAGCAGACTCAGAGGGCCCAAGTTCCAATCCTAGCTTGTCCATTTGCAAGCCAGGTGACCTAGTGCAAGTGACAACCTCTTTATGCTACAGCAGAGCAGTTAAAAGGTTACGTATCAATTTACAGAGTAAGGCAGAGGCGATGTTGGAACAAGGCGCAACTTGGTCGTGAACCACCCACCCTGTTGGTCTCTCCATATGCCATCCAGCCTCCCTATGACACCTTCATTCCAGGGACGGGGGTACACTGTTACCTCCACACCTTTGCACAGGCCATCACCTAGTCTTCGGAAACCTGTTTCTTTTCTGCCGGCCCGTCAACACACACACACACAAACTCTTTACAAAGTACAATGTCCATACCCTTTATTGCTGGCATTGTCATCAGGGCCACCGCCTCTGTCAGATTTGGTAAACATTTTTCGTTGAAGGTTAGATACATGTTTATTTTTAATGCATTTTACTTTCAAGCCCCCACGTGTTTATTTTTGTACTTGTGTTCTTTTGCTACATTTGCTGAATGTATTTGCTTTTTATTTTTAATCCCGGTAAAATATACATAACATAAAATTTATCATCTTAGCCATTTAAAAATATACAATAAAAGATTCTCCTGTAAAGAATTCTTCCACAATCCTACCACATCCCTAAAACTCACACCCAAGCCCACTTCGGGGCTGTTAGTTCCTGCCAGCCCTGCCCACCCACAGTCAGCACCTTGTGAAAATGTTTGGGTATCCCAGCCCACTTCAGAGTGAATATCTCAGGTCCTGCAGCCTTGCTCTTTCTCAGTCCCCATGTCTCTTGGTCCCTAGATGGGTTGACCTTGACACAGACTTGGCCTCTCACATGGGTTCCTTCTTGGATCTGACCCTGAGCCCCCTCTGGGAATTTTTCACTTCTGATGGGTCTGGGGACTCCTTTCTCTGGTCTGACCCAGATGCCTGAGTCACAACCCCAATCCCTGCCTGATCACATGATACCTTGCCCAGTGTGTCCTCAGTTTTCTGACCTCTCCATCAACAGACCACATACAGTTCTGATGGTCCAGAGGTCCAGAGCTGGTATGCTATGAGGATGCCATGTCTGGCCCTGTCTGACTCTTGGGCCTGGCCCACTCCAGCCTTTGACCCTGTAAGCTAAAAGCTACCATTACTGAGGGTTTCTTCTGAGCCAGTCTGTGTGCTGGGAGTGTCACATGATCTCATTTAATGCTTACCACACCCTGTAGGCTGGGTATTATTATTCCTATTATACAAACATGGAAATAAAGTCCCAAAGAAATAAAAGGACATGTCCAAAGCCACATGGCTGATCCGCTGACTCCAAAGCCAATTCTTCAAAGCATAAAGAAATTTCCCCTGCTTTGCCCGTTTAGCCTGCCCACCCCCATCATCTCTGGAACATCTATGGGAGTATGACCCTACACCTGTGGTTTTCAGCTCTAGCTTCTACCAGAGTTAGCTCATGAGCCCTGGACACTGGGGCTGCACAGTTGCCCACCGCTCCATCTCTGGGACATCAGATCCCAGTCTAGGACAACCTTTTCAGATGAACTGGACAAAGTCTCAGATCTGACTCCACTTGCAGACAGAAAATGGGCTCTCAGGTCGAGGGCATAGCTCCGTGAGGCCTAGCTTTCCTGGGTGTTCACTGACTTACCAAGCATTTATTGAGAACCCCCAGGATGGTATCATGTTCGGGAAATGGGGATTTAGGACCCTCCATGCCCAGTCCTTGGAGGGTGTATGTGAGTCCTGAGTATTCAGGTGACCAGAGAGTCCTGCCTTCACCCCAAAATAAGAAAGAAAACCCACTCTTATTCCACTATCCTAACTCAACTACCGGTTCCAGTTTGCATATTTCCTTTAGACCATTCAAACTCGTATTTTATTAGTTGCGATAATAATGAATATATTACAACTTTGTTTTGCTTTTGTCATTCAAAACAGCAATTTTGTCATTAAAAACAACAGGTTTGGCCCGCTATCTATTTTTATAAATAAAGTTTTACTGGTCACAATCGCTCCCATTCGCTTACACACTATCGGTGGCTGCTTTCACACTATGGCCTGGTTGGTAGTTGCAACAAAGACTTGGCCTACAAAGCAAAAATATTACCATCTGGCCCTTTACAGAAAAAAAAACTGCCAATCTTTGATTTAGACTCTTATAAAAGGGTTCCCATGTTATTGGACAGTCTTGCTGATTATAATAATTACTGGCTACATGACATTCCACTGGGTGGCCTGTGATTTTTAACTCCACACTTCTCAAGTGCTTAGATCAACCTGCCAGTCTGGATCATCTGCAACAAAGATCTTTGTGCTGACTGATCCCCTTGGGGAAAATTCTGACATGGATTCTTAGGTCAGATCACCTGGCATTATCTATCACCAGGGATGGTTGGAATTCTGCCCCTGTTGTGTTTGTTTGTTTTGACCCTGTTTTAGGAATCGACTCTCCTGACCTTTGACCAACTGATCCCAGCTGGATCCACAATCTCTTACTGACTTTCTGCTCAGTGGGACCCATCCACTTAGTTGATGAGAAGCTTTCTTTTGCACTCACCCTGACTGGCCGTGCACCCCCACACTCTTCCTCCTCCATTTCTCCAGCCGTCCTCCCCATCACCTCCCTCTACACAATAGCCCTCCTTCTAGTTTCTTCCTATTCATTTTGCCCATCGCTCATTTGCAATGCACGCACCTTCAGAGGCACAGCCATCCGGATCGGATCTCTCGGTGAAGCACAAAGAGAGACACCAGCCAGAATGCCCATACAGATCATGGGGAAAGGAGGATCCATCATTGGATTCCTCCCCTTGGGTCCAACACCATGCTGGGCACCCAGGCCCAAGAGCTGCTTGTCAAGACGATTTACGAACCTCTGCCTTCAGCCCTGCTGTGTTACCTCTGCCTGCAATTCATCTCCCCATTTCCTACATCCTCTGGCTCTTCGGAAACTTTCCATGTACTGGCTTCTGATTTACTGCATGAATAGTCTATTTCTATGGGAGAGCGGCTAATAAAAAAGGAAAAACTCTAAAAATGGATTTTTGCTGAACACTACTTGCCAATGAGTTTCTTTAATTGCGGCATTAGGAACACAGGCAATTACTTTCATCGAGCTGATCTGACATAGTAATTTGGATCCTAGAGGAAACTGAGTCACTCTGGGAGGCCAGGTCCTGGTAGTTTGGAACTACCGGCCAACAGATCTCAACCCCCCCCTTGCCCCCCTCCAGTGACTGACAGGCAAGCTCCTTTCGTGGCAGCCTGGTCTGAATCTAGAGGCTGGAGGGTCCCTGTGTGATCCTTCACAACCCCCGCTCCCCAGCCCCCTCTGAGAGCTTAAGACAGAAAGGGAAGCAGGGATACAAGCCTGTTTTAGGGAGTTCATTCATTAAGAATGTCTTCCTTATGAAGGAGCTTAAATCTCACCCTTGATACTTTTTTCATATTTGCCCTACATTTGTCCTCCGGAAAGGGCTAAGCAAGTCTGATCTTTTTCGTAGCAGATTTTTGGATTCTTAAGGATTAAAATCCCATCTCCCTGTAATCTTCTCCTTCCAGAATAAATATATCCAGTTCATTTTCATTTGTTGTTGACTCTGAGTCCCTTGCCCCAAAGAGGGTCTTGGTAGAAGTCGCAATATGAATAAAGTCATAATAATGCAGCCAGCGTGTATTAAGGGTGCACCATGCAGCGGTTTGAAGTGTTTTACATCCTGTACGGCATTTAATCTTCGCGGCGATTCGATGAGGCAAGTGCGTTGTTGGTCCTGTTTTACAGATAAGGCGACTGAGCTGCAACATGGATACAATCCTGGGAGTTGTGTCCTGGTGCTGTTGCTTTCTAGTGTGGCCATGTTCATCCAGTGAGTTAGCCTCATTTTCTTCATCTTTAAAATGGGGATGATGAGCCCGATGGACCAGAGAGGTTGCCAGAGTTCTAAGAGAAGTGTACCCGTAGCATGGATAAGGTCAGCACGAGGTTTTCCTTGGTCCTTTCTTGCAAAGGACAGCCCTTCAGTCTGACACTAACCTTCCTGCGTAGAAACTCAGAAAATCAGACTCTGAATCTTCTCTGGCCCAAGTCAGGCTTCCTGTATGAAGTGAATACACCTCTTCCCTCTCTGTCCCGTTCCAGCTCTTGGTCCTAATTGAAGAGTGCCAGGCTACAGTGAGTGACGATTCTGGGGAGTGTGGCCTGGGACTTGGGCTTGCTTCAGGGTTTTTTTTTTTTTTTATGTTTATTTATTTATTTATTTATTTTGAGAGAGAGAGTGCATATAAGCGGGGGAGGGGCAGAAAGAGAGGGAGGGAGAGGAGCCCAAGCAGGCTCCACGTTGTCAGCACAGAGCCGAACACAGGGCTAGATCCCACGAACCGTGATGCGAACTGAAATTAAACGTTGGATGCTCAACTGCCACCCAGGTGCCCCGATTTGGGCTTGCTTCTAACATTGGCATTGGTGAGGTGGTGGGGCAGGGGGTCTCCCATGCACCCCTGCATTGTCTGTAATCCATTCTACACTTGTGACAGTGAGCAGTCCCCAAGACCTTTGCCAGCTGGCAGAGGGTTTGTGGACCGTGGGAAGGCCACCTGGAAAACTAGCATGCAATCCTCTCCCCCATCCACGGTCTGGGGGAGGGTACAGAGGGAGGAGGGTCTGGTCCTGCTGCAGCCCTTCCCTCTGAGCAGCAGTTTCCGGCCTCAGGCAGCTGAAAATTCTCTCCAGCACCTCGACTTTTTTATATCAGAGCTGGGTTTCCAAATGAGCAGCTCTAGAAATATAAAACAAGCTGCTAATTTAGTAGCTACTGACTTTTTTAAACAAACACTCAAGAGGCATAAATACAGAGGGGAACATTTTGGCAAACACGTGTAGTCCCTGGGCCCAGCAAGGGAAATGCATTTCTGGCTTCTCGTGGACCAGGCACTTGTTGGGCCCGGGGCCGCACCACCTCTGGACTTGATCCTCCCCTTTGATTTGCACTGGGCTCTGCGTTCCTTAAAGGAGCCAAAACCTTCTTTGGACTTGTTGCCCTTCTCATATATCCGCAGCTATGGTTCCCTGCCACATTTTATTTTAAACATCTTATTTTGAGGTAATTGTAGATACACATGTGGTTGTAAGAAATAATGCCAAGAGACCCAGCAAACCCCTCCCCCAGTTGCCCCCAGGTATCCTCCAATCTTGCCCAACCACGATTCAGTGTCCCAGCCACTGCACTTGATCCCTGACACTTTTTGACCCTCAGCAGACTCCATAGCCTCTTCTCTCCCCTACCTTCCTTTTCCGTTCTTTTTCTCATTCTCCCTTGCCCCCTTTGGTCTTTCTGCTTTCTCCTACCAACTCCCTTCTTCCATTTTCCCCTCTGTTTTACGGTCCTTTATGTCAGTTTTGCCAGCTCCCATGGCAAATGGGAGAATGCTCCCATTCTAGCTCTGTCCCTGGGGAGAGTCTGGAAAGGGCCAACACTCACCTTGCTGGGAGCCCCATCTTGCCTCCCAGAGAGCATGCTCCCACCCTCCACCCTGGGCCCAGTCTTAGCTGGAGAAGTGCTTCCAGGCCATTCGTATTCAGAACCCACTAAACTCCGGGAGGACTGGTGACACCAATAGCGTTGACCCAAATGGCCCCTCGATCACCCAGTGTCTGGCCACTGTAAGAGTTACTATAGTCAAGAGTCTGCTCTTACAGGTGGGACCATTCTTACAAGCTACCCGATTCAATTTTCTCTTGGGGGAGCTCCCCCTTTCAGAGGTCTTGTAATTTGGGCAACTGAAACTCTGAAAGAAAAGGTCTGCGTGGGTCCCCTGGCCAGGCAGTGGAGTGCTGGGGCCAGGAACTAGTGCCTCATTCCTTATCCGGGACTCCTGCCACTCAACAGATAGCCTGCGCTTTCTCCAGCCGGCACTGAGAGCAGAGCCCAAGCCTTTGGAGACCCGACAGACGCCAACGCCAGCCTTCTGAGCACCTGCTCTGTTTGGGGATCAGTAGGGACTGTCTTTCTCATGCTCAGGTTCCCTTGGGTCCCTGGAGACACAGTGATTTCTGAGGGAGGGGCTACAAATCATAGACTGCTTCATCGTGCAGGTGCACAGTGCCACAGTGCCTAAGAGCTCAGTGTTTGTAGAGTCAGAATTTGTAATCCCAGGACATTTCCAGAGCGTGTGGTTTTGGGTGAGTCATTTTATCTCTGAGTCTCATTTTCCTTCTCTGCAAAAGAACCTTCTTCACATGCATATGGTAACATATCAACCAAATAGGGTATGCTGGGTTCGGCTCGTTGTTGGTATCACAAGAAGGGTACAAAGAATAGCAGCTGACAGCATTCAGAAAGTCTTCGGGGTCTGAGAAGCAGCATGCTGGCTTAGGAAAGCCATTGGACTGGACCTGGACAGACTGCACCCAAGTGGGAGCAATGGGAAGGGGGCTTACAGCAGAACAGAGATGGACTCTTTCCAGAACTCAGGCCTGTGGAAATAGAATGTAACAGGCAGCCCGTACTGCCCACTTCTGAGCATGGTGAACACTGCTTTCTTTTGACTGTATTTTCCCCTCAAGCTCATTACTAGCTTCACCTTAGCTCTGCGGCTTAGCTATGGAGACCGAAAGCAGATGATGTCCTGTGTCTAGGCGGTCACCCTGATCACTCACAGGAAAGATGCGTGCAGGGGCCTCTCACCTGCTGTGCACCTGAGCCTCTCTGCAGGCTTGTCTTCTCAGGAGTTTTCTAGCCAAGCGCTTCCCAAGCCTGCCTGTGCATCAGAACCACCTGCCACGAAGGACTGGATGAAAGGATGCTTGAGAATGAGGCTGCGGCCTCTAGACGGGTTGGGGCGAGGGGTGGCAAGCAGGTGTCTAGGGCACACAATTTAAGAAAGCGCCTGCTCTCAAGGTCGGGCCAGTGTAGGCACTGCGCCATCTCCTCATTCTGGCCCTGGCTTGAGGTCCAAACTTTTAAAACCTTGCCATAGATTGTGGTGGGCAGCCCGGTGGGCCCCAGACTTCCGCCTTGTTTGGCCCCCAATCTGAGCAGCTCGGACCGCTTGCCTCTTCGGTCCCAGTTCTGTGCACAGAGCTTCCCTGCTTCCCCCAGTGCCATGGCCATCTCCATCAATATTCTCATTTCTTGGGAAGGCAAGAGGGAAAAATAACCCAAATCTAAAGGCTTTTCCTCTTCAGTGTCAGTTTTCTCGGTCACTAATCCCAGGCAAACCTCCTCACCCTAGGTGGAATTCTAGCTCTCTGGGAGCTCATGTCAATCCTGTGTCCCTATTTCCTATTGTCTTTAGAAAACCTGGGATGAGCGTGAGGACAGCCATCCTTCATTAAACATGAACGGAGCATATCCTGGGTGCGAGGCTCTCCACTCAGCTGGTGGTGGTGGTGACACAAAACTGGTCCCTGGGCTCACATAGCTGACAGGGGACCATGCCTCTGAGCACAAGGTACACTCCTGGAAAATGTTGTGTGCTGTGACAGCAATGCACGGGAGTCAGGGCAAGGGAGGGCAAGGCGAGGACGACCATCTCAGAGATCAGAGCAAAGCCATTCCTTGGACAGTGACACTGAGCAGAGGTCTAAGGATGAACACACTGGACTGGAAGGGAGTAAAGAACATTCCCAGTACAAAAAACAGTGGGTACAGAGGCCCTAAAGGGGGAGGAAGGAGCTGAGACCAGAGAAGGGGCAAGAGTGAGACTGGGAATGGAGCCACAGAGGTAGACCAGGCCCAGAACATGTGAACTTCGTGATCTTTTCCTACAAGCTCTGGTCAAGTCTCGTAGAACTTGGGGCCAGTGGCTCTACCTGATTGGCTTTATCAGGACATCGCTGGAGCACTATGGCTACCAGACCACAGGGCAGTAAAGGTGGAAGATAGAAAGGTAGGGGCAGAGTCGAGGAAACAAGAGTATGATGGCTTGGACCAGGCTGCCGAAGTAGATGTGAAGTGGACAGGATGGAAAAGGTCTGCTCAGAGCCAGCGTCCCCGAGAAGCTTCTCCCTCACTCCTCCCAAGACTGATGTGGCTGTGCGTTCTCTCTGGTCCCACAGTACCTGTGCCCACCTCAGTGAGAGCCCCTCTTATGCTGCATCTGTCTCCATTAGTCCACTATGGACTCCCGAGGATGGGGACTATGTCTTAGTTGTAACCTCACCCCTGGTGTCTGGTGGGTAGGAGTGCTCAGACCACAGCTACTGAATGAACCTGACATGGTCTGGTTCAGAGACTTGACGTGGCTAATAATCCCCAATTATCATCAGAAAATTCAAGTGCTCTCCCTTGTAAGAAGCTTCCGGTTCAGGAAAGGTTTAGGATGCAGGGAGTAGTTGCAAGTCAAGATATAGTTATGGGGGATTGTTTCAATGCTGTGTTTGCTAGTGGACTCTAAGCGTTCTGAGAGCAAGGTCCTGTCTGCTGGTTCAGCATCATGCCTCGCACCCGGCAACCTGCCTGGCCCACCGTAGAAGTTTAATAAATACCCAGTGAATGAATGAATGAACTTCCCCTAACCTTCCCCAAAATGCTGTCTTGCTCTGGGGTAAACCTTCCTGGTTCTTGGTCGGGAATCCAGGAAGACCTTCTTCTCCATGGATCCCTAGGTGGGTACTTGGAGAAGAGGCTCAAAAAGATATCTCCAATCAGCGGCCCTCTTTGTCTTATTCCATTGTAGGGGTCACCTTGGGACATAAAAATAACAAGCAATTTTCTTGATGCAACTTGTTTTTCTCATTTTTACAAGAATAGGAGGCCAGGGGAAGGGCCTGAGGGGAGGCCTGATAGGACCTCTAAGGATCCGCCTGGAAAATTAATCAGTGAAAACAATGCTGATTCATGACTTCCCTGAAAGAATAGAAATATCACAGAGAATCCTGATTCTTAACTAAAATACACTCTGCTCCCCTTCTTCTGATGAGCCTGTCCGCAGACTGGGGGAGTGAAGAGAAGGGGGCAGGAAGGAACTTATAACTTATATAACTAGTATATTATATGCAGGGCTTATAACACATATATAGTTATAGTGCAAGGCTTATAGCATACTTCACAAACTGCATTCTGCAAAGCCTCATGACAGCCCTCCAAGGAAGGATTGTCAACTCCCTTTCGCAGATAAAGGAAAGGAGGCTCAGAGAGGTTAAGTCACTTGCCCCAGGTCACACAGCTAGTTATAAAAAACCAGCATGAGGCCAGATAGAGACACCCCTTTTCCCCACAGGAGCCTCTGTAAGCTCTGAACAAAAGGAACATAATAAGAAATCCTACTGGAATAAGAGAGTGATCATAGGGGGTTGGTGATAGCCAAAGAAATGTTCCTCAGAAGAGGCCAAGCTCAGAAAGCAATTGTCACCCAGTGAGTGGCATGATACCAAGGGAGATAACAAATGATGTATGCGTAGTGCCTTTCAGTCCACGAAGAGCTTCCAGTGGTTTAGGGTGCTAATAGAATCACCCATCTTTCAGATGAGGAAACTGAGGCACAGAGACTTCAGTAATGTACTCACAGTGATTTACCTCATGCATCAGAGTCAGGGCTTGAACCCGTGCTTTCAGCCCTAAAACCAGCATATGTTACCCTTTATCAAGCTCATGTAATCTGGGACTTCTGCCATCTGGGGTAGGAATGCTCCCCAGGAAACTTCTGAATGATGCAGGGCTGGTTGTGATTCTGCAATAACTCGAGCTTTGCAGCAGTGTCATCCCCAAAGAACTAAACATCAAAACGATTTGGAACAAGATGAGGAGAAATGCAATGCGCGGAAGGTGGCTGCCGTGAGGGGCGGCAAGGGGTGGGGAGATTTGGGAGGCTCGTGGGTGAGTGATGTGTTATGCCCAGAGATGCATGACTTTTCATGAGATAGGAAAGCCTGCTCAGAGGCACTGTCCCAGGAGAAGGAAACACAGGGAAGCTGGGACTGAGCAAGTGTTTGTGCAGAAAGAGGCAGGTCCAGGGGAGGAGAAGGGAGGGCCAGGCTTGTCTGCATGGAGCCCTTCTCTGGTCCCCGCACAGTTGGACAGGGTTTACAGGATGCGCACAGAGTTATTAGTTAGGGAAGTGGGGCACAGGCATTCCTGGCAGAAGATGCATGACGAGTAAAGCAAGTGCATGGTCTTGCTGTTTCCTGGCTTATAGAATTGCCTGAAAGACCAGGAGTCAGGGTGAGGAGGGAAAGGCAGGTGCACCGCTTAGGCCTTCCTGCCCGCCAAGTGTTGGAAACCCCAGTCAGAACCGCCTAGTGGGCATGTGTGCTCTGCCTCTCCAGCATCCACACCCCCTTTCTCCAGCCACAGACGTTTGGTTTGGGGAGGGGGAGTTTCTGTGGTCTAGGGGCAGCTTCGGAGGCAGCTCCGGGTTGAAGAACAGGATCTGGGTGCATGCCAATTGGGAAAAGATGTTCCCCTGGTGTTACAGGTTGAATTCATATGTTGAAGTCCTCCCCCACCCAGGACCTCAGAATGTGACCTCATTAGGAAATAGGGTTGTTGCAGCCGTAATTAGTTAAGAGAAAGGCATACTGGAGTTGGGGGGGGGGCTCCTAATCCAATGTAACTGGTGTCCTTATTGTGAAGAGACAGCCCTGCACAGGGAGAACCCCATGTAAACACAACGGCAGAGATTGGGGTGATGTGTCTACAAGCCAAGGAAGAGGCACAGAATAGACTCTTCCTCACAAGCCCTCACCAGGAAGGGCCGACACCTTGGTCTGGGACTTCCTGCTTCCAGGACCGTGAGGCAAGACGTTTCTGTTGTTTAAACCACAGTCTGGGGTACTTTGTTCCTGAAGTCCTAGGAAACAAAGACCCCCGGTGACACTGGTGTGCAGTCACCACCAGTGATGTTACCGCATCTGCCCTAATTAGCTGTTTCAGTGTCAATATAGTGCCTCAGAGCCACGGGCGTCTTGGGTGAGAATGGGTCTCTGATGCCTCAGAGCTTCTGTGGGTCCACCTGATCTGCGTGGGTAACTGGCGGTACCCCAATACCCAGCGGTTCCCTCAGCCTCACGGTCCCAGGGGAGCTTGTCTGACACTGAGAGCTACAAGCTTCCCTCAATCTCTGGGGATTCTGAGTGCTGTTAATGGCCACGTGATGCCAGCTAAATAAAAACGACTTTCAACATTGAAAAAGCCTCTCAGTCTCAAAGCCATCCATTGTGTCTCATTGTGCTCAGGTCTTGTCAGCTGTGTTAGCCTCAATCTCTACCATTTCCACTTCCCTAGCACCGGCAACACAGACGTGCCAGGAAATACAGATGAGGGCCCTGGAAAATGCTGACGCCAGAGGGGACTCCACTGATCATTGCTTTTATTTGTTTGTGTTTTACAGATGAAGAAACTGAGGCCCAGAGAGGGAAAATGACCTGCTGGAAGCCACACAGCAAATCAGTGTTGGTGTTAAAACTTGTCAGTTAGTATCCAGGAAGGAGTTAAATAATAGATGTTTCCTAAAATGTATTTCAGGAGGACATTGGTCTTTTGGGATGGTCAAATATGTGTTGGGAACATAGATATTGTATTCAGTGTTATTTGTTTGGAGAGTACACTGAAATTCTGCAATAAAGAATCCTGTTGAGCTTCTATTTAACCCAGTGTTTTCCAAATTCATCTGACCAGGGAACTTCACTTCCCCTTTTCATAAAAGGCCATACTAAAGAATTAGTTCGGGAGGTGCCTGGGTGGGTGGCTCAGTTAAGTGTCCAGCTTTGGCTCAGGTCATGATCTCCTGGTTCGTGGGTTCAAGCCCCGCACAGGGCTCTGTGCTGACAGCTCAGAGCCTGGAGCCTGTTTCCGATTCTGTGTCTCCCTCTCTCTTGTGCTCTATCTCTCTCTAAAAAATAAATAAGCATTAAAAGTTAAAAAAAAAATTAGTTCATCAGGACTTCTATTTTGAGCCCGGGCTTTGGGTTTGTCCATGTCCTTATGGTACTGGGCAGGGTGGTGGGACAGGGAGGCAAGGAGTGGGGAGTGGGTCAGAGGCTTCAAGGGCCAGTGACGAGAACATCAACACTGGGGAAGACTGGGTGGGAGTATCTCTTGACTGATGGCTTTCCCTGTTGGCCAATGAGTGGAGAGTGTGAGGCCAGAGGCAGAGTCTTTAGGGAGGAGGCTGACACCAATACTAATTCCAAGTGTAAGGGTTGCCAGCCTGTCCAGGGGGTTCTAGGCTATTGTTAAGATCTAGGGGTGAGGGCAAGGGCATCCGGAAGGGATTGACAAGATACAACTGTGAGTCCCAGTGTCTGGGAGGTGACATTTTGTGGACACAGATAGGATGGAGCAATAGGACCTAATACCTGAGAACCGGGGAGGTGGCAAGAATAAAGTGGAGGGTCCTAGACATTAGGTAGCTGTTTCCTCTCTGTCTTGAGTACCAGTGCCTTGGGGGACACAGACATACCCCAGGAACTCTGGAGATCTGAAGAGGTATGCACCAATTAGATACCCAACTTCTCCATGGACCTCCGTGGGTAAGCCTGAGTACACAGCCTAGAAAACTGAGGGCCCGGTAGAGCTCTCTGCTGAGCCTGGAGCAAAGATGGTTTCCAAACTCCAGAAAGAGGGGCAGGCCAATTAGCCAGCCCTTTAGCACTTCTGGAAGAATGGCAGATTCCCGCCAACAGTTTCCTGAACACTCAGTGTTCACTCTGTGCCCCTTGGCTGGAGTGGACCAGATTCCAGGCTCATGGAATGGTGGGAACCCCAGTGATCAAAGTTATAATTCCAACCATTCCACAAAATAACTCCATGCCCCTCGGCTGGAGTGGACCAGATTCCAGGCTCATAGAATGGTGGGAACGTCAGTGATTCCAAGTTATAATGCCAACCATTCCACAAAATAACTCCGTGCCCCTCCTAATCACATCCTTTGACTCTGGGTCTCAGGACTGACACCTTTAAAATAAGTTGGTCTCGATCATTTCTTTATTTCCTTCTATGACTTTTTAATTCTCTGGCCACACAAGTAGAATGCCTGTGGGTTGACCTGTCTGCTTGTGTTCCAGGTTCCACACATCACTCCTCCTTGTTTCTTTGTAGATTTAAGGTGAGTCACTCATCCTGGAACTGTAAAAATGGGAAATTGCAGTTCTGTCATGAACTTACTTTATAGCTCAGGGGAGGCACATTTAAGAAATACAGCTTTCCTGAGGAAGCAGAGCCATGACACCTGGTGAGTCACCCAGACTCCAAGCCTCCCTGGGCATTGGTGTTCCCGGGGGGGTAACCTCACCAGGTAACTGGGAGGGTCCACTGGCTGTGCACATGGGAGAAAATGGCGATGATGGTGGCGATAACATTGCTGGGTTTTTGAGGTTAAACATTGTGATGAGAAAGCGAGCACGGTCACTGGAGGCAAATCTTTGCCCCCTCTACTGAATACCTGATTACCTAGTGGAAATCAAAGCAGTGATATACCCCCATGGGAACTGGGAAAGGGTCAGCTCATGCAGATCTCAGGTGTGTCCCATCTCATTCTGCAGGTGGCAGTGAGGGGCGGGATCCATGTTTTTCCTAGGATCCAGCGCCCTGAAAGAAAATTGACCAAGATGTTGACTCACTTCACTCCAGTAATGAAGACAACCCTGTTGGTAAAAGAAAGAGCCTTTGGGTCTAGTCTTCTCTTGATCTCATGTGCTCTGTTGCTGGCCCCCAGAGCCTGTGTATCCTGCCTTTTTAAATTTTAAATTAAAACCCCTTGGAGGTCAGTGAGTGGTTGGGGTTGGAGGACAAGCACCAGAAGACTGTTTGGAAAGGCTCCTGGACTTATCCCCATTCTAACCCTAGTTGTGCTGCCTATGAGCGAGTTTAGGGACGTTTGGGAAGCCACGCTCCTGTACTGAGCCACAGTCTCATCATCTGTAAAACAGAGTTCAGCGCTAAGGACATGACCGGCTCCACAATTTCTCGTGTTATATGAGAAATGAGGACAGAAATCATACCACACCCATCACATTGGCCTCCCAGCTCAGGGAATCGAGACAAAAGGGCTGTGTGTCAGACACACCAGCAACAGCTTCCAACCCCCAGCCCCATTGGGACAACAGGAAAGGGGTAATTAAGGAGATGCATGTGGAGCTAGGGAGGGGCTATTTGTGCTTTCCAAGGGGCAGACTCTCAGCCTGAGAAAAATCGCCCAGAAACTGGGCAACTGGAGAAAGGGAAAATAATAATGATAGTTAGCATTAATTGAACACCAGGTTCTGACAGCCATCTTTCCCATCCCTTTTCTCTATAAATTTCCAGAATTTGTTTCCAGATATTCACCACCTCATTTCTGCTCCCCTCCTGGGCATACTTGTATGGCAGTTCCTGTAGCGGAACACTGTATTCTAGTTGGGGTCTAAACAGCCTTCACCGTCAGACAGCTGCCTTTCTTAACCTGGACACTCTACTCCTACTGATTTAGCCAAACTGTGCTGGCACATGTTTTATGCAGCTGCAGTCCCCATTCTTGGTGACTGCTTAGCTTTTGGCCACCTAATCAGCCCCTCCCCTGGATATTTCCTTTATCATTACTGCAAATCAGCTCCTTCCCATCCTGTCCTTGTGATTGATTCCTGGGCTCAATATTGTAGAACCCGACATTCATCTCTGCTAAATGTCTTCTTTTTCGTTTGGGTCCATTGTTCCTAGCTGTCAAGAGAGGTTGAATCTACCATATTAGCCTCCTTTGCCAGCTTTGCATGGTGGTGTGGGGGGCAGAGGATGGAGTTGGCTGGATCAGAGCTTGGAAGGCTGGTTGCTGTGGTAAGTCCTGGCTCAGCTCAGTGGAGAAGGTGAAGAAAGGTGGACTGGAAAAGTGGGGTTCAGGAAACAGTCCTGGCTCTGGGCAGGGAT
This sequence comes from Lynx canadensis, assembly GCF_007474595.2. Lineage (NCBI taxonomy): Eukaryota > Metazoa > Chordata > Mammalia > Carnivora > Felidae > Lynx > Lynx canadensis. Next base: position 20,922,880 of record NC_044316.2, read on the forward strand.
AGGGTATGGAAAGGAGTTCAGCTGAAAATATCAAATATGCATGAGTAAATCTGGGTTTGGTGATCGCTTGGAAGGTGGTTCAATATGGCAGATGGGGCACATTAGCAGCAGTCCTAGGAAGGTGTAATCCCAGAAGTTGAGGGCACTAAGAAGGAGGCCCAGTCAGAAACTGGAAGAGTAGGGTCAAGAGTCCAGGGCTCTGGAGAAGAAGGAATGCCGCCAGGGACTAGGCAGGGTGTTAACTTAGACTGTTCTCCCTCCTTCCTCTCACATACAACAAGCTACCAAGACCTGTTGATTCTACCATTCAACTACCTGCAGTTGGTCTTTCCATGCCTCTGCTTCTTCTCTAGTTTAAATATTTCCATTTGCTGTTGCTAACTGATCTCCTTGCATCTTCCATATGATGCTATAGGATCTTTCAAGCTTGTAAGTCTGGACATATCACTTCCTAGTTAAGCCCTTTAATGGTTCCCCCCCTCCCTTGTCATTAGCACAAAGTAAAAACTCCTTAGCATGTGGTAAAGACCCTGTGCAATCTGGCTGTTTCTACCTTCTCAGATTCAGCTTAAGCCGCATCCATCCCAAATGACAGTTAGTCGAAACTTGCTATCCTTCCAGACTTAGTGCATCCAGATCCTTCTGGCTGGATTGCCCCCTAACACTTCTTTTCCTCATCTGTGAACTCTTTCAACCTGATGTACCCTCCTCATGGAAGCCCTCTTGAAGTCAAATGTGACTGAAGTCAATGAAGCCAAAGCCTGGGCTACCCCAGCAACAGGGGCTGCTTTCATGACTCATGACATCAACACATCATCCTGCATTTTTTTTTTTATTTATTTTTGGGACAGAGAGAGACAGAGCATGAACGGGGGAGGGGCAGAGAGAGAGGGAGACACAGGATCGGAAACAGGCTCCAGGCTCCGTGCCATCAGCCCAGAGCCCAACGCGGGGCTCGAACTCACGGACCGCGAGATTGTGACCTGGCTGAAGTCGGACGCTTAACCGACTGCGCCACCCAGGCGCCCCCATCCTGCATTTTATTAGACAATTTATTTGTATACCTCCACACTAGACCATAAGCTTCTTGAAAAAGGGATTGAATTTTGTTTACCTCTGCATATAATACATGACCAATAGGCTTATGATGAAATGGAAATGAATATTGAGGTTTCCAGCCATGCATTTGAGGGTTAGGACAGGGTTCTGGAATATTGGGGTCTAGTAGTTTAAGAAAGAGCTTAGATAAAGAACAAAGACATTATAGTGTGTGTGTGTGTGTGTGTGTGTGTGTGTGTGTGTGTGTGTGTAAGGGAGAGAGATTATAAAAACCATCAGGTTTTGGGGGCCAAAAAACCAGGGGTTACAATGTCTACTACTTTATAGGTATGCATCTTTGGATACATTCATTGATCTAAGACTCAGTTTTCTCATAGTAACATGGGGATATGATGCCCGCTCTGAGATAATAAAAGTTAAAAAAGGACCTCACCCAGCGCCTGGCATGCTGCACTCAATAAATAGCATGCACTCGGTTATCTTGGTTGTTATGCTGAGCAAATATAAGTCAACACACCAGCTGGACAGGACATTGTCTTCTCTGTAGGAGTCCAATTGTCATCAAATGGCCCTTTAGTAAATTAGAACAAAGGAGGAGACCGGATCTTAATAGCCAGACCCATTAAAGGCTCATCCTGAAGTCCTCACTGGGACAGCTAGTTACGAAGCTTGCTCTTGCGCTATAGCGGAAGACTTGGCCACGCGGCTCAGGGCTTGCTCTTCTGCTGTAATGCTTGGGTCTCACTCCCCATATTGACTCTTCATTTCTGCTCTATCTATAGTGCTTCTATCAGTCCCCAGAATTGGCTGTCTTTACAACATTGCCTCCTGACAGGCAGGTGGGGGTTTCTAAGATTTCACTTTTTCTTCCATTAGCCGCTTTTGAAATGCATGCCTTCCTCTAGAGATGCCCCAGAGACAACTATGCTGAAATCCAGTGATGGCCCCAGCCTGGCCTTATTGGCAGCACCCCAGCAAACCATCTCTCTGATGTTTGCATCCTGAGGAGGTGGCTGATCTCATCTCATTGTTTCAAGTTTCAAAGATTGATACTTTCTGACTTCCTATCCAGATTCTGAAGTTCACTCTCTTTGAAGAATGAACATCCTCTTACATTCATTGTTCATTATGTTCATTATGGTATCCACTTATACCAAGGATCAGCAAAGTTTTTCTGTAAAAGGCCACATAGTAAATATTTTAGACTTTAAATTTTTTTTATGTTTTATTTACTTTTGAGAGAGAGAGAGAAAGCGAGCAGGGGAGGGACAGAGAGAGCGGGAGACACAGAATCCAAAGACAGGCTCCAGGCTCTGAGCTGTCAGCACAGAGCCCAACCACGGGGCTCAAACCCAGGAACCATGAGATCATGACCTGAACTGAAGTCAGACACTTAACCTACTGAGCCACCCAGGCGCCCCAGTATTTTACACTTTAAAATGCCTACAGTCTGTCACATATTCTTCGTCATTTTTTTTGCAATGCTTGAAAAATGTAAAAGAAAAAAAAATCCTAGCTTTAGACTGTATAAAAATAGTCTGAATATGGCCCCAAAGTAGACAGCCATAGTTGGCTGACCCCTGCCTACACCATTCACTAAATAAATGCTTTCGTAAATGTATTTTGCCATCCCTCCTACCTTTTGCTCCCTCCCTCTCTCCTTCTCCCCTTTCCATCTCTCCTTTTCCTATCATCCCCTCCCTCCCTCCTTCCCCTCTCCTTCCTCCATGTTTCTCCTTCCATTGCTCCCTCACTCTCTCCCTCCCTTCTTCCTCCCCCACAACACTTACAAAGCATTCACTAGGCTTTGGGTGCTGTGGCCCAGGGATGAGTAAAACAAGACCCCGCTTCTTAAGGAGTTTTCAATATTTGAGGCAATCAAGCCTGTAAGAGTAGTCAGTGAAGTGTGCTAACAAGAATGGCAACCTGGCTGTGTTGACAATAAGCAGTAGGAATATGGTGCAGAGTATCAGTGTGATATCTTATCTCAGGCCACCACACATCCCATGGAGCCAAGACACATGCTAAGAGGGCCAGCCTGGATGGTGGGCAGATCTTAGGGAGATAGGATTGGGAACTGGACTTTGAAGCAAGAGTGTGCCTAGCAGTGCTTTCCAAGCAGAAGAAACGCTTCAGCAAAGAGGTAAAGGCAAGAAAGAAAGCAACTTGTTTGAAGAGAACAATTCATAGGAAGTCAGGTGGGGTCCAGAATATTCTTGGAGATGGGATGATGCAGCAGGGGTCAGAGATGGATCTTAGGAGTCAGAGCTGGTTCAAATCTCAATTATCTCAACTCACTAGGGGGCCTCTGGACCAGTTCTTGAAGCACCCTAGGCTTGCTCTTTTTGATTTGTGAAGTTAGAGACAACAATGCCTCTCTTAGAGGAATGCTGGGAGGAATGTGTGAGTTAGTGAACATAAAGTGGCTGGCACAGGGTTAGTGATCAATAAATGTCAGCTGTTCTTACCAAGAGAAAGGAGGAAGGTGGTACTGAGGGATGGCAGGAAAGGCTGCTGGTGCCAGATCACACTTGCCTTGAACTGACTTTGGACTTTAATATGTAGACAATGGGGATCCTTTAAAGATTTTAAGTCAGGGCATCAGATTCAGTCTGCTGTAGGCTCTAATCTCCTTTCTGACTATGGACATCGGCAAAACCTAAGGGGCATTGATTCCCAGTTCACAGAAATGACCTCTTCTTCTTCAAGGTTAACCAGCTCACGAGCAGCAGACCTAAGCCTCGTCTCCTGAACTCGAAGTTCTGTTCTCTTGCCCTCCCGCCCCGCTCGCTAACCAACTGACAGACGGCATCATGCCAGCCTTGCCCCGGCTCCAATTAGCAGACAAATCAGAGGTGGCTGGCGAGGCTTCAGGCTTTGCGCCTGCTGCAGTCATGTTTATTGTTCATCAGAGGAGAGAAGTGATGTGCCAGGCTGGTGAGTCGGTTCCCCCACCCCCTGGAGGGAAGATTTAAGGTGATGTGGCCTATGGGGCTGGTCCCGGGGACTGTAATTCGGATTGTCAAATATGCTTAGGAATAGAATATTTCAACAGTTCACCAAATACAGTCCTTGTCCAGGGAGAGCTTTGCGTTCTTAAGGCATTGGGGAAAAAAAAGCAAGGTTAGCCTGGGAGCTGGAGGCGTGGGATCTGCACCCAGCCTTGCTACTGTACAGGGGGAAAGTACATCTTATTTTTATTTCTTGGTTTCAGTCTCCTTCTGTGTAAAACGAGGAGTTTGGGAAAATTCAGATTAGTGCTAGGCGGTGTTACAATGAGGTTAGGGAAAAATTCAGATCTTTTCTCTTTAAACAGACCTCCAGTGGAAGGGAGTGGCTGGGGCATAGTAAAGACAGCCATAGAGAGTCTGCATTTGAGTTTGGGCTTTTTCTGTAACTCTCTGTGTGACCTTGGGCTTTGCCAGTCCCGTCTCTGCACCTGAATTTTCGCATCTGTGTGCCAGGCAGGTAGGGCTAGAGCAGGGATCTCTAATTGATGAGCTGTGGGTTAAATCTGACTTGTGGATGAAATTTATTTGGTTTCTGGGCAGATCTCTTTTTCTCATTCTCATTCATCCCTTCAATGAGCCAACATTTAAATACTGGGAGAGCTCGCATCCAGTCCTACATTCTTAAGTTCTCCTGGAAAAGCAAAAGGCTTAGCCACTCGGGGCCCCATTCATACTGGAAGCGCACACTAGAAGTGGGTAGCAAAGGATCCCTTTGGACTGGTATCCACTGTCCATCCCACCCAGCACACAGCATGCTGGACTCACTCATGGCCTCCGTCTCTGGAAGTATCCGGGTGTGCAACCGTGGACAACGGCCTTGTTAATTCACATGTGCCTGCCCACAGGCACAGACATGCCACTCTGCTTTCTGAGGCTGACGCTCAGCCCTCTTAGGGGCCATACAACCTCCTCTGTCAGAGTTTTGTGTGCTTAGATGACTGTATTAAAACACATAGGAATTATTTCAGTTCCTCATGTATAAATTTGCATTAGCACAGTGACCATGCTTTTCTAAAAGTATGGCCCTTTGGAAGATGCTGACATGCTCCCCTAGGGGATGTGAGCTTTCTCATAGCTGGTCCCCACCCCACCCATTCCCTTGCAGAGCTATCACCCCAAGGCTGTGGTGGTCACCCCAGTTCTTGTCCAGAAACCAAATAAGTCTCATCTGCAAGTCAGATTTAACCCATGGTTCATCAGTTAGAGATCTCTGCTCTGGCCCAGTTCATGAGCCATACCCAAAGAGTTGAATCTTCACAAAAAGCAGGGGGAGGAGAAGCCATAACTACAAATTATCTCGAAGACTGGATATTTCCTTTACTGAAAGCTATCTTTATTTCTGTCTCCAGCTCAGTCTTCTTTCTACAGCTTCAGATGCACATATCCAAATTCTTCTCTGACAGCTCCTTTGGATAAACACCTGCCACCTTAAACTCAGCACGTCCCCATTAAACCCATACCTGTTTCCCTTGCCTCTGTCCCCAATTTCAACCACCCAGTCACCCAAGCCCAAAGATGTGGCGCCATCTTGATGCCTTTCATTCCTCACACTCTGCAGACCATCAGACCTAAACCCCGGTGATCCCACTTCCCTGATTGTGTCACTTCTTTCTAATGTCACTGTGCATATTCCAAGGTGAAGCCACTACTGTCTCTTGCCTAGACTCCTACACAGCCACAGCCTCCTAATGTGGTCTCTCCTGATCCACACTATTACCATCCAGTCTAGTCCCATCCACACACTGGAGTGGTCTTGGAAAAACCCAAATGCGAACACAGACTGAATGTTTTCAGGACCCCCAACAGACTTTGGGATAACAAGGCCTATATGCTTCTGCAGGATGTAGGCCCTCTCTAAATGCAGTAGGCATGGAGGAGCCCTCCTTCTTGAAAGGCTCACACTCCCCAAAAAGAAGCAAACTGGGGCTTCCAGGCAGCTAGCGGAGCTGAAGCAGCCCAACCAGCCATCAAGAGGCCCCATTAGATGAGCTCAACTAGGGATCCAAGGTGCTCAGCCTGACTCAAATCAGTGTGATAGCTTCTAGCTATTCTCAGTGTTGAAAGAGGAGAAGGCCTTTTGGTTAGGGAAAGCTCCTTAAGAGTCACTTCCAGAGGCAGAGACTTTAGAAATTGGCAAAATGTGAGTGTATCATTATTTTGACTTGACAGCAGGGATAGAGGCCTCCCCATGTCCCAGATTCCAAGACTAGCTGGTCACTGCTGTGGACAGCCTGACCCTTGACTGGTTGCCCCTGATATTAGAGCCTTGAGACTGAGGATTAGAATACTTCTTTCCAGTTGTTATCATAGTTCCTGCCTGGTACTGGGCCTGAAGAATCAATAACTTTAAGACAGATGAATATTTAGAAAAATAAAAGGAGGATAAGAGAGTGGGTCCAGGAGGAAGTAAAGGGAATCCAGCAGATTTTAAAAGAGCCCACGGTCCTGACATGTTCTACTTTCCCTGCTCATCCCAGCCCACACTCTAAGACACTCCAGGCTGTGTTCAGTATCTGGGTTTATCCTTCCAGCCTGACCCCCACTCAGGCCAACCTTCTGTGATGCAGCCTGCTGAGACAGCTACTGTTACTCAAGGCCTACCACCATTCAGAAAAGAGTCCATCAACATTTGCCAGTGGAAAGGTGACCTCTTTCTTCTGAAGAGTGTTGGCTGTGAGTGGGATTCAGCTGACAACTGTCAGTGACAGCAGGTAGCCACAGCCTCTATCTGTATACGTGAGAAAATGGAGGGTCAAGGAAGGGAAATGACTTGGCCAAGGAGACAATGGTGGGCTTGGCTCCAGAACTGGGTATGCTGTTGTCCAGTCTAATGCTCATTGCATTATATGAATAGTTTTATTAATCAATTCTACAAGGTAATGGAATGCAACTCATTGATACCAACTTGCACACATGGAGGTGGGTATGAGTGAGGAGGGAGCGGCACCGTGGGACTGGTGTGGGGAGAAAAAAACTATTTTGAGTAAGAGCAGAGTACTTTTGTTGTTTCCTACTGCATCAGTTTTAGCTTTTATTTTCATTAAATACCACCTCCTGTTTGGTTTCATTTATTTTATTGCTCTTTACCTAATTTCTGAGGTTGAATACTTAGTGCAATTATTTTCAGATTTTCACAAAAAATAATAAGGGCATTGAAAGCTATAAAATGTCCTCTGAGCACAGCTTTAGCTGCATCCCATAGATTTGATATAGACTGTTTTTCTTTTCATAATTTTCTAGATAATATATAATTTCTTTTTTAATTTCCTCTTTGATCCAAGGATTATTTAGCAAGCATTTCTTTTATTTTTTAAAGTTTATTTATTTATTTTGAGAAAGAGACAAAGAGAGTGAGCAGGGGGAGGAACAGAAAGAGAGGGAGAGAAGGAATCCTAAGCAGGTGTGGAGATCATGACCTGAGCTGAAACCAAGAGTCAGGCGCTTAGCTGACTGAGCCACCCTGGCGCCCCTAGGCAAGCATTTCTTAATTTCAAGCTTTTTTTTTGTCATTTGTATATATTTGTTATAGTTTCTAGAATCAAATACCTGTCAATATCACTGCCCAGAGCCAGAGCAGAGAGGAGTTAGGTCCAAGGAGGAGATGAAAAAATAAAGCCAACTTCTCAACTTCTGGCTGGGGCCAGCCAGCTAGGATGTTTTGGTCCTACTTCCACTGATCTCAGGGAGGAGGAAGCAAGAAGGTGGAGAACAGAACCCCCTGATGTCCTCAGTTCAGTTCTGTTCTCTGGAGTGCTTTCTAGGCTATGACCCAGAGAACTGCTTTGCCCTCTACCCCTGTGTTAGCTCCCTGCTTGCCCAAGCCCTAGGAAGCCTCTTCCCAAATAGCTCATCCCCTTCCGTAGCTGCAAGTCACACCCTGCTTGGGGCTGTTTGGAGCTGTCTGCCCTTGGGGAATGAGTTGTTGGCCCATGAAAATGTCTGTGGCCATGCTCTTATCTTCCTGGGAAAGCTGGGACCAGGATAGACCTGCTCCCCTCCTAGCCCCTTGTCAGGGGAAGCCTTAGAGACCATTACAGGTTTAGACAGGAAACCACCATTGACCTCACAGCATGAGATCAATTAACATGGGCCACCCACTGGGAGACACTCTGCTGGGAACTCATGTACCCCATGGGCAGGCATCATTCTCATTTGGTGGGAGTGGGAATGGAATCCCAAAAGGCCACAGGCAATTTTCTCAGGTGACACAGCGGGGGACTAGATGCAAACACAGATCTCTTTGACTCCTGGACCTCTGCCCTCATGCTGTACTGCTCTGGTCCAGTCTTGATGCTCGTCCACTGTGTTCTCAGGATTTTCTGATGGGAGTACTGAGGCCCCAAGTTTCAGGGGAGTTGGTCATAATCACAAAGCCAGTGTATGACACAGTGGGCTCAAATGAAACTGGAGTTAAATCCATCAATGAACATATGTTCACCCGTCCTGTCTTCCTGATTCTCTCCTCCCTCCATCTCCCAATCTCCCCTCCACATCTCCCTCACCCTGATCCCAGTCACTGTGTTTCTAACTGGGAAAACTGGGAGGTGTGTGTGTGTGGGAGGAGGGGGTTGTGGTGGGAATTAAGGTCAGGTGGAGGGGTAGGGAAATGCAGAGGAAAAGCTATTTTGGGACAGGAAGCTAGCAAAACAAGCTGACTCTTCCGTGCTGAGCATTTCCCGGCCACCCCCTTGGACCGTTGTACCGCCTATATCGATCTTTCCAGGGCATTTACTCAATGACCAAGAATCATGGATCTTTTCTTGGAATGGGATCCCATATCATTATAATAGATCATTTAAGGACTTTTACTACCATGCTGCTGGGAACTGGGATTTTAAAGCCAAGAAATGTCTTGTGGTCTTGGAAAGGCAGCCTTCCCTTTTCCCTACCTTGTGGACTTCTCCCTCCTCTTCCCTGACTTACAGCTTCACCCCTTCCTGAATTCACTGACTCTCACCCACCTGGAGTGGTGACTGTGGAGCTGTGGGGAAGGCATTTACCCTCTCGGAGTCTTACTCTTTGCTCCACCTCGGAGAGAGTCCTTGATCCTTCTTGCAGACTCCTTCCTCACTTCCTTAACTTCTGTGCCTGCCCCCAGCACCACCATATTGGGTCAGTGGATGTGTGTCCATCATGCCATAGGTGCCAATAGGTATTTACTGAATAAAAGTGCGAACAAACGAATGAACAAAAGAATGGAGTATGACTACTGAATTGACCTTTGGTAAAAGGGGCAAGGAGGGAAGCTAACAGGGCAGAGAAATTGCTCTGTGGCTGTTCTAGCAGTTTGGGGTAGGGTCAGGGGCAGGGGAGGAAACCCTCCAGGTTCCCAGGACCCTTGTGCCTAAGCCCTGTCCAGTCCCTTCCAGCCAGCCTTGGCTAGTTCCAGACCTTCCTTTCGAGAGCTGCAGGTTGTCTCTGAGGCCTCAGCAGCAGACCCCAAGACAGCCATGGATGTTCACAGCCTGGTTTGTTGAGCACAGCTCTGACAGCAACCTTCCTCCAGGGCTCACAGGCATTTTTAGGACTTGCCACTTAACCTCTTTGAACCCTCTTTCCTCATCCTTGAAATGGAGATAAGAATACCCATAGGTTTCAGTAGGAATAAGTCAAAACAAGGATTGTAAAGTGTTAGCAAAGTCTCCAATGCCCTTATAGTTCTCTCTTCCCTTCCACCATGTATTTTCAGAGTAACATCTCTGGTTTCAGGCCTTGCCTGAGCCTCAGTTTCTGTTTCCTTCCCCACCCCTGGGGCTGCTGGGTCTTAGCCCTACAGGCTTAGTTCTGCCCATGGCTCCCAGGACCAACCAGGAGGCTCCCACAGCCTTGGACTCACATTCTGAGACTTGCTTGCTTATCTTGCCCTGAACTCTGCCTGGTCCTGAACAATGAAGAGTGAATGTCCAGCTGGGCCTGGAGATGCCTCCTGAGACCACTCCAGACCCAGCTATGTCTGTCTTCTCGACACATGCCCAGTGTTTGAAGTTTGTGTCGCTCACATAGTAATTACCAAAGTTACTCATCACAGGGCCAGCATGTGTGTGTGTGTGTGTGTGTGTGTGTGTGTGTGTGTGTGTTGCTGTAGTTACTACTATAGTTTCTTCACCTAGACCGGTGGTTCTCAACCTGACTACATAATCACATCTCTTAGAAGGACTTTTTAAAATGCTGGTATCCAGGCCCATCCCCAGAGATGCTGATTTATTTGGTCTGGGCATCAGGACTTTTATTTTTTTTATTTATTTTTTTTTTTATTATTTTTTTTTTAAATTTTTTTTTCAACGTTTATTTATTTTTGGGACAGAGAGAGACAGAGCATGAACGGGGGAGGGGCAGAGAGAGAGGGAGACACAGCATCGGAAACAGGCTCCAGGCTCTGAGCCATCAGCCCAGAGCCCGACGTGGGGCTCGAACTCGCAGACCGCAAGATCGTGACCTGGCTGAAGTCGGACACTTAACCGACTGCGCCACCCAGGCGCCCCTGGGCATCAGGACTTTTAAACAGTGCCTCCAGGTCCAGGTGGTGTAGGGAAGGACTGATGTCCGCTGCTTCCACGACTCAGAGACCTAGCTTTATCCATTTCTGCCTCTTCTGGGGTGCCTGGGTTAGTAGTGAGCGCACATCAGTTGAGCAAGAGTCACCTGTCTGGGGCCCTTCGCCTGACCATCCCCCTCCCTCCTGCCTGGATCAGGGGCTGCTCTTCTCTCTCATTCCACTGTGTTTGATTTCCTGTTTACTCGCCTGCTGCTCTCAAAAGATAATGGGCTGCCTGCCTTAGGGCAGGATCCAGACTTTCATCTTGGCATCCTTTGTCAAAGCTTTCACACATCAGGATGTAGCAGCACCACATGGGTCTAGGGACACCTTATCCCTTCCTTACAGTCTTCCTGATTGTTAATGAAGCCCCTCCTTCTAAATATTGTCTCTCTGCTTCTGGAAACGGCTCTCAAGCCTCATCGTCCCTGCATTAGTCCTCTCTTGCTGTGTAACAGATTACCCCACAGTTTAGCAGCTTAAAACAACCGATCATTACTGCGCGTGGTCTCTGCAGGTCAGGAGTTGGGAGCAGCTTTGCCGGGTGGTTCTTGCTTGGGTTCTACGAGGCGGCAGTCAGGACATGAGCTGGGGCTGCAGTATTTGAAGACTTGACTGAGTGGAGCTGGGGGATCCGCTTCAAGCTCCTCATGTGGCTGCTGGTGTTGTTGGTAGGCAGCTTCAGTTCCTACCACAGAGGCCTCTCCGTTAGGCTGCTCGTGACACGGCCTTCCCAAGAGCAACTGATCCACAGACAAAGGACACAAGCAAGTGGGAGACCAACCAGGCTAGGAGCCAGTCTTTTTTTTTTTTTTTTAACATTTATTTATTTTTGAGACAGAGAGAGACAGAGCATGAACAGGGGAGGGGCAGAGAGAGAGGGAGACACAGAATCTGAAACAGGCTCCAGGCTCTGAGCTGTCAGCACAGAGCCCGACACGGGGCTCGAACCCACGGACCGCGAGATCATGACCTGAGCCGAAGTCAGACGCTTAACCGACCGAGCCACCCAGGTGCCCCAGGAGCCAGTCTTTTTAACTCAGACTGTCACTTCCTCCATAGGCTGCCTGGAACAACCCCGGTGCAGTGTGGGTAGAAGTATACACAGACGTGGGGTTCCTGGCAGGTCATTCTCAAGGATGACTACCACAACTGCCATGTGGAAAGCTGGTCTGAGATTCCAGAGAGGGTGGCCTGTGCTTGTCCTAGCCTATTACCGTCATCCGCTTGAACTATCAATCCATACAGTAACTCCTATGTGCAGGGAGGGTGCAAAAGGGAAATTGCATCCTGCTTCTTTTTGATCTTTTTGGAGAAGGGCTAACAGAATAATGCTCCCCTGGCTGTCAGTCCCAAGCTCTATAATAATACCTGAAATTTTTGGAGAAAAACTTGTAAATTGAGACCCAGGAGTAAACCAGAAGTTTCAAATGTCTCTGGAGTGTGAACTTATTATTTATGGCCACACTGTTTCAATAAGACAATAGGCATCAGACTGAAGGAGAGACAGAGGAACACATGGGTTCTGAAAAGAAGAGGGTAGGTTGGTGGAGACCCACCCTCCTGGGCTACCCCTAAGACGTGGTGTGACAGAAGTTAAGGCTAACCCTATGAGCAACCAGAGCCGACATCCCCCAACCCCCCAGGGAGGCAGCGGGGGTGCTGGGGGAGCGGGGGAGGAATGAATGCCAAGCTCAATCAGATCTGGGTCTGTTCCATTTCTGCTTTTCACCCGCTGTGTGTCCCCAAGCAGTTTTTCTTTTCCTGGGGCCTCAGTTTCCCCATCTATAAAATGAGTAGGTTAGACTGATATATTATTTAGACTTTTTTTTTAAAGTGGTACCTACATTTTCCAAACTAAATCTTATAGCCAAGGAGGTCAATACAGTGTTGTTACCTAATTACAATGTAAAACAAGTAATATTGTAACAGCTACTATGTACTCATGCTTAATATGTTCTTAATGTTGTTCTTAAATGCTTTGTACACCTGAACTCATTTAATCCCCACAGTGGCCCTATGAACAAATCAGAGCATAATTGCTCTGGGAGAAGTAAGGGAGGATCCTGGAAGCCCCCTTGCCTGAGCCTCTCCCTCTTCTGCCAATGAACACCGCCCCCCACCCCCAAGCACAGTCACAGACCCTTAGCATTTTCCTTCACCTCTGGCACTTGATGAGCTTTGACCATATTTCTCCAAGTAGGGCCTGCAGATGCCTGCACCCCAACCACCTGTGATGCTTATTAAAATGCAGATTTCCAGGCCGTTTACTATGTCCACAATATCTGAATCTCTGGGTGGAGTCCAGGAATCTCCATTTTAATAAGCGCACAGGTGGGTCTCAGGTTCACGGACGAGGAAGAACTATTGCATCACGAGCAAGGGTAGGCAGCTCGATCACAGCTATTTGGCTTAGAAAGGCCTAGAGTTAGCACTTTCCTTAAGAAGGGGGGAGACCAGGGTCTAACAGCTCAACCGGGGTGGGGGTCTTGCCTAATTGGGGCTCCACGCACAGGCACTGTTAGACCATCTGTCAAACCTGACCTCACCTCAGGCCACTGAGCCAGGTCATGGCAACCCAGGGTGCAAGAAACTCCTCTTGCCCAAGAGCAAAGCCTGGGTCTTGGTCATTGGGACATTCTAGGCCACAATTAATCAGAACACACCAGGTGACTGAAGAACATTTTTATGCTTCAGAGAGAAAACAATCTTCATTACTGTTCAGCATGGCCCCCAAATCAGAGAAGTGAATGGTGTTCAACATTCATGTGTTAATTATTGTTATTCCCTGAGATTGCTACCACCCAAGTGCTGATTACAAGCTTGACTGCAGAGAGCATCTTTGCAATGGGAAATCTGGCTTCTTATGGTCTCTCCTGGGGGCCTTTTTGGTTGTTAGATCTTAGGGAAGGTCATTAATAAAAGTATTTTAGTCACAGGGCAATCGTGTCATGCTTATGACTATAGCTGTTCCACATATAAGAAACACTGTCTAAGCAGAAAGGAATGGTCAAGGAGACTGGGCAGAAAGACAGGGAGAGTGGGGAGGCATTAGCATCAGTCCTGGGTTTGTCCTGTGATGTCTGGACCAGGAGAACATACTCTCTTCTGCTGTTGTATCATAGATACACCATGCTCTAGCATTTTCTCAGGAAGTGACACCTGCAGTGATTTTTGGGTTACTTGGTCAGTTCTGTTCATTAATGTGCCTAACTGTTCAGCACATAATCCTGCTAGAGGGACAGTTTGGTCCTTGGCCACTAGAGAGAAGCAGTGAGTCCACATTCTGGCTAATCCCCTCCTACACGGATGGATGGAAGGTCCTACAGGTCCCTGAGAAAGGGCCCTGACAGTTAACAGGAGCAAGTGAGGGTTCTTGAAGCTTGGGCATAATTTGCTTCATATCAATGTGCCTTTGGTCCTCATTGACATCTCTATTTTGGGATTCTGAGATAGCAGGGAGCTCTGCTTCCAGAAGGCTGCCCGTTTCCCAGGAAGAAATTACAAGGGGGTCTTTGAGAATTAAAGTTCAGGCCCCGGGATTAAGCCTAAGGAACCGAGAAAGTGGAGGATTCTTGCTCTATGCTTTTGGGTGGGTGGCTGCTGAAATAATGGAAGGCTACTTTTCAAAAGCCAGAACGTCATCTAGAAGTAAGAGAGAGTCAAAGAGAATGTGCAGAGTTGGCACACGGGCTGGGACAGCCAGGAGTCTGAATAATAATAATAATAATAATAATAAAATAATCTCATAAAGGCAGCTCACACTGACACGCTCCCTGTGGGTCGGGCACCTCCAAACAGGCAGGCGTTGCACGGATGAGGGACCTGTAGATTAGCATCAATCAATATGGTCTCATGGCTGACTGGCCCATTGAGTCTGGGGGACCAGACCTGGCTGAGTCCATACAACGTTGTCTTCTGGGTAGGAAGTAGAGAATAAAGGCCTCTGGGGCATGGTGAGGGCCCAACATCTCAGTCTGCTGAGGAATATTTTTTAAAGGATAAAAATTAGGCAGAATTGAATGAATCCTCAAGCCCTGCACAGGGAGGGGGAGATAAGGAAGGCCGCTGGCTAATGAGCACTGCCATTCCAAACCAGATTCATTGACAATGCTTCCCGCTGAGTGTGGTCCATGGGGACCCAAGTGGTGCAGTCGCCACGGTGACTTTGGGGGCAGAGAAGCCTAGTTCCACTGTGGCTTGGGGAACAATGGCCCCCCTGGACCTCCAGTTTCCTGGACACTGAAGGAGCCATACAAGCAATGTGTCAGCCTCTCCGAGTGGAATGCACAGGGGTACCCACAAGGACCTGACTCCCATGAAGGCAATGCTAAGAGGGTGGCAGAGATGGGCAAGGGTGTTGGACCAGACTTTCAGAGATGGACGCGTCTCTGAGAATCTTCTAGCCTAATCTCCTCACAACACAGGTGGGGAAACTTGAGTCTGGGAGGGGAAGGAAGCCCTCCCGTCACATAACTGTTGACAGGACCCCAGCTTTCCTGCCCCCAGTGCCTTAGCCTCCTTGCTAGCACCTCACAAAACCTGAATCTCATTCCAGCTCCTCAGAGCCCTGTCACGTGGCCTCAGAAGATGGCAGAAAGTAGGGAGGCTGCTGCTCTGAGTGGGCCCAGCAGGCAGGCCCCTTCTCTGGTTAGCTGGCTCTCTGCCCCGAGTGATGCCTTTTGGCACCATGGGCTGTACTGTTAAGTCGGAACTAGGGGGCCCTCTGCTGGGTGGCTGAGGCCTGACCTGCGGGAAGCCGGAGGGAAGAGACAGGCCTCTGAGTAAAGCCCGCTGGCTGGGCTGGGGCCTGGAGGCTGGTGCAGGTGAGCATCCTTGTAAGCAGAGTCAGTGATGGCAAATTTGTGACCTGAGCTGCCCGTTTCACAGTCCCCATGCTCCTCTCTATCACTGTGGTCCCTGCCAGGCAGCCTGTGCCCTCTCCCCAGGGCCTGTCCTCCAGGCCCTTAAAGCTTGGGTCCATTTCCTTTGTACCTCCCCCCACCCCCCACCCCCATTCTGGGTCCTGCTAATATGCCACTCACTCTTAAAGGACAGATGGATTATTTCCCTCCTGTCCCGAAACTGGGTCTCACCCCAATGAGTGACTTGAGGATGAGACCCATCCGCTCTCCCCGTGGGGTGAGGCCCGTGGGAGTCTTTGAAAAGCCACTAGTTCGGGGATACAGTTCCAACCTCGGTTAGAACCCTGCCCCTTTCCTGGTTCTTTCACTTTGATCACCATGGTGACCCTTGCTGACCCTCTGTTTCCCCATCTGGAAAACGAGACCGATAATTCCCATCTCCCAGAGTTGCCTTGGATATGAAGTGAGATGATGCAGCGAAGCTTCCACTGTGGGACTCGGTGGCCATTCGTTTCTTTCACGAAGGTCCTCAGTGTTTTCATCTGCGACACAGGACTTCCTGTCTGCCCCTGAGATTGCAGCCCGGAGCACTGTGCTTTGGAAATCAGAGAGTGCTGCCCGGATCCAAGTGTTATTTTTATTGGACGTGTTGTGAATCCCGGCAAGAGCAGACACACCAGAGGGCCAGCGTGAGTATAGACACCAAGGTTCAAACCGGGTCGCAGAAAGAAAAAGTGATCTACACAGCGAGTGATGGCAAGTGTCAGGACACCCCGACCTCCAAGCCGGGCCAAGGCTTTCTCTTTGCAGGTCCTTTTTCTCTTAAGGAAAAAAAAATGGGGTATTGAGGCTCACTGTGGGTCAAACTGTAGCTCCGGACTTACAGCGTCTGTGATTTGGGGCAAGTATGAGGGCTCCCTGAGCCTTTGTTTCTTTATTTCTGAAGTGGGGATAATAAAACTTCCTGCAGAGGGTTGTTTAGAGGTAGAAAGCAGCATGACATGTATATAACCCTGGCACAAGGTGAGGACCCTAGCAGGTGCTCCTTCCCAGTTGAGCACTGAATCATGGATTTACACTTCTCCCTTGTTATAAAAACTCCCAGAGTCCTCCGCTTCTGTACCCGTGCTCCCTATATTAACCCTGCCAAGCAGTCCTCTGGTCAGTGCCGGCATGCCTCCAGGGATGGGGAGCTCCTTACTGTGCAGTCAGATGGTAAGTTCCTACCGTGATGCTGTGAATTCTGTCTTTGTGGGATTCCCACCTACAGTCTCAGGAGTCTGTTTAATCCCTCTTCCCCTAAATCAACTGTTCGGTGACCCCTGAGACTTCTCATCGCTGTCAACCAAATCCTCACATGGGTCAGCCTCACACTTCATACCCCAGGGCCACTGCTGAGCTCGTCGGCAGTGCCTCAGTGGGCTCAAGGCCGTCAGGCTGGGCTCAGGGATTTCTCTTGCTGCCCTCGGCTCAGCTTAGCCCTGTTAATTCCGCTGCCCTGGCTAATTCCTTCCTCTAAGAGCTCTATCCTCAGGCATGTCTTGGAACAGATCGCTTGTTGGGCACCTTTCATTGTTGATCCCCCTTCCTGTTCTCCCAGCACACCTTCAGAGTAAGAACAACCATTCCCATTCCACGGATGAGGGAATGGAAGCTCAGAGACATGTAGTGACTTGCCAAAGGTCAAAAGCCAACGAAGGGTGGAGCCAGGAGCAGGAGATGCTGTGCTTGATTCAGGATGACAGAACCCGTTCTTGCTGTGGGTGTGATAGAAATGTGAATTCGTTCAGTACAAGATGAGCCATCTCATACTGCTATTGTTTCCATGTGTTCTGGGGAAGGGTAAAAGCAGCAGCAGGCCTGCTTTGCTGAGGGGCCCCAGAGCTTGGCAGGTGCTCTCTAGCCCCAGCGACCCAGCAGCTCCTGACAGATCGCAGGGCAGTGCTGGGTGTCGGCCTGCTGTGGGCACCTGCCTAAGCCAGGCCTCGCTGCTCCTCCCAAGACGGACAGCCTGGGTTGAATTTCCTCTGCCTCCGTCACACAGCTGCCTGCCCCGTGTTTTTGTCTTGGCCAGAAGAGAGACTGGCTGAGAGTGTAGACGGTGCACAGAGATCCAGCATCTCCTTTGGGAACTTGGTTCCAGGGTGCATGAAAGGCAAAAGGTCCCACAGCCAGCCTCACTGAGCTGACCCCAACAGACAGAGCCTCCTCTGCTCTCTCCATACCCCAAACCTGTGTCACCCCTGCCTCTGTGTCCTATTCTTGCCCTTCCCTCTCCTGGGTGCCTTCTCATCTCCAGTCCTACATTGGGCTGCCCTCAGTTATGCACAGATATAAAGAGGGCATGTGGTGGGGGTCGCACCGGCTTGGCTAGGCTGAACTACACTTCCTGGGGTCCCCTCCCCTGCACGTGGCTGGTCCAGGTGGCCTCGAGAGTGATTCTCATGGGACATATGGGGGCAGAGGTGAAACAGCAGCCACGTGTAGCTCATACCTTGTCACTTAGCTGCTGGCCACCTGGTTGGTCCTGTCCTGCTCCTGTCCCCCCATCCCCTGCAAACTTCTCCAGTCTCCCCTCTGCAGAAAGGACTATTCTCATGGACCACCCCTGGAGCCACTCCCCTTCTCCAGACCCTTTGTTCTTCTCACTTTGGCTTGCCTCGGAATCCCCACAGGGCTGGGTCTGACCCATTGGGCTTCACTGCTTCTCCTTCGGGGCCTTCTCTCCACTGGCTTCTCTGGCACATTCTAGAGTGATCCTGTGCCAGACGTAGAATGGGCACCTAATGAAAAACAGGGCCAGGCTGTCCTCTGCTTGGGGCCAGGTCTGTCCTGGTTGCATGAGGGCCCTATGAGAGCAGCAAATGGTCAGTATTGCAGGTACGGCCATGAGGTCCTGCTTGAACAGCGTCTTCGAGTAAACAGGCATGCCCACCCCTCCCCTCTCCATAAATCCGCGCCTCCCGCTGTGGTCGCTTCTGTGGCCGTGTCTGCCGGGAAGGTCAGTTCTGATGTCTGTGCCGGAAGCTTTTGTGTGAATCCCTCATGGTGGACACATCTGTTCCCTAATCAAAACGCTGGCAGGTTTCTCATGCTGAGCCCTAATTTGCTGAACTCGTGCATAATTGAGACAGATTATCTCCGTTTTCCAGCTAGACGGTTTGTCACTTACTCTTTCAGGAGTGATGCTGGGCTGGCTCAGGGTGGTATGGATGGAAACCACCACCCACCTCCTGTGTGGGAGGGCTGGGCGGCCTCCTTCCTGCCTCCCCCTGGGATCTAATCCTTGGAGAGTGGAGGTGGGTACCTTGCACAAGAATAAAGGCAGACTCCTGTTCTTTAGTGGATGTGTATGCCAGGGAGGAGGTGTGGGCAGTGGGGTGTGCTGTCTGGTGGGCAGATCCAGGAGAAGAGACTTACTCTCTTCATCTTCGAGGAAGGCCAGGTTCAGGGCTCTGAACCCATCCAAGGGCCAAGAAACTGCTAGAGCCTCTAAGCTCCAGACTGGACTCTCAGAAGTAGCCAGGATCAAAGTGGCTCTGGCTCCAGATCAGTTGCAGAACTAGAAACCCAATAAACTTTGGGCCGGGACCCAAGGCCAGGGTGCAGACGTGCTCAAGTGGGTGAGAAACGGACCAGGAGTTTCTGGACCACTTTACGAAAACCTTACTTTCAACAACCAAACAAAAAGAACGCACTTGAGGGAGAGGGTCCTGTGAATGATGGCCTTCATCAGGAATATCTCCTCAAAGAACACACCCTCATGCAGCCCGATATCTCCGGGTACTGGAGTCGGATTTGCGCGCTGATTTTATGGACAGGTGTGTAGAATAAAGTGCACCTGTCAATCAGGGCAAAAGGCGGCTCCGTGGAGACGGGGAAAGAGCCAGATGGGGAGTCAGGGAGCTGACTCTGCCCCTCCCTCCCTCTACTGGGTGATGGCAGGCAAATCACTGTCCCTCCCCAGGCCTCAGACTCCCAACGGCCAGAGGAAAGAACTGGATTGGCGGTCTCTGAGGGCACTTACAGCTTTGGCATTTTCTGCAGGAACAGAAAGAAGGAGGACAGACATTCCCAGAGGCCCTACTGTGCTGGGCGCTTATTTCACATCCCATCTCGGGACTCCAGGAAGGAAGCAGTTTTCTAGCCACAGACCAAGGAGCCAACACTCAAACAGTGAAGTGATGCACCCAACGAGAGAAAGTGGCAGAACAGCAGGGGCCCTGATGGCTCCACCACTGGGAGGGGGGTGGCAGGGGGCGATGGGAACCCAGGCCTGGCTGACCCCACATGGATGTCATTTCCCATGGTGATCCTCTAGGATAAGGGGGCCGGGGGGCAGCCAGTGAGGTTTGCTGTCTCACTGCTGTTTCAAATCCTGACAAAGCTGTGGGCCACCACCTGGGCTTCCCAGGGGGGGAAGGGAGGCCAATTTATTGAATTAACACCCTACCAGGCCCCTGGAATCTTCCCTCCAGCCACAGCTACAGCTCACTGGGGAGCATCGGTGACCCTGATAACATCAGAGTTGCTCCAACACAAAGCTTTAAGGAATTCATTTTCTACACTTATAAATAAGTCAATAAAAAAGATGTTCGACATAATTTCCCCAGAGAATGGAAGGAAGAAAAAGCATGAATTGGAAACTCCTATTATCTTCTGTTGTCTTGTCTCCGATGACAGATAACGGCAAGCGGTGAGGAGGACTGGCCGAGGGGGTGGGGAGAATAATGTTTGGATAAAGATTGCCTTTCGAAAGTGTCATCATGCATCTGACTCAAAAAAGAAAAAGAAAAGAAAGAAAAGAAAAAGGAAAGAAAAAGAATAAGAAAAAGAAAAAGAAAAAGAAAGAAAAAAGAAAGGCACAAAAGACAAGGCCGTACTTCTCCAGGTCTCATTCCCACCCACATCTGGCCAAGCTGCAGCCCCTGACACTGTCAGAAAGCGTTGCTGAATTGCCCCTTTCATTTCTGCCTCCCCCTGCCTTTCCTTTCAGAAAGCTGATTAATTGGTCCCATACCAGTGGCTCGTCGTGAAGGTCTTAATTAAGGAAGAAAGTGCTACCTTGTAGTTCCTTGGGGATCGATCGCCCTGGGGAAGTCTCTTCTTCCTGCTGTTCCGGGGATGGGGAGAAGGGAAGACAGCTCTGAATCAATGGGATTAAAACACTGGAGGTGGAGAGAGAGGGTCAGTGCTTCAGGGAGCCTCCACAGCCTGGGAGACACCCCGGGAAGAAAGGATAATCAAGAGAGAGTCTGGCCAGAAGATTCTGACCAGCTGGTTGAGTCAATCTGGCCCAAGGCTCCCCAAGAGGGGAAGGAACATGGGGGCCGTCTGGGGATTGGGCTGAACTTTGAAGATTCAGTTTAAAGAAGATGGTAAAAAGCATAGCAGTTGTTTTGAATCCTGACATCTCAATAGAATCATCTGGGGAGCTTTTAATATATAGTAATTCCTGAGCCCTACCCAAGTACAGTCAAATCAGTCTTAAAGCCATAGTTCCCCAACACTGATGCATTTTCTTTACATTCAAAAAAAAATTTTTTTTATTTTTTAGAGAGAGAGAGAGAGAGAGCAGGGGAGAGGGGCAGAGGGAAGGAGAGAGACAGATTCTTAAGGAGGCTCCACACTCAGCACAGAGCCTGATGTGGGGCTCAGTCTCATGACCCTGGGATCCTGACCTGAGTTGAATTCAAGAGCCGGATGGATGCTCAACCAGCTGAGTCACCCATGCACCCTGCAAATACTGATGCATTTAAAAAATTCCCTGGGTGATTCCATGGTGCGTGGAGGGTTGGAACACTGGTCCCAAAGGTGCTACCGACCCCCTTTCTTCTCCAAGGGTGCTCTGCAGACCAGCAATGCCCATCATCATCACCTGGGGGCTTGTCAGAATCTCAGACACCACCCCAGACCTCCTGATGTGGAAACTGGAAGATTCCCAGGTCTTTCAAATGCACTTCAAAGTCTGGGAAGCCGTGGTTAAATGACAGATCATTCTGGGCTGTTTTCTGACACCAGCATCAAGACAGTTAACTTCTCTGAGGCCATTCTACTTTCTGTGAAATGAGAGCAGTGGCAGTCCACGGCAGGGCTGTTGGGAGGAGATGGTGTCATTTCTGAAAGCACTAACATAGTGCCCAGCACGCGGCAACTTCTCAGGAGATGCCTGTTCCTTCTCCCTTAACTGAGGATTAAATGACATTAGTCATGCAAGGCATTTGAAGGGTGCTTGCATTCAGTAGGTGTTTAATAAATGCGAGCTATTATTATTTCCTCAAAGACTCCCTAGGCAGACAGAGGGAGGCTTTGCATTGCTCTGGCTCTCTACCCATCCATCTCTTCTGACCCTGAGTGTTGCATTTTATTTATTTACTTATTTTTGAGAGAGAGAAAGAGAGAGAGAGAGAACATGCACGAGTGAGTGAGTGTAAGTGTGGGGGGGGGACAGAAAGAGAGGGAGACAGGGAATCTTAAGCAGGCTCCACACTGAGCGTGGAGCCTGATCTCATAAGTGAGATCATGACCTGAGTTGAAATCAAGAGTTGGACACTTAACCTGCTGAGCCACCCAGGTGCCCCCAGAGGGTTACATTCTTTTATCTTTTTAATGTTTATTTATTCTTGAGAGAGGGAGACAGAGCACAAGCAGGAGAGGGACACACACACACACACACACACACATACACAGAATCCAAACCAGGCTCCAGACTGTAAGCTGTCAGCACAGAGCCTGACGTGGGGCTTGAACTCACGAACTGTGAGATCACGATCTAAGCCAAGGTCAGACGCTTAACTGACTGAGCCACCCAGGCACCCTGAGTGTTGCATTCTAATCAGGTATTTTTATAGGTCTCTCTACCCCACAGATCATATTATCTACTGGGTCTCATTCAGCTCATCCCCCTGGACCTATTACCTAGCAGGTCCAGGAAATACATATTCAATCAACATGAAAACCATAAAGCGTTCTTCAGATGGTGAGGAGAGGGGCCGGGTGATCAGTGTGCCTGAGGTTCCCGAGCCCCTAGACCAACAATTTCTTGGCCCTTGGGAAGATCCTGACTCCGAAGAAAGAAGGAGAGTCTTTCAGGATCCATGTGTGAGAAGCAACTAACAAATATGTCATGAAATATTCTGTGGGTTGGATCACTTTCAATGCACAAAACTAAGTGCTTTGCAGACCTAATTAGATTGGGAGCCTCAAGAAAAAGAACACCAACTTCAGACTCATTTTTGGACTTCCTTCATTTCCAGCATGCTCTGGATGTAAAAAAAATGAGGGTCAGTCCCCTTCTGCTGTCAGACCCCATGGCAAGTGAGGGGGAGGCTTGGCAGCTGGCGGTGATCCCCTTCTAATGCAGTCACCCTGGGGCTGCACACAGACAGTGCCAGGCCTTTTAATGAAACCATTTAATTGGCGTGAACAGAGACGAGTGTACGGGTCACACTTGCTCGGGGCAGGGGCTCAGACAGGAGCCTGAGGCCTCTGGGATCACACTAAGTGCTTTTCTCTGGAAGACTGTGTTGCTACCAGAGCCAGGAGAGAGAGGACTGTAGCTAGAAACTTGAGAGAAAGCTCACAGCCCTCCCTAGGGAGCCAGAGATGGGCCAGCTTCCAGGACACCAGGACCAACCTAGTTGGGAGCAAAGTGTTGACAAGTGTCTCTTACAGCTCTCTGTAAGTCACTAATTTGTGTTAAATTATGCATTCATTCATTCAATAAAATTTTTCTGAGTCCCTACTGTGTGTTAGGTATACCCAGTGCTTTTCTGCCCTGTGTTCCATTTGATTTTATTTAATTAGATGATAAGTCTCAGAGTCAAGTACTATCTTCCCTTTTTTACCTACAGGTAAACAGAGGCTTAAAAAAGCTAAGTGACAGCCTCAAATAACACAGCAAGACAGCATTTGAAACACCTACTGTTGGCATCGTGCCTTGATGAGTAGGAGCGCAGCGGTGACCTCCCGGCCTTTACGACATACGTTCCAGAACAGCCTAGGACACGGGTGACAGAACATCCCTGCAGGACCTGGTGCCACTGAGAAGGAGGAGGTTTCGTTTCAGGCAACGCTGGGCTGTATAAAGCCAGGCAGGGGCCAGTGGGCGGGGACACACCAGATCCAAGCTGCCTTCTCTGTGCCAACCCTACATCTTGAGCATACGGGGACCCTGGCAAAAAGAGAACTCGGGCATCAAACACATGGGTCCCAGTCCTTTCTTTGCCTCTAGAGCAACATTTGACTTTGCAGAGGTCAGCTCTCGCCATCTGGGGTTAGGGCCAGATGGCTGCTGGGTCACTAAGAATTAGGTTGGCCTGATTGAGCTGTGGGGCTGCTGTGTCCCTGGAGTTGCTGCTCAAAACTCTGAGAATTTCAGGGAAGCCAATGGTAAAAGACTTGCCCTCTGCACCTTTGATAGTACATGCACACATATACTCATACACTTCCAGTCTGGCCACATGGCCACTGTCTTGTCATGCAGCCTTTGAGGGGGGTCCTTCTTTCCTCTATTTTCTGCTTTTCTCCCAAGCCCAGCTTCTTCTTCTGTGACCTGGGGGTTCTGGTAGCCTCTCTCAAGTTGCCAATAGTGGGGTGCTAGAGGTGGTGAGGCCTTTCCCTGCCTGTCCCACAAACGGGACCAGTCACACGGCATGACCAGCCCCTTACCCACTTTACAGCCTCACTCTTGGTGTTCTATGGGCCACCTGGAGGGGACAAGTGTCGCTGTGGAAGAGATGCCCAACAGGGGGATGTATGGAGGGGGTTGACCCTGTCAAGTCCTATTTTATTTGTCCGCTGCTTCCCCCACTCCCACCCCCGCTCCCTTCCTACTCCTCAGGAGACAGGTCTATGCCCATTGCTGAAATGAGGTGAGGGAAGCCAGGGCCACACATAGCCAATCTTCAGTTCAGTGTGTGGGGGTGAGGTTGAGTTCACCAAGATAGGGCATCCATATTTCCCCAGCAAGTGTGTGATGCCCAACCAGCCTAATCCATCAGGCAAGGGACACTCACTGATTCATTCAGCACATATTCTAAAGTATCTACTATGTATAGGCCCTGTGCTGGGCTCTGGGAAGGCGGCAAAGAAAATGACTCGCATGGTCCCTGCTCACAGAACTTGTAATCACGTGCTAGAAAATGGTAGTAAATGAACAATGACACAAATCATTATAAAATCAAAATCACAGGAAGGTCTGTGAATGACTTCATGTGCCAGCTCCTGGCCTTCCCTGTCCCTCCAGGACCAAGTCTGAACAACGGTGAGGTAGCTATGGATGTGCCAATGAAGGACGTTGGAGGAGAAACCCAGCCCTGAGTCTGCCTTCACTTCTGACTCTTGGGCAGTGGAGCAAATGAATAGAGAGGGAAAGGAAGAAGATGCCAGCAAAAGGTGGCTTGCAGCCTGAAGGTGCCAGGGCAGGGGAGGGGGAAAGCCATATTCTGTCAATTCCATCTTTCCACATCACCGATGTCAGTCCCCTCCACCCTGTCTCAGCTTGGACCCTCATCTCTCCAAATGGAGAAATGGCAGTCCCCTGTCCTCTGTGCCCCACAATGCAGCCTCCATAGTGGTCAGCAGAGAACCTGTCTGCCTAGGGTGGGGCTTCTCAGCATCGGTACTAGTGACATTTTAGGCTGGACAACTCTGTTTTTTGGAGATGTCCTGCATATTGTAGGTGGTTAGCAGCATCTCCATTAGAGGTGACAACCAAAATTGTGAGCAAAGATTGCCAAATGTCCCCCGGGAGGCAAGATCGCTACTGGTTGAGAACCACTGGCTTAGAGATACCATGTCCTTGAACTTGACATTTGAGATTCTCCACCATCTGATTCTAACCTGTCTTTCTTTGTCTTTTTTCCTCACATCCTAAAATATAGCCACAATCAAGTACACAAGCTTTCTTGACAGTCCCCTGCCCTTTTCTCTTTGCTTTTGGCCACACTGTTCTCTCTGCTTGGGATGTCCTTCTCCCTTCTCTGACCATTGAGGAAACCCTACAAGATTCAGATCAAAATTCACTTCTGACAAGCTTCTCCAGATAGTCTGGATTCCAGTTTTATCATCTGCCGAATCGGAACAAAAAGCCTGTTCCATGAGTTGTACAGAATCACAAAGCATCAGGGCTACAGGAGATTGGGCAATCACCAATGTCCCCTTTCATAGAGGCAGACAGAGGCACGGTGAAGGGGAGTGCTGTGCCTCAAGTCACAGGGCCAGTCAGAGACCGAGCTGGGCCTAGAACCTGGGGCTGGAAAGTCCTAGGTCAATATTCTAACTCTGTGTGTCAGCCTTTGCAAGACGAAGGCACTATCCAACCAACAGAAAAGTTAGCTTTGTGGCTCTGTGTACACAAAATGCTCTTCTCTGTAAAATGTGAGTCTAAATCAGATGCTCTCTATAGGTCATTCTGTGTGCTCTGCGCCATTAGGAGTCTTTCTTTCTTTCTTCCTTCCTTCCTTCCTCCCTCCCTCCCTCCCTCCCTCCCTCCCTCCCTCCCTCTCTTTCTTTCTTTCTTTCTTTCTTTCTTTCTTTCTTTCAGAAAAGATTTTCATATCAAATACAAGGGATTCTCATTATTAATACTTCCCCAATCCATCCCACTGTGTTGAAATGGAGCCCCAGAGCTAATTCCTGAGAAGGTTAATATAACGGTTTTGCCACTCATCATAATGATGCTTTGCATCACGCCTTCACATCACTCCCCAGCAACATTCTTCAAATTCAAACGCAAACCGGAAATGACAAATGATTCTTGTAATACGCTCTTTGACACAAATCATTTCTGATTGCTTGGGACCCCGGACAACCTTGAGCGTGCAGAATCAAAAGGAGAGGGAGATGTCTTGGAAAATGAACAGCTTCGACTTCTTGCAGATGGGAACCCTCTGCTCGCAAGGCAGCAGTGGTATGTAATGATTGCCAAATGGATCATTTTTAAAATGAGGCAAATCTGTCGGGGATGGGTCTGTGTAGTGATATGTGTCATCTCACTACATCCTAAGCAACCATCAAAGTGCCTTCCGACATTGGTAAGAAGACAGACATTCACACATAAGGGCTCGCTATTTGTGAAGCCCTTGTGTACATGATGTCTTACTCATCCTTCCAGTGAGATTAGATATTTATTGTTTTTTCCCCCCTCTAAAAAGGAGGGAAGGGACGCTTAGGGAATTCCAACAACTTTGCCAAAGGACCCAACGTGTTACGTTAGATCTGGATCATGGCTCCCCATGCACCACGGGGCACCTCTAAGGTGCAATGTTCTCTCACAGCACTTTTATCATCTGGCCTCATTTTCTGCAGATTGCAGAAGAAAGCTTGGGTGTTGGGGGCATACATTGATGTGATATAAGCTTGTCTGGAAATTGACGATGGTGGACAGGGTGATCATAAATATTCCTCCTGGTTCAAATGTATTGAGTGTGGCAGAAGGCAGGTCAAGTGCTTTGTAAGCATTATTTGTTTCCAGCTGTAGAGGAGCTCTAGGAGATAAACACTAGGATTGAGGAAACAGAGACTCAGAGTAGTTAAGTAACTTGCCCAAGGCAGACCTGGAATGGGGGACTCAGACAAGGATGAAGGGGTGTCCACCAAGGATATGTGCCCCCTCCCAAATTGTGAAGCTGGTGCTGAGAAATGGTTGCCTGGCCAAGAATGGCATCTCTCTTATGACAAATGAGGCCACACTGATAAGTTCTCAGCAATGGGTATGTGGAAATAAAGATGTCACTTCTTGGTAGAAGTGGTTGCAAAATGGATGTGCCTTCTCCTCTCTCTTGTTCTCCTCCTGCCAGTGGAATGAATCCCTGGACCAACTTCAGAAGCTATGGTATTGCCTCTACTGACATGGATCCCTGAATGGCAGGTGAACAGAGCACCCCTGCCCCATTCTGGCCTCCCACATCTGCTGGCTGCACTTTACATGAAAGAGGCATGAACTTAAGTTGGATTTAGTCAATGAGATCAGGAATTATTTGTTATAGCAGCTAGCATTACCTTGACTTACACCGAGACAAAAAAAAAAAAAGAGTCTAGTTTCAGATGTGCTTGTTCTTCACTGCTACACCATAGAGTGACCCCAAGATCATTTAGTTTGTGCAGAGTGTAGAAAATTTTCTCCTTATTCCCAAACCCAAGAGCAAAAGCATGGTGATATTATTTCCCCCTGTGAAGCTGGCGGATGAAATGGAGGGACATTCATGATTCGGAGTTCCTTCCAAACTTGACAGCTTTTCTCAGTCTTTCTGTGCCGGTCAATGGCACCACCAGCTACCTGAAAAATTGGCAATCATCCTGGATTTCTGTCTTTCCCTTACCTCCTATACTTTAACTGCCAACAAGTCTTGTATCTGTATCTTAAAAATATAACCAGTACTGTGCTGGAGCTGGGTCGTACCAGCTTAGGCGAGCTGACTATAATACTGTCATGAATACTGCAAGCTGGTTGGCACTGTGTTTGCAGCGTGAGGCAGTTCATGGTGGGGTTATTTAAACCATGGGAATTGGTAAATGCTACAAACCAGGTTTTCCTCCTTCCAGAGAGCTGGTTATTAAGTGGGAGACAGGGCCTGGCAAGAGAGCCGGCTGGGCTGGCTATGACCAAGGAGCGTGGAACAATGGGGGGACCAAGGGAAGAATCTGAATAGAACAGAAAATTCTAAAGGGCACCTGGAAGAAGAGTGAAAACTGGGTTTCAGGTCAAGATCCATCAATGGAGCACCAGAACAAGTGGGTAAAGGAGGGGCAATTGGAACAGAATCTGGATAGATTTATCTAGGGCCCCTCTGTTAGGGGATCAGAGAGAACCAATTGCTGTCTATGACTTTTTAGCTGTGTGACTGTGGGAAAGTTACCTAACCTCTCTGAACCTTGGTTTCTTCTATAGAAAAGGGTCAGTGATATCCTTCATGGCAGGTGCAATCACTAAAAGAACACACATATGAAAGCCTCCAGCGCAAACATGGCATGCAGTAAATGCTCAATTAAAGCTCAGTAACTGCTGATTTCCACACCTTTCCCTCACTTCTTTCCTGTGAATGATGCTCCTTTTATTGTTTGTATTTAGTTGGAAATTAGAACCAGGGATGGTAGGCCGTCAAAGCTCAAAGGATGAAAATTCTGGGTACATGGGGCTCCTTGCCTCACCCAACAGGCAGAATGGGGATGGGCAATGAGGTCAGGGGATATCAAAATCTCCACCCAGATATGGCCAATGGGAAGGCCTGGGGAGGTGCATAAACCACAGCTGTGAAATTCACATCTTGAAACAGAAATGCTAGTCCCTCGTACCTGCAAAGTGCTTTTCAGGTTTCAGAGCCAGCTTAGACCCAGGTTTTCATTCAGTCCCCCAACAAACCAGCCTGTGGGGGGAGCAGGGAGGAGAGTATTGCCCTCCCCAGTGAAGACTGGGGGGAAATGACCACCTCTGATGAGATACAGGGCCTTAAGCTGGAGTCTGAGGGGACGTGACTGTTGGTTACTGTGTACACACTTCTGTCACCTAAACATGGAGCCCACAATTGCCCCCAAAGCATTTCATTTCTGACTAGCAGATTCCTTCTCAGATGCCCAGCAGGTGCCTTGCATTTTAATGGGCCCTGGATGCTTATTACTTGCAAAGAGGTCAGGTTTCTAAATGGACAGCCAGATGGAGAGGCCTTCTGGACTTTCCCTGGGGCCAGGAGAGGCTGCTCCTTCTGTTGGCTCCTGCCTTCCTTGCCCTAGAATGGTTCCAGTGCCTTCCATGCTAACAGCTTACTCCTCATGAGCCCCCTTCAGGGCTCTCCGGCTGGAATCCAAAGTGGAGGGCAGAAAGGCTGGAAACACAAGTGGTGCAGTTCCAAATACAAACATCTCAGGGCCCAAATGCAAATTCTTTTTTCTGCTTGCCAAGAAAACACACAGACAACTTTAATATGGGGTGCCTTACGGAAGTGCAGCGGTGGGGATCGCTGCACACCCAATCCAGTCTTGGTTAGGACACAAATAATAAAACCCAGTCTGTGTGCCCAGGGATTTCTGGCTTGCAAAGCACATTCACAATCAGCCTCCTCCTTGATTCCTGTAGGAGGCCCAACTCAACACACTGCATTGGAGCAGGTGTTTGCTGACTGCTGAGTCCTGAAAGACCTCACTGTCCAGATGGGGAGATAGGATGTCCCGAGAATTACATGAGCACGTGTATGGCATAACATGAGACCCATGTGGTGCCATGGGGATGTGTGACAAGGGACTTCACTTGAGGAGGTGACATCCAGGCTAGGGAGGAGGTAGCCAGGTGAAGGGGTGGGTAAAGAAGGTGGGAATAGCCATGTGAGGGCCTTGCCTTGTATTAGCTTTCTGGGGGCTGCCCTAGCAAAGAACCACCATCTGGGTGCCCTCAACAACTGAAACGTGCCATCTCATACTTCTGGAACCTGGAAGCCCCAAATCAACGTGTCATCAGGGATGATTCCTTCTGAGGATCCGTGGGAGCATCTGTTTCAGGCCTCCTTCCTAGTCTCTGGTCCCCTCAAGCATGCCTTGACTTGTAGATAGCACTCTCCCTGTGTCTTCACATCATCTTCCCTCTGTGTATACATGTCTCCCTTTTAATAAGGACACAGTGGTGTGGGATTAGGACCCTGCCTTACTGAATTTATCTTAATCTGACCCTCTGCAAAGGCCCTATTTCCATTTAAGATCATAGTCCCAAGTTCTAGGGGGTTAGAACCTCAACATCTTTTGGGGAACAAAGACGAACCCATAACAGCACTGCTCAAAGGACAGAAAGGGGTGGAGAGATTGAAGAGGGGACAGTAAGGGAGGATGAGGCTAACTGTGTCTGCCGGGGCCTCTTGGGGAGGGTCCATAATGCGTAGTGGAGACCTTGTCATTTATCATGAGGGCGAGGGGGAATCCATCTTTGTTGCCCTCACAACAACATCTTTGTTGACTTTTTGGGTTGTTGGGGCCTGATACAGCTCCCCAAGAGCACTTTCCTTGTGGGTGCGTGGGTAGAGTTTCTCCATTCAGTGGTGAATTCTTTGAGGGCAGGACCCAAGCCTTATTATTCACTGGGACCCCCAGCACAGTGATCAGCACAGGGGAATGTTTAATAAATGCTTGTCAACTGAGCGAATTTAGTTTGGTTCTTATAACAGCTGAGTGCAGAGATGCCTCTTAATTTATATGTGCTCTTCATACATTTTACATCATTGTTGCTATAATACACAATCCCTTTTGTACATCTTTATGCATGTTCTTGATTTCTCAGATTGAAATGTTTATTTCATTCTCTCAGAGCTAGACTCCTTTTGTTATGTTCTCCTGGAATGCTGGATCTTACCATGTGTGGTTTGCAAAACAGATCTGACGGGGTGTTTTGTTATTTGTCTTAGGAAAGAAATCAATAAATTATTTGTGTGTCTTTAACATAGAAGGAAGTAACAAAATCAGTTTGCCATCATTAAGGTTGACAAGTTAACACTTAAAATGCAGTCTACCCAACCCCAGCATTGTTAGAGGTTGTGAGTTTAATGATCTACTTCTAGGATTTAAGATTTGAGATTTGCCTGTCCTTTTTTTCTCCCTTCCGCCCTCCTCCCTCCACCCCTCTCAATTGGACTCCTACAGGTTTGCTCAGAGAGAAGCAAGATTTTGTAGCCCTGGCCATGGTCTTTGGACCTCTGAAGGAAGGGAGATCAGGAACTCTGGTATGCCTCCACAGAAGCAGAGCCACTGAATGGCTGACAAATCCATTGACATGCAAAAAGGAAGTGCCACTTGCTATATTACCCCCATCCAACTGGAAAGGAGCCCAAAGAACAGCTAGATCTTTCCATCCGCTTTACAGACCGTGTGAGAGAGGCTCAGGGAGGAATGGGGACTCACAGAGCAGAGCCAGCAGGTAGTAGGGCAGGAAGAAAGATACTCAGTGGAAGCTCAGGCCATTTCTGCGAAGTGCACCTGCCCTCAGGTGAGGATGGTGTTGCCAGGACTTCATCTTTCTCAGGATTTCAGAGCTTGCTGGCCCCCTTGAGCAGCACTGTGGGAAAGGGTGAGGACCCTTACAAGACTGCCCAGGGCTGCTCTGACTGGGAGAGAGAGGAATACAAAAGTAGCTAGGTCCCAAAGCCTAGTACACATTTAGCCCCACATCCACAGGTCTGAACCTATGTGCGGGGACTGTAATGTAAGTACTCATTCCTGAGGCAGCCCTTTCTCCAGCACATGTGCTGCGGGTATCCTGTGTCCAGGCACGGGTCCCCAGGCACTCTGCTTCCAGACATCCTTTCCTTGCACTGGGTTCCCAGGTCCTTCACTTTGTCTTGTGTGTGGTTAAGACCCACAAGACCAGGATTTTAGGGTTTGAAGCCAGGCCCTAACTAGCTGTGACTTTGGACAAGTCTGTTTATCTCTCTGAGTCTGTTTCCTCATCAGTCTCATGGAAATAATTGTAGTTTCCATCTCCTAGGGCTCTTGTAAGAGCAATGAGTGCAACACGCTTAACATAATCCCTGTTCCATACGGAGTTTCATTTTGCTGGGTGTAGATGATTCATATATTAGTGGGAGGCAAAAGCCAATTCAAGTCGACCCTCTCTGTGTGAGCCAGGGACTGTGCTCAGCCTCCTGGGTGTCCTTGGGGCCCTCGCTCAAAATACCTTTCACCCAGTACTCTCTCCCCTTCCGGAAAGTTTCCCAGAGTGAGATGGATTGTGTGAGCAGTGGCAGTGAAGGCTTGAATGCACAGACTGTAAATGGCTCAGGCTGTGTCTCCCCGGAGCCCCGATTTCAACACTGTTTTGATCAGAATGATGGCTTCAGCCACAAGCAAATTGATTGGCCTGTACAATTCTGTCATCCCAGCAACTGATTAATTCCTCAGTAATAAAACTGCCTGTGGTCCCTGCTAGCATGGGAGCTACATTATTGAGCATTTACTCCTTGTCAAGTTCTCCAAGTACTTTACATACATCATCTCACTTAGTTCTCAAAGCAAAGCCCTACTGGAGCGGGCCTTATTATCTCCACTCTGTGGATGGGAACCCGGAGTCAGTTCAGAGACGTTAACTTAGCTGCCCAAAGCACACAGTGAGTAAGAAGAGAAGCTGGTGTTTGAACTCAGGTCTTTTTCAACCTTTCAGCCACATTTAAAAAAAGGCCCAGGTTTCCCAAGGAATAATTTACATACAAAATAGTTTAGACTTTTTAAGCGGACGGTTTAGTGAGTTTTGATAAATGTATACAGTTGTGTGGCCACCACGTAATCAAGCTATAGACAGTTCTCCAACACCAGAAGTTCCTGCTTGGCCCTTTGCAAGCAATCTGCTCCTACCAACCCCAACCCCAAGCGGCCACTGATTTACTTTCTGTGCCTGTAGTTCTTCCTTTTCTGGAATGACTATTGTCAATGGAATCATGAAGCCTGTAGTCTTTTGTACTGACTTCTTTCACTGATCATAATGTTTTTGAACATTGGTTTGTTCCTTTTTATTGCTGAGTAGCAGTCCACTGTATGAATGTACCACCCTTGGTTGATTCACGCACCAGCTGATGGACACTTGGATTATTTCCAGTTTGTGGCTATTATGAATAAAGCTGTGATAAACACTTGTGCACAAGTGTCTGTACGAACATATGTTTGTTCATTTCTCTTACACCATGTCTCAAATACCCATGAATGGAAGGAAGTTCCTGAGTCTCGGGTTAAGTGTATGTCCGAGTTTATAAGAACCTACCAAACCATTTTCCAAACTTCCGGTACCTTTTGGGATTCTCACCAGAAAGGCGTGAAAAATATTTTCAGCTACACTGAAACATCCTAGGCTCAACCTCTACCTCATTCTGAGTTGCTCTGAGTTGGGAGGTTGAAAAATGATAAATGCCACATTTCATCAAATCAGAGATGCCATCAATTTCAAGATGCACCACTATTTTACGTATTAATAAGAAAAAAGATCTGACAAACTATAACACAATGCTTTCTTGTCACTCAGAAAAATATTTTATACTTATTACAACAGCCTATATATCATTCTTACATAAAATGGAAAATAAAAATGGAAAACAAATGGTTAGGGTATTCCTAGAATGTATCCACTTTTAGAATTTCCTACAATTTATTTTTTTTTAATTTTAGTTAGTTATTTTTTAAATATACTTTATTGTCAAATTGGCTTCCATACAACACCCAGTGCTCATCCCAAGTGCCCTCCTCAATGCTCATCACCCACTTTCCCCTCTCCCCCACACCCCATCAACCCTGTTTGTTTTCTGTATTTAAGAGTCTCTTATGGTTTGCCTCCCTCCCTTCGTGTTTGTAACTTTTTCCCCTTCCCCTCCCCGATGGTCTTCTGTTAAGTTTCTCAAGATCCACATATGAGTGAAAACATATGGTATCTATCTTTCCCTGACTGACTTATTTCACTTAGCATAATACCTTCCAGTTCCATCCACGTTGCTGCAAATGGCCAGATTTCATTCTTTCTCATTGCCAAGCAGTATTCCATTGTATATATAAACCACATCTTCTTTATCCATTCATCAGTTGATGGGCATTGAGGCTCTTTCTATAATTTGGCTATTGTTGAAAGTGCTGCTATAAACATTGGTGTACATGTGCCCCTATGTATCAGCACTCCTGTATCCCTTGAGTAAATTCCTAGCAGTGCTATTGCTGGGTCACAGGGTAGTTCTATTTTTAATTTTTTGAGGACCTTCCACATTATTTTCCAGAGCAGCTGCACCAGTTTGCATTCCCACCAACAGTGCAAGAGGGTTCCCGTTTCTCCACATCCTCGCCAGCATCTATAGTCTCCCGATTTGTTCATTTTAGCCACTCTGACCAGCGTGAGGTGATATCTCACTGTGGCTTTGATTTGTATTTCCCTGATGATGAGTGATGTTGAGCATCGTTTTGTGTGTCTGTTGGCCATGTGGATGTCTTCTTTGGAAAAGTGTCTATTCAAGTCTTTGACTCTGTTCATGTCCACGTTTTTCCATACAGGATGTCACCTCTGTACCATCCACCTATTGATGACATAGCCTTTTGAGAAGAAGTGCTCTGTTATTATCCCCAGAATTTTCTTTCAAGCAAATCTCAACACTGCGAACTTTCTTATTTGACTATGCTCATGTTTTACTCCCACCACCTAGTTGTATCACAGAGTTAAACATCTTCCTTCAAATCCAGTAAAAAAAAAGAGTTGTGGCCAATGGGCTGTTTGATGTTTTAAAACAGTCCTGCTGTTAAATGACTTCAGCTCGAGTCATTATCTCGTGGTTTGTGGGTTCGAGCCCCGCGTCGGGCTCTGTGCTGACAGCCTGGAGCCTGCTTCGGATTTTGTGTCTCCCTTTCTCTCTCTTCCCCTTGCCTGATCACACTCTGTCCCTGTCTCTCAAAAATAAATAAACATTAAAAAATTAAAAAAAAAAAAACCCAGCTCTGCTCAATGGATATCAGTCACACTAATCTTTATTGCTTTAAATACCATTTATCTTTTTTTTTTTAAGCAACATAACAATTTCTCTTGCCCTTAGTAGTTGTTGGTTGGGCATATCGAAGAATGCACAGAACCCAACTATGGCACCAAGTCCACACATATGTGGGCTAGGATGATTTTCTCATGACTTCCTGCTTGCCAGTGATTGAAAAGTGCCTTCATGTGTGGGAGGGAGCCTGATTTTAGGAATGTTAACATCCTAAGATTGTAAAATACAACATATTTTACCCAAAACTTGGATGTCTGCCATGCTCTATTTTTTATGTCCCCCCAAATCCTTCCCACAGACAACAGAAATATCTATTTCATTTTCAACGCTTTTGTCCTCCCAACCACATTCTCCCCTTCTTACCACTTCTGTTCACTTTCATTCAATGCTGTTTTCTCTCCCTTAAGCTATTGCAAAAGCCTCCGTATTTATCTACTTGCCTTCTAGCAATTTCTTCTCCTTCAGTCAATCCCATTCATTACCCACCACCCGCTCCCCCCTTCCCCACCCCAGTGATCTTTCTATCACACAAGTTTGAACATATCATTATCCTTCTCAAAACTCTTCCCTGGATCCCCATTACTTGAAGAATAAAGTATAAACCCCTTAACCTGACATTCAATTTCTCTTACATTCTGGGTCCTCTCTATGAGCCCAGTATTCTTCTTACCACATCCCACTCCAGGTACATCTAATTATTTGGTGTTCTCCAAACATGCCTTGGACTTTCCCCTCTGGGATCCTGTATATGCTCTGTCAAGAAAATCCTTCCCTTCCTTGATCTTATTGAAGACTACTCATACAAGTGAAGCACATACTTACTTGGTCATATTAGCATAGTGTATTTATGGGTAAGGTTTTCTCTTTCTCTATACATATATATGTACATGTATATACTGTATCCATACATATCCACAAATAAGTAGACACAGATAACAAATACATTCTTTATTGTTATGGCCTATATGGAATTTTCTTTGTACTCTTTGATCAGAATCTTTAATGCTTTCTCAACACCTGCTTGAACCTTCAATTATACTATCTTCTTCTGTAAAAGGGATCTATGAAGGCTATATGGGCCTATTTTAAGAAGAGTCTGAGAGAGCTGGTATTCTGGAGGCATCTGAGTGTCACAAAAAAGACAGAGAGGGGGGCGCCTGGGTGGCTCAGTAGGTTAAGTACTGGACTCTTGATTTGGTTCAGGTCATGATCTCATGTTTGTGAGTTCAAGCCCTGTGTCACAGAGCCTGCTTGGGATTCTCTTTTTCTTTCTCTCTCTCCTCCTCTCACCCCCCAACACAAATTAATAAACTTAAAAAAGAAAACAGACCTAGAACTTGGTACCAGGCAATCCTGGGTCAGGCTGTGGCTTTGTTACTTATTCTCTCTGTGATCTTGAGCAAGCATTGTGACCTCTCTAACTGCAGTCTTCTGATGGTCTTGAGCCATCAGAAACCTTACAGAAGCCCCTTTTCCAGCAGAAAAGGATGCTGAGAAACCTGCCATGTGCTTTTCCAAGTGTCACGGGTATGACTATTCTGGCCAGCTTCTTTTTCCCTCAGACCCCTGGCTCATGTTCTGTGGCAGAAAGATGTCTTTTCTCCTCATCCATATTATGTGCACGTATTGGGGAAGCCATTGGCCAGCATGGGAACTCATTCTCAGTCCTTCAAGCTAAACATGGTCATATGACTAGTTCTTACTCAAACTGTGCTAGTGGCCGTGCTACTGGGGTCAAGGCTTTCCATCCACAGCTGCCTCCTCCATGCTTTCTTTCTGCCTTTGCTGGCTGGATGCAGATGGCAACACAGTCCTAGACCAGTGGTTCTCAGACTTGAGAGTGTGTCAGAACTGCCCAGAAGGCTTGTTAAAACACAGATAGCTTATCCCATCCCCAGTGTTTCTGATCCAGTAGGCCCAGAGAGGGGTCTGGACAGGGGCATTTCCAACAAGTTCCCAAGAGAGATGCTGATGCTGTTGGTATGGGGAGCTCACTTTGAGAAGCACTGGCCAAGGAGACAACATGCAACAGGGAAAGAGTTGGGATACATAAGTGGCTTTGGAGGTCAACAAAGCAGCTCTGTCAGTCAGTGACACCCACCTGTGACCATTAAATGAACAAGAGATAAACCTTTATTGTGTTTGAGAGTTTATAGATTTTGGTGAGTCAATGTACTCTGTACCAGGCTAATCTATCCTTAAAAGCACCATTCCAATTCTTCAAGGGGCCAGGACCCAAACTCATTGCTTGGCTGCTGTCTGCCTCCCCCTCTCCTGTGGACCCAGCTTTGGCATCTCTCAAGCCCTTCTAAGTATCTTATCTGATCGCAACCACCATCACTCTGAGTCTGACAGTCCATATCCCATCCCGTGCAAGTCCTCCTGTTCCCTGCTGCCTAATGTATGGACAGTCAGTCCATCCTGTAGAGGCCTAGAATTATCTCTTACCCTTGGGACCTGGTAATGAGGGATTCTAGCCTCTCCCTGCTTGAAGAGCTCATACCCTCTGTCCTAACTAATTGCTCCCAGTTTGCTGCCCTGGACAGCTTCTACCTCTTCTCCCCCTGCATCTAGGAACCTCCAGCTCCTTGCAGCAGGGGACAGAATGTGAGAACAGGGCCTCACCCACTCTGCAGCTGATTCCTCAGCCCTTGGCACAGCTCCTTGCACATAGTAGGTGCTCAATGCCTAGAATCAAAGCCACGATGACCAATCCTGAGCAAAAGACTGGAACACATTGCAGAGTGAGGGAGGACAGAGGGCAGGAGGTAAAGTCTAACTGGTCAATGATCAAAGCTAGGAACAAGACACAGGTCAAGCATTTCTCCAGCCGAGTTCTTGAATCCCTGGCTTGTCAGAATGTAGTCTCTCAGACATAACAGCTCAATTGTATGATAATTATATATAAAGAAGTCTAGCAAGTATTAAGAGAGCTCAATAAGCATATGAAAGCTCAAAGCAGGATTCGTGCCATTAACTCAAATTACATGAGCCGTAAGTCTGCCATCGCCTTCCTTTTAACCAGCACATCAAGGAAAAGAGGCACTTTCATTGGATTATTAAAAGGATTTAATTAACATGGAATATTTCACAGGCAGACAACCTACGACAGAATAATTAAAATATAGTTTGTTGAAATGCACATTAATTGGTTACTAATTATCATGTTTCGTTCCCCTTTAAGGGGATAAAGATATGCTCAGAAGTAGACACTGCTCTACACAGAAGCATATCCCTCATTTGGCTCAGCTTTCAACTAGAAGGAAGGGAAAATTCCATCACTCTGCAATTCTAGAAAACTGGAGCAGAAGCTAGAGGGAGCAAGGGAGGGGCGTCACTGTATATTGAACATGCGGTGTGGTAGACTGGGAGTCTACAGGTCTGGGTGCTCCTCTTCTGCTCTGCTGTCAGTCCACCATGTGTCTCCACTGCTTAAAACATCTCAATGTTCCTTTTACCATTACATAAATTCCAAATCACCGCTGTCTGGTAGGTTATGGCTCAGGCATTTGACTACCTTCCCAAGATTCTCTGCTTTGCCCATTCTACTCATGCTGACCTTCTTGCTGTGCTGTGAGCAAATTAAGTTTGTAATCACCACAGGACCTTTGCACGTGCCGTTCCCTCAGCCTGGAACCTCTATCCCTGAAACTTCATATGGAGTTTCTCCCCATTATTCACATCTCAGTTCAAACAATTCCTCACAGGCCTTTCCTGATCACCCAATCTAATGCTTCTCCCTTTATTCTCTATCACATCACACAATTCCATTTTATTCACAGATGTAACACTATAGAAGTATCTTAGGTATTTATTTGCTCACTTCTTTACTGTCCATTTCTATGACTGTAAAAGCTATGATAGCTGGAACCAATCTGTTGCCTTCATGCATTTCCAGCACCTTGGACAGTGCCTGAAAATTAGTAGGTGCTTACAAAGTTTGAAGGGAGCTGAATGCAAAGATCTTTGAGGGCCTCTTCAGTTCCAACATTTTAGGATGCTTTGAACTTATACAGAACCAAGGGAGGCACAAAGGCTGTAAAAGACAGAGTGTGTCTTAACTCCTTTTTGTACCTCCCTACCAGCCCTCAGCAAAGCCTTGCCCATGATACTCTTTGAGGGAGTGTTTGTGGATTGGGGTCCATCCAGATCTGTAATTTTCTAGCAAAGCTTCCACTATTAAAGCCATGACTCCTGTCCACCTCCCATTTTCAAAGCTATAATCATGAGGGAACCAGTTTAAAAGCTGATCTTCTTTATCACTCATTACCTGCTTCATCAACTTGCTTCATGGGATGCTAGCAAGATAGAGGCTCCCCATGTGGGGCTCACTTTGCAAGCTAGCCTGGATCATGGCTGATGGATGTTGCCCATGGCTGTCAGGTAGGCACTCTTGTTTGTAAAATGAAGAGTCCGGATCTTGATAGTACTTTCCTGGGTGATGCATCTAGATTTCTGTCCTCCTTTCCTATAGCAGAGTCTTAAATGCAGTGGATGATAAAGCACGTTTTAAATGTTCTTCCCAAAGGAGGTACCAGTCCTCCCTACTAGTGCTTCAGTCTCTCCTGCTCTGTGTGTGTGATCACATCCTCCTCCACCTCGGTGATTTAGAAGATAATGAGAGGCACTCCCTCTCTGCCCTGTGTGGACCTTCTCCACATGGTGTACCAAACCAGACACATGGAGACAGCCTTGAGCCAGAGTCCTGGCCCAGCTTCACCCTCAGCATTTGGCCAGATGCTTTCTTTTGTTGTCTGCTTCCATCCTTTTTCTCTCTCTGCAACTCCTCATCCCAGCAGAAATTCAAATTCAAGAGACACAGGTGAGGGCTGAGATAAATCAGTTCCTCCATGTGGTCTCGCCCAGATCAACAGAGTTCTGCACAGTCACTTAGGGCCAGAGGCCCAGTTAATAATAAAGTATTAATTTGCCTGCTTTGTGCTTATACGTAGAAATAGTTTATTTAGGTGTCCAATTACTGGAAGTATTAAACAGAATCATTCTAAAGTAAACTTTTAAAGCAGTATCTTGGGGTGTCTGGGTGGCTCAGTCGGTTAAGCGTCCGACTTCGGCTAAGGTCATGATCTCATGGTTCATGGGTTCGAGCCTCGTGTCAGGCTCTGTGATGACAGCTCAGAGCCTGGAGTCTGCATCAGATTCTGTGTCTCCCTCTCTCTCTGCCCCTCCCCTGCTCTCTCTCTCTCTCAAAAATAAATAAACATTAAAAAAATAAAAAGCACTAAAAAAAACATTAAAGCAGTATCTTCATTTTGGATCTAAGGTCACAATCATAGCTATGAGTCACCATGTGGGTGCTGGTGGGATGTGGTGGGCAAAAAATGAATGGCAGAAGATAATCATAGGAGATGAGAGCTAATATATGTGACATGGATGGGGCAGGACTGATCATGGTAGACAACGGCAGTGATGTCAAAGGAGCCTCATCATTAACCCACATATTGGGACAGTTCTTATTTACACTCTGGGACAGGTAGAAACTGTCTAAAGACTCTATTGTGTAG
The DNA here is from genome assembly GCF_007474595.2 of Lynx canadensis. Classification (NCBI taxonomy): domain Eukaryota; kingdom Metazoa; phylum Chordata; class Mammalia; order Carnivora; family Felidae; genus Lynx; species Lynx canadensis. The sequence continues at coordinate 20,963,353 of NC_044316.2, forward strand.
TAGTTAAATGGCAAAGAATATAGGGCCAGACAGTCTGGATTTGGCCCTGGCTATATCACCTACTGGTTACTACTGGGCATTGGTTTCCTCATCTAGAGATGGAGTAAATTGCATCTCTCATGACATAGTGGAGGTGAGGTGAGAGGGAAGTATTAACAAGTGTCATGAGCTCAGAGTGGAGGAAATAATAACTTCTGAGTGAGGGGATTAAGGGATTAGGGTTTTTAGAAGAGTGGGCCTCAAAGGATGACTAGGAGTTCAGTAGGAAGAAAAAGCTAGATAAGTAGTAGAGAAAATAGTAGTGGGAAAGAAGGAAGGGCTACATTTGGGGCAGGGAATAGTATGTATAAAGCCTCTGTGTGGCTGGCCTGTGAACCATAGGACAATAAGCAAATTAGAGAAAAAGGTGATGCTCTGTGTGAGCTCAATGCAAGGCTGAGGAATCTGGGCTTTATTCTCTGCAGGAGGATTTTTCTTTTTTATTTTCTAGGTGATATTTTTATACCTAGAAAAATAAACAATATTTATCTTAAGCTCAGTGCAGAAAACTTGAATGCCAAGAGTGCAAGGGAAAAACACTCACATGTAAACCCACTGCACAAAATAATTGCTGTTAACATTTGGTTGTACGTCTTTTCAGCACTTTTTTTTTGATGAATAGGTATGTTAGTGTAGTTTCACAAAAATGTTATAGGAGGCACATTTTTGAGCAGGAGAGTATCACAATCAGGCTTGCATTCCAAAAAAGATCCTGGTGACTGGTGTGGGGAAGAGACTTGGCAGAGATGTGGCCCAAGGTCAGGATGCTGTTAAGTTTCATTCTGGTCCAAGGGAGAGATGAAGAGGGCCTGGGTCAGGAAAGAGCCAGTGGGGCCATGGAGGAAAGAACAGATACCTTCCTGGGCAGAGATACTCTTGGAGAGAAAACTGCTACTTTTGTAAAGTCAAAGCTAAGATCAATCATGAGTCAATGGCCAGCCAATGACTATAAGATCCTCTTCTCCAGGCTCCTGGTCCATTTCCTAATCACACCCACACAACATGGTCTTCCACCCTGGAAGATACTCTTCTCCCTGAGAACAACTGGATTACAGACCTCCTCTCCTGGCTGCTCCAGATCTTCCCCTTGGTTGTGCCTCTTTCAGGATCCCATGAAGATTTGCAGACTGTTGGTTTGAGATGTCACAGCTGCCAGGACCCCTTTGACATAAAAGCCAGATACGGTCCTCACAAGGAAGCTTCATGGTAGCTTCCCTGACTCAGCAGGCACTGTGCTGCTGATCTCTCTTACTGCAGTCACCAGGAAGACAGTCACCACTCTCCTGGCCATAGTCCCTTCCACCATTGGCTGCATCTGGCGCACCAAGCTGTGCGCAGAAAATGAAGGTTAGTGTGAAGGTGCCCAAGGCTGGTCTGAGATAGGAGACGTGCTGAGGGTGATGGAGGAAGATGGAGAGACTGGAAAATTGAAGGTCTGAGCACAAGGCTCCGTAGATAGCCAGGATGGGCTCACAGCGTGGACCACATTAAAATCTCATCACCCACTGCTTCCTGGGGCCTCCACTGCCTTGTTGCAAGTGCTATTTTATAAACAGTGTTTTCAGAGAGTTAGCAAATCTGGAGGGGCCCTGAAAGAGAAAGGCCTCTGTCGAATAGCTTTTCTCTTATTAGAGGAAAAAAGGGATGGTTTTCCTTGTAACCCAATTTCCGAAACCTATTGTTACAGAGCATTGGGAAGATTTGCCTCCTGTCAGGCTGAGTGGGGCCAGGCTTGCTGCAAAGGGGGCCTGGAGATTGGCTGGACAGCTGCTGGGGGAAGGGACGGTGGTCAAGGGGATGGGGTCAGCACCATCTCCCCTGAATGACACAAACGGCCTTTCACCAACTCGCATATTTTGCACTGATTTTCTTTCCTGAAACCATGAAATGGGAGGTAGCATGGTGGAGGAGCGACAGCACAGGCTTGCTGTCTCACAGCCCCAGGCCTGGTCCCAGCTCCTATACTTACCAGCCTCCTGACCCATAGTTTCCCCATCTGGAAAAGGCAGGATTGCACCTATCTCAAAGGCTGCTGTAAGTGGAAGGGAGGCAATATGTGCAGAGTGTCTGGTATACTTAGGCCTCAGCACACTGAATTCTATTCCCCTCTCACCCATCAAGGATCCCTAGAACATTATTTAGCCAAAGATCAGCCAATGTGATAGTTTCCATTTCTTTTGATTAGGTAATAATTGTAGGGCAGTCACATGTCAAAAGTCATCCAAGAAATTCTTGACAAAGTCAGAAGCTAGGTGGCCAGTGGAATGCCACATCAGGTGTCCCAGTGGCAAGATGGACATGGCTGTTGATTTTTAAAATGCTTTCTGAAGAGCTGCTTGCTGCCAGGCCCCCTTGGACTGCCCAGGAGCTGGGAGGGAAGATGTACCTGTGGTGTGTTTCAAATGTCTCCATAGCCTATGTCCTCGGCCCATTGGACAGTGTCTCCAGGGAAGAGGCTCTGAGCAGCAGAAGTATTCAGGTCACTTGTTCTATGGGGCTTGGGGCTGTCAAGAAGGGTCCTCCTAGAGCTCTAGCAAACCCACCCTCTACCCTGCACTGCTAGAGGTCATGGGGGAACTGGGGCTCTTTCAGGGAAAAACTGAAGTGCCACATATGATCCAAAGGGCAAGGGTCTCCTTGGGGGCAGTGGAGGTGCTGCTAAGAGGGTGAGTGCCTAGGGTAGATGGTAGATGGTAACTGACCATATGGTTTATTGGGGCCCCTGCATAATAAATGATCAGAACAATAACCAAGGAAACCTATCCTTCAGAACCCTGAAAGGCCCCAAGACAACAATGCCACAGCTTAAAGAGAGGAATAAGCCTGCCATACAAGACTTGCAGAGGGAAATGGAAAAACTGCTTCATGGCTTTTAATCTCTTCTGCCTGATAAAGAAGATTGTGGGGGAGAAAGATCCTTTAATATCAGCTAACCTTTCCTGAGTTCTTTCCATGTACCAAGCATGGTGCTATGTGCTTTATATCTTTAACCCAATTAACTGTCACGACAACATTATGAAGTAGTAGATATTCTTCTTATTAATTCTATATAGATAAATAACCTTAGGCTGAGAGAGATAAAATAACTTACACTCATGTCACAAAGGCATTTGCGAGACTTCAATGAGCCTATGGAGCACCTTGCAAAGTAGAAGGACCTAGTAATGGCTCCTTGTTGCTGTTCAGCATGAAGCCGGTGGGAATGAACCTGGTTCCCCCTTTTCTTTTTTCCTGCAGTTGAATTTTCTTTCCAAGCACAATGCAAACATCCAGAAGCACAGGAGCTATCCAGCAACAGATAAATTGGGTGGCTGTGCTGACAGGCAGTAAGGCTAGGGGGAGAATTATAAATTATATAGGGTAGCCAGGAAGACCCAGTGAGGCAGTGCCTGAGGAAACACTTCGCAAATTGGAGGCTGATGCTTTAAACTACCTTGGAGAGTTGCCTATGGGCAGAGTTGTCCTGTTTGGAAAGTCACTTTAGCTGCAGGCAGTGTTATTCCGATGGGTTTGATTCTACACAAAGATGACACAGAATCTCCATCCTAAGTGAGTTTGTGGTTTAAAGGGAAGGAATAGTAATGAAATTAGACCATTTTAACCTGTGTGTGTGTGTGTGTGTGTGTGTGTGTGTGTGTGTGTGTTGTGGGGACCACTTGAAGACATGATTATGGAAGCTGGGCTATGGTAAAATAAATGGATGCTACCTTGCAGAAAAGATAGACTTAGGGGATAGACAACATTTCAAAAAGTAGGAAGAGCATATGGAAAGATGTGAAATGGCCTGGGATGGCCAATTCAAAGACTATCAACCCAGTACCCTGGATCCTTCCAGTGTCTGTAGCTGGGATCATCTTGCATGGATCCTCTGTCTTCTGTGATTTGTGTGGAAGGGGCTGATGGGTAATGGATGTAGAGTCTGAGAAGAAGGAATGACCAAACTGTTGAACACAAGAAGCACCACTAGAAGGTATGCATATTTCCCCCACCAGGGAGGACTCCATGCCTGAGGCTGGCCAGGGAGTGAGCAGGTGGGAAGTAAGACTAAGTGACACTTCAGACCTTGCCTTGCTGAGATGTGACTTCGATGGTACTTTTGAGCCTGAAGCACATTTGAGATGTACTAGCAGCTGCTAGGGACCATGAATGAAAGGGAAGGAGCCTATTATATGTCAGGTAGGGCCTGGGTGTTTTAAATATGTTCTTATCCTAATACCCTCAATGACTCTGTGAGATATTTATTATTATCTCCAATTTCTCAAGTTATTAGGAAGAGGCAGATCTGAAGATCAAACCCAGATCTGTCTGGCTCTAATATCTATGCCTCAAATGCTTATCCTCTTCCCTTGTCTACAATCCATTTCATACCAGCTCCAGTTATCTCAAAGGCTGTGGGGGCGGGGTAAAAGAATGGGTCTCAGTTACCCAATCCACAGTTCTCCATGTAACCCTTGGAGCAGTCTCCTAACCACATCTGCTTGTGCTTTAGGTTTGCTGTTGATTAGGTGAATGGGGCTTGGAAGACACCCCTTTTCCAATCTGGAGTGAGTAGTCCAAATCTTGATGAGATAAGGAAAATATATGTCATACATTCAGAGCTGACACCAAAATCTCTTTTAGGAATGGAACTCTTAGTGTGGAAAATACCAGGACACAGTCTCAGGGGTGGGAGGAAACTGGCCAGGGATATGTGTACAAAGGGAACTATTCCTTGAGAGGCAAGGAGAAAATTTGCTTGTTACTCTATATAGGGAGTGTATTAGTCAGTTTTCCAGAGAAACAGAACCAATAGGAGAGAGAGAGAGAGAGAGAGAGAGAGAGAGAGAGAGAGAGAGAAGAGAAGAGGATATATTATAGGAACTGGTGCATTACATGGTTACAAAGGCTGAGAAATTCCTAAATCTTCTATCTGCAAGCTAGAGCACCAGGAAAGTTGGTGGTAGAATTCTACCAAGTCTGAAGGTCTGACAACCAGTGTCATAAATACTGTAAGTACCAGTCTGAAGTCAGAGGCCTGAGGACTTGGCAGGTGGTGGTTGGTGTAAGTCCTGAAGTCCAAAGGCCTAAGAACCAAGACCACTGACGTCCAAGGGCAGGAGAAGATGGATGTCCTATCTCCAGAAGAAAGGAGAGGGAAAAAAATCTGCTTTCTTTTGCCTTTTTGTCCTATTTATATTCTCAAAAGATTGGATGATGCACACCCACATTGGTGAGGGCGATTTTCTGTACTCAGTCTACCAGTTCAAATACTAATCTCTTCTAAAAACACAAGATACACCCAGAAGGAATGTTTTACCAGCTTTCTGGGCATCTCTTAGGCAAGTCAAGTTGACATATAAAATTAACCATCACAGGGAAGGAATGAAAAGAGTAAAAGAGAGATAACTGGGAAAATAGATGGTGAAAAGTTGAGGGATATATGACATGACAGCTCAAACCTTCAGCAGACTTCCTAACCTCACAAAATTTTTAGCCCAAATGGCTCTGTTGTAAGCCCATGAAAAGGACTGAGCTTATGCTCCGGTTACCATGGAGGCAGAAATCAGACCTCAGGTGTGGATATATCAGGAACTGAAATAAGTAAGTCCACGAAGGTATCAGCAGTCAGTGATTCACGGAGATCACAGTAAGAACTCTGGACTCCCAGAAGCCTTGATTTGATCTGGGAGGAGGGGGGGGGTGAGCAGGCTTACCTATACCTCCAACGAATAGAGAACTCAGGCAGGTACTTGAGTTCTACCAAAACTGAGCTTCTAGCACTCTCTGGAGCAGAGCAAGATTCAGCTCAGATAAAAGCATTGTGTTTTCAGGGACCTAGGGTCCAGGCATGTCATGAAGGCTAGCAGGCAGGCATCTGTTGGCCACAGATCAAGACACCTCATGGACAAGACACCTGTTTGGATATTTTAAGGATGACAGCTGCCCACTGCTGCAATGAGATGTCTTGGCAATAGGAAACATTGGCTTCCCAGGCTTTTCACCATGAAGTAGATAAGCTTAGTAACTGAGGATAAAGGCCATAGCCAGAGGTTGAAGTCAGAGGGCGAATAACAGTGTCACTGCTTTTGGACTGTCAATCGGCCTTGCACTTGCAACAGAAACCTTGGGGGAAGGGACAAATTTGCACAATGAACTAAATAACTGAAGTTCCTGGAGGGGCAAAGGGCATGAAGCAGGGATGCTCTGCAGCTCAAAGACACCGGCAGGGTACAGGCATGGCTGCCTCTCCATCCACCTCGGCCTGAGGCTGAGAGCCGGTGGGAAGATCTGAGTGTGGGAAAAATGTTTAGAGCCAGCGTCTTTCCTGTCTCTGTGGCCTTGCAAAATACAGGGCCCGATGGACGTATAATTATTTCTTAAAAGTTTAAACACATTTACATTCAGAAAATTAAGAGAGCCCTCTTCTACCTGCTTCAGCAAAATTTCAAATATTTGTGAAGCACAATTGAATATCCTCTGCGACCTCAAAGTTTCACAGCCTCACGAGACACCCAAATTTGGGAGGAAATGAGGCCTGTGGAGCCAGAAAGGGAGTCACAGTCACCTTTGAGGGAAGGCCTGTTCTGAATTTGTAGGTCCATGTATTAGTATTTACACGTCAGCTGGTCAGTGACTCCCATTTTCCTTTTAATCTTCTAGTTGGTGACCTACACAGAAAAGTGCGGTTGCTCTCCTAAGCACATGTCTAGATCCCACATCATGCTAAGTTGTTCCCAAAAGCACATCTTAGCAAATTCTGCTGGACAAGGCACATATCCTGGTCTGTGACAGGTGTCCTCACACCAGTGTGAGTGCAGGTGGGGAGGGTGCTAAGAGTCTTCCTGAAATGAGTTCTGCTGTTCTGTGCCAAATCTTCCCGGGAAACATTGGCCTGTTCCTCATCATCATCACATCGGTGAGCACTTACCTAGCATTTTTAGTGGGACAGGCACTAGAAAGTGGTCTTTTTTTTTTGGGGGGGGGGGAGGCTCCATTTTACAAATGTGAAGTCATTTATCTAATTTCTTGGCAAATAAGTAGAAAGCCAAGCTATCCCTTAATTTTTTTTTTTTTTTGGTGGGGGATGGGGAGGGCATTCTGTGCAAGTCAGAGGGCCTAAGCTCTAAGTTGTCTAAGCTCCTCTAATTTCAGAGGATTCAGATTGCAAAGGTTTGTTTTCAGGCTTTGATAGAACAGATCTAGAGTAGTTCTTCCTCTAGGATTGAGGTCAGAGGACTTTCTTAAGGGCCAAATGGTAAATATTTTAGGTGTATGGGCCATATAGCTCTGAAACAAATAACCAACTATGTCACCGTAGCTTGTAAACAAATAGGCATGGGTGTATTCTAATAAAACTCTATTTACACAGGTAGGTGGGTATGTTTATAAATTATATAATTATATATTGTATGTTATAGGAGCCGTAATTTTCTGGCCCCTGCTATACAGTATGGTCCTTACTCCTAAGTATGGCCTTTCTGATGTCTTCACTAGATCCCAGGTGTTAACAAGGTCTCTACACCCTGTCTGGGCCAGAGCACCACCACCTCCTAAAATTCCTCAGTCTTGAGTATTTCCATTCCACTCCCAACCTGGTAGCAGCTCCTTCTGGTAAACTTTGTGTAGACTCGTCCCAACCACTCTCCTACCACACAGAGGTCTGGGGACACCCCCTCCCTGCACAGCTTTCTTCTTCTCTGCTGGCCTGCTCCAAAGATTCCAGTCACTGCTGCAGTCCCCTGAATCTGACCCCTATCTCCTCAAGTTAACAAGAATATCATGCTCTATTTGGGCTCCACTTCCCTACATCACAGTTATAAAACTGTCCCTACACAGAGAACTAGAGGCAAGGAGACCTTACTTCATGATTTTCTCTTTTGTTGTAGATCATGGTCTTGCATTGCCCATTGCCAATGCCAGAAAGCACTTGGCTTATATATTCCATCCGTTTATACAGTTATTTATGGCCTAGGGTTAGTCCAGTGCCAGTTTTCCTGTCATGAGCAAATGCAGAAATCCCCACATTCACATCTGTCCTCTTCACCTATTCTCCACTCTGTAGCCAAAATGATCTTTTCCATTTAAACATCGAATCATCCCCAGGGCCCTTCCTAAAATGGTTCAATGATTCCCTATGGCTCTTAAACTAACATTTAAGGGACAGGATCTGTTTTTGCCCAGCAGTGAATCCCAACACAGCATGGTGCCTTTCCTATGCTAGGTATGTAATAAATATTTTTGAGCAAACGAATGAATGAATGAGAAATGACATTTTTGGCAGAGAAAATGCATAAGCAAAGGGAAGGTAGCAAAAGACAGTGTGGGGATTAGTGAATTATTCAGTAAAACGCCAACTCAGGATGCTGACTACAAATGACTCCATGGTTTCATGTGTGGAAAATATGACAATTGAGGATCAGGACATTAAATTGCCATTTTTCGATTACACAAGACCTTAAATAAACCATGTCCTCAGCATGAAGCTCTTTAGTTGGGTAGGACTGTCTAAGAGAGGCAAGGAAAGCTTTCCTTGAACCTGGGGTGGCTGTGATCACAGACAGACAGACAGACAGACAGACATGTATGCAGGCAAAAGGAATCATCAGTTTTCTAAAAATAACACCCAACCAGTTTTTCATGGAAACCTGAAAAGAAGAGAAAACAGATTGATAGCAAGCACACCATTTGTGCAATGTTGATGTCCTGCCCACATTAGAAAGTGAATCACCTTGGAGAACAAACTCCTTCCCAGACAGTAGAGGAAGTGACTAAGGGAACTTTGGAACCAAGTAAGGCCCCAGAGTACTCATGTGCTGATTAAATACATTTGACAGCAAATTTTAGATACAGAAAATTGGCATTTGTGATATTCAGGAAAGGGCATTTGCGATATTCAGGGATTTGGGCAGAAATGTCCCAAGACCTTTTGGAAGGTGGAGTTCAAAGATGTTCAGAGGAAAGAAAGTCATGAGCCTGTGCCGTGAGGCTGGAAGGAAGAACTCAGGGCATCGGAAGTCCTCTAAGATGTCATTTTAATTATGCACTAGCAAATACTCCCAAGTAAGAAACCAACGACCGTGACAAAGGAAAGGGGGACACTGCTTGGGAACTCCCTTAGGAGGTCAGAAGAGGACCAAAATTTACATTTATTGAGTGCGCTTGGGGTGAGGGTGCACTTTCATGAATTAGCTCACAGTATCTTCATAATAACCTGTAATTTAGGTCCTATTATTTCCATGTTAGATGTGAAGAAACAGAGACTTAGATAACTGAAAATATCTGTCTGAAATCACAGACCTACTATACAGCAGAGTTTCTGAATGTGATGTCTAATTCCAAAGCCCATGGTCCTTTCCAAACACCTAATTGTCTCCTTGGTCTTCTGTGTCTCTTTAGGGTAGATATTACATTGGTGGGCAGTCTATATTTTCAGGAATCAGGTCTTTGTGCTACCTGGGTCATAGGGTGTTGAATTCAATGCTGCAGACAAGAAGGAGCTTCATAATAATTGCATGTATGTCATTTCAGAAATGAAAATGTTAGGCCCACTCATTTACTTACTCTTGAGTATCAACATTAGAATTTATGTATGCATACATGTCATGGTTCAAGACCAAATTCTGGCTGCACCCAGGGGTCCTGAAGGAACAGGTGCACATCCATGCATGTGTATGTGTGCTTGGCTGGTCACACTTCAGTTTTAAAGACCAATTAAAGACGGTGACTGATAGCACTTGAAGGCACCCACTACGCTTAGTTCCCTACTGTGCAATGCACCCTTATAAAATTCATTCCCACCTGTAGCAAGGCAAGTCCACTTGTCATTGGCCAAGAGTCCTTAGCAAGGAAGTTTGCTTTAATGATCAGCCATGGAAATGGAAACACAATGTAGAAACCTACGGATTCTTCTTCTACCATCTACATCATTTGGAGCGCAGCAATTTGTAGAAGATCATCCATTGTCTTGCACACTCTGGTGTTTTTATTCAGGAAGATGTGAGGAACATATGCTGGTAAGTTTGGGTGTGTGTACTGAGAGGAGAGAAGGCAGGAACCTGGAAAAAATGTGTGCAAACGTGGTAGGGAGCAGAAAGCCCAGCAGGGATTGCTGGATTCCTAGCAATCGATGACCAATTTCCCTCTGGGACTATTCCCAGAAGTGTAGCTCATTTTAAAAATGGATACTCTTGGACACAGCCTTGGGTAGAGCAAGGTCAATAACTGTTCAGTTTATTGACCTTGCGCTACCCAAGGCTGTGTCCAAGAGTATCCCTCCAATAAGCTCTTAAAATCTTGGATTAGGTTTGGATGTTCACATTCCTGGGACTCCTTTTAGAAGTTTGCTCCTCATTTTGCCAGACTCCTTAGATTTTTTTTCGGGGAAGCTGTTCCAATCCAGGGTCATTAAAATATTTTTCCTCCAGGGAGTGAACTAGGGGCAGTTGTTATTCTCAGGAGAGTCAGACTATTCTCCAAGACTCAGTTCACAGGCCAATTCCTTTGTGGAATTGTCTCCAACTTGTCTAAGCCAAATGCCCTTCCCATCTTCCTCTGCATTCCCAAATTTGACCTGCTCTTATAGCACATATTTTTCCAGACATCCCTTTTGTGTGTGTGTGTGTGTGTGTGTGTGTGTGTGTGTGTGTGCATGTTCTATCCTCTCCAATGGACTGGAAGCTTCTCGATTGCATCTCATTTGTCACTTTCCAGTGCACAGCGCAGACCTTGTATATAGTAGGTCTGGAATGCTTAGTAAATGACTGAACAAGTAGACAGAGTCCCACAGATTTCCCATCTCCCTCAGACTGCCCTTCCCACCCCTAATCACCAGCCCTGTCTTCCTCAATCTGGATGAAAGCAGATAGCAAGACCACTGTCCAGGACTGCAGATGTCATTGTTGTATTGGCACAGAAACTGAAATGCTATGGTCCTGGAGGGTCACAACCAGGACAGGGAAAGCCACACCCCTGTGTGTCAAGGGTGAGTCTTGTCTGAAAGAGGATGTCACTCTTGGCACCAAGTACCTGGGGAAGACTTGCTTCTTAGACCAGAGCTGGCATCTGTGAGCCACCAGGCTGGCTATAGGAATGGGGTTCTTTAAGCTTGGCCTCAAGGGGTTTTAAATATCATGAGGCATCTCCTGGGTGAGGTGGTGCCATCTATTTGGAGCCAACACAGAAGCTTGGAGATGGGATATCAGGCAAAGGGCTGGGATGGGTAGCTGCCTCCAATGGCATGTGGATCCTCTACTGAAGACCCTGAGTATGAGTGTCTCCCTCTTTGTTCATTCTCTGCCTTCCCTTAAGATTTAGCCAACTCCCCTGAATACTCTGTCTCCTCTCAGCTGAGTCACTGGGCAGCTACAGTTAATCCGAGATCAGGTTTGGGCCAGTGGGCTTTAGGAAAAGCTAGTACAGGGAGAGAGCTCAAAGGAGTAACTGGAGCCAAAGAGAACCACAATTTCAAGGCCAGCTGCCCCTCACCTCCAGAAGCTTCCCTCCAGAGTTTAAATTCTCTAGGTTTATGCCACTTAAAATGAAGAGGTTTCTCTGCTTCTCAGAACTCAGCCTTCTGAGAAGCTGGAAGGTAGTGATGTTTCAGCTAGCACAGAATGAAAGGAAATAACACTTTCTTGGTGTCTGTCCCATATCAGGCATGTTATACTCATCTAATCGAATCTACCCAACAGTCCTGTGATGTAGAGAGCATTTTGCTCATCTTATAGCAGATGAAACAGGCCTAGAATAAAGTGACCCCTCACAGGCCAGCTGTGCAGCAGAACTAGAATTAGACCCAAGCTCCCAAATTCCCAGTCTTGGCCCCTTCAGATTGCTGCCTTTGAGGCATCTACCAAAATGCATTGTATAGCTCTCCCCCAAGCCTGTCACTGAGGCACTTGACACTAAGTGCTGAAGGCACACTTGACCTTATCTCTGTGGGCTGTGTGACCCCAGGTCTGTCCCTGAGTGGCTCTACCAGACCATCAGAGTGTCCCTGCTCCCAGTCAAAGAACCAGTGGGGGAAGGCAAGCTGGAAAGGATCTCAGAGCCCAACTAGTAGAACCCCATTACTTTTAATATGGGGACCCAAGACTGTGGAGAAAACTGACTTGTTCAATGCCACATGTGGTAAATGGGATGGGTGGGTCAGGTTCCCCAGTCCTAGTCATCTGCCTTAGCCTTTGCCTGAGACAGCTAAGGCCCAATTCAGGGATATTAGGGCTGCCACTGGAATGACCTGCTCCCCACAGAGGGTCATGCCTTCTTTTGGGGACAATGCTGCACCAGAAACCTGACAAGACAACACTGGGCCTGTGCAGGCACCGAAGCACTGCATAGTCAGGCTAAGATTAACTGGATAAAGGCACTGTGCTCCAAGACACAGAGATAACTGCCCTGTCTCTGCCTTTTTCTCTCATTTTAAAGCCTGTGTCCCTATCGCCAAGTCAGCAATCTAATTAACTTAGATTTTTGAGAAAAGCCTCAACAATGAAAAACTAAAATCTTGATTAGGGAGGCTTGCCCTGCCTCATTAATCCACTGGTTGGTTTGCAGTGGATCGGATTGAAGTTGGCTTCCCCACCATCTCCAAGACGGTTCTAGAATGCTGATTTAAAGAGAGCAAGCCCTCAATCCTAGAGATAAAGATCTTTGCAGGTGGCACCAGCACAGTCCCTGGGTCAGTGGAAAGTCACAAAAAGTAAAACACGGGGCGCCTGGGTGGCGCAGTCGGTTAAGCGTCCGACTTCAGCCAGGTCACGATCTCGCGGTCCGTGAGTTCGAGCCCCGCGTCAGGCTCTGGGCTGATGGCTCGGAGCCTGGAGCCTGTTTCCGATTCTGTGTCTCCCTCTCTCTCTGCCCCTCCCCCGTTCATGCTCTGTCTCTCTCTGTCCCAAAAATAAATAAACGTTGAAAAAAAAAAAAAACAAAAAAAACCCAAAAAGTAAAACACTCTGCTCAGGTGTCCTGAATTAATTATTTTCATTATTTGGTGCTTTTCTGCAAACAGGAATATCCAAGGGTTGAAGAAGGGCATTTATGCCTCTGAGGAGCAGTGTAAAATGCCTGCCATTCACACCTCGAGCCACTCCTAGCCTTTGTCCCTGGCCTGCCCTTGACTCTGCAGACTCTCTCCCTCTCTCCCTCTCTCTCTCCCCCTTTCTCTCTCTCTCATTAATAAGAACTGACTTCCTTACATGAGCCATCACACTCCTGGGAACCTCTTCTGCCTCCATTGTCTTGTTTGGGTTTTGAGATAAAACTGTAAGAGTCAAGGCAGATATCCGAATGTTCATTTTATAGGTGAACACACTGAGATCCAGTGAGGACATGACAGTTAGTGGGTGGCAGAGCTGGGGCTTGAGAAACAGAGATTCTGCCTCCACATCTATCCAGTTCTTTGTACAGGATACCACCTCTTTCTTTCCTGTGCCATATCTTTTCCCCCTTGTCTCTGTTGTTCTCTGGAATGGTCTTTAGAGGTGGAGTGGATATTCTTAGTCTGTCTACCTTCCTTCCCAAGAGAACCCAGGATCTGTTCTGACATCCATCTTTCCCCAGGAGAGGAAGGGGGAAGAGGAGCCCCACCCCTAGACTGATCTAAGGGTGATCTCATTTCCCTTTGCAATGGAAGGGTCAAGTGACCCAACTTTGGCCAGTGAGAAGGGAGGCAGAGTCTTTGGGGAAGCTTCTGGTAAGATTTCTCCTCTCTTTTAAGAAAGACAGAGGAGGAGGGCTTCCCCTTTCTCCTCAGGACATTGTCCTGTTCATGTTGGTGCCAGAGGGACTTTCTGTCTCTTGGAGCTAGCAGCATCTTTACTGACTAGAGTCATCCTGCCCTCCCCCCTGGTCCCTGTGGGTACACTGAAGCCTTCCTCATGCGGTGATCACCTCCCTTATGCCTCTCTCTGCCATTCTGCCAGGAGCCTTATTAGTTACACAAAAAGGGCATCTTGAAGTAGGGAGTATCTGGGCACTCTCCTATCTCAAGACAAATACTTGGAAGAATTGAGGCAATTATGATTTTGCTTTTAATTTTAGTATCACTTGTGTTTTCTGGCCATTTATACAGTACTCAACAGCCTCTGGGGTGGTGGATACTCCTTCTCCTACTCAAAAAATGACCTGTCCACCGTTCCTGCTGGGGACAGGAAGGACCAACGAGTCAGGTACGTGTTCTGTGACCTTTAAAACCAGGCCACAACTGATTGAATGAGGCAAGAATATCTGACTTAAGAAAGAAGTATCCCACCTGCCAGCCGGCCTATAAAACAAAGCCTTTCTTAACAGGCAAAACATGAGTCAATCAACTTTCTTTTTGTCTGAGTAACCTGAACTAAAGACACAGAACAAAGTCACCAGCCAGTAGAGGAATGAATGTACACAGACCTGAGAGGGATGTGGGCAGCCAGGGAACGCTACATTACATGTTACATTACAGCCTTGCAGTAACTGAAGGGTTTGCAAACTCTTGGAAGCCACCTGGAACCCTAAAGCTCTTTCAGCTGTAGGCTCAGTAACCCCTATCTCCAGGATCCCCTCTACCACTCCTTGTGGTAATCTCCTATGATCTGTCTTCTGGCAGCTAGAGCTCCCCTCTCTGGCATGATGCAAAGGGCCCCCAGTGATCTGCTTTGCCTCACAACCTACTACTCTCTCGTGGGTACCCATATCATCCTGAGTTGCCTGCACCCCTGCAGACATGCCATGCTCTTCTACATCTTTCTGCCTTGGTTTGTGCTACTTTCTCTGTTTGGAATGTCCTTGTTCTTTGTCCACCTGGTGAGATCATAATCATCTTCCAGAACCCATACCCAGCAGCCTCTCGGTTCTTTCAAGCAGATATGTTCACTCCTTCCCTAGTGTTCTCTTGCATGTATTCACTCAAACCTACTTGCTTAGTGACTATCATGTGTGCTATGTTCATTACTATGAAAAATGTTGGATAAGGAGACTGTGGTGGTTTGAGGGTGGTGGCTATTTCAGTGGAGGTGTCACAGAAGGCATCTCTGGGCAGAGTCTGCATGTAGTGAGGGAGTGACCTTGTGAAGATTTGGGGGAGGAGTAGTTTTGGCAGAAGGAACAGCAAAGACAAAACTCTGGGGGTGGGAATACATCTGGTAAGAAAGTAAATGTGGATGGAGTGCAGTGAATGAGGGCCAGAGCAATGGTTAAACAACGGGCCAGGGTAAAATGATGTAGGGCTTGGTAGAGTCCATGGGAACTGCAGAGAATTTGGGAAACCTTGGCATTGGGGGAGTGAGAGGGGAGTGAGAGGGGAGTGGATGCCATTGCCTGACCTGCATTTTGAAAAAGTTGATCTGGTTGTGGGGTTGTGGGGAGGTGATCAGCGAAATGGCATTCCAGGAAGACATGATGATGGTGGCTATGGGGTGAGGAGCTTCAGGACTGGGATCTCCCTTCGAGGAAGAGCTAGCAATACTTGTTGGTGGACTGGATGTGGGAGAAAAGGGTGAGGGAAAGAGAAGAAGTGAATTTCAGCTTGGGGCCTGGGGAATTTGGTGAATGGAGGCACCAATTATGAGAGAGAAAGAACAGCAGAAGAATGATTTGGGAGTGGAAATCAAGAGTTGGGTTTGGGCGTAGCAATTATCAACCATATTGCAAGACTTGGCTACAAATCCCCTTGAGTGGAGGGGCTGTACATTTTTTTTTTCATTTCTGCCTCCCTCATTCTACTAAGCACAGGTCCTCACAAATACTAATAGCAGATACTGAACCCATTATTGATGAATACTCTGACTTCCACAACACCTTTATTCCTAAAAAATTGAAAATGGCACCCAGATATCATTGTTTTCCCTGGCTCACTTGATCACCATCAAGCCATTTCATTCTCATTTTTGGTGACTCTTCCAATGGCAGAGACCATCACTCTTTAGTTCCAAGCCCATCTGATCTCCTGACTTACCTGTCCCCTCCAACAGTCAAATAAAATCCAAATGAGTTCCAGGGGAGTCTCCAGGTTAAAAACACACTTCGGCAGGCTCTCTATTAACATGCCATGGTTCAGGGAGGTGTTATGACCTGTTCCCACTGGGTTGTGCCAAATTGGTCAATCACTCACCAGTCAGATACTGAACACCTTCTATAATAAGCCCTTGCATTCGCCTAGCACTTTGTAGCTTACAAAGCATTTTCATATATCCTCTCTTTGGACTTGTGCAACCAGCCTCTGAGTTGACAGGGCAGATCTCTGGGTATTAAATTCCCTATTTCATTTCAACTTCCATAACTTGTGTCCAAGGACGTTAACTAAGACTGTTCCTTCTGCCTGAAGTGTCCTTGTTTCTCTTTTGGCCTGGGAAACTTCCACTTAACCCTCCAGAATCATTTAAAATGTGAAATGACACCTTCCCTGACCCTCAGGCAGAGTTAACCATTCATTCATTCCTCCTCTGTGTTACCTGGCCAGGTGGATGTGCCTATCTGTTTAGTTATTGTGCTGTATTGTGTAGCTATACATAGACATAAAACGTACAGTACATGTATATAAGTATCTGTCTCTCCAATAGGTAATAGATAATATTCTCCTTGAGGGGAGGGAATGGATCTCATTCTTCTCAGGGTTCCACTGCCTTGATATATTCTCTTGCACATAGCTAGCAATCAATAAATGAATGACTATCTGGCTATTTTAAAACCTTGAGGTCATATTGTGGGGGACTTGTGCATATTTTGCTAAGGAATATGGACCTCAGCTTGTAGGCATAAAACAGCCAATGGAAGCTTGATTTATATCACAAAAGGCAGATGGCAGGCTCATTTCATAGGATTTATTTCCCTGAAAGCAGATGAGGTGTGATTTATATCTTCTCTTGAAGGTCAGGTGATGTACTGTTCAACTCACACTGTCATTCTCTCTAACAATGGCTTTCGTGGGGATGTGATGGTGGGATGGCGTCAGTTATACACAACCTGCTTGTCCTTTCCATGGAACTTCATGAAATTTCATTTCAACTCCTCAAGCTTTTATTGAGCATGTACTGTGTGCCTGACAGTGTGTTCAATGCTGTGACAATAAAGCAAGGTGGTCGGGAACCCCCTTTGCCAAAACTCTGGAGGTGGGGCCTGTGAGGCATGTAGAAGTGTGACATGTCTGGGTCTCAGTACCCAGTCTTGCAGCCTTCATCCCATGCTGTGGTGATTTGCTCCCAGAGGAGCTGGATCCTGGCTGTGATCGATGAGCTCCTGTCACCCTCATGACACACTCTCCTGAACCATTTCACCAACATTCAGGTGAACCTGCAGTACTGGGCTGATGGGATGGGCTCTAGGGAGTGGGGCAGTGGAGGGCAGCAGCAATGATGAATTTAAGTGTCAAAGCTGCTCACCAGAAAACTTAATTGACTTCCTCAGGCTCTTTCTTCTGCCACATACTCATCCATTCACCCATTTATCCATGCATGCATCCATTCATTTATTCATATACCCATTCAGATCCTTATGTTTAAAGTGCATATTGTGTGTCTTCATTGTTATATATTTATCCTTCCATCCATGCATCCATCCATTTATTCTTTCATCCATTCGTTCATACCTTTACACTTAAAAAACACGTCTGCCTGTCCTTATTGGTGTAAAGTAATCCATCCAGCCAGCTATCCAGCCAGCCAGCCAGCCATCCCCATTCACTAAATATTTATCTTTAAAGCATGTATCTTTCTTTGCTGAAAACCGTGAGTGGCTTTCATGTGCCCCAACCTAGAAGCAAAATCCCTTATCTTAGCATTCACAATTAGCCTTTATTTCCTGATCATATCCACATGAGCACTCCCTTAGTGAAAGTGGTCTGCTCATCTTCCCCTGCTAGGCTGGACCTTGCCTCCACTCTTTTTCTCCCATCACCCTCCCTCCCTAAGTGCCCTCCTGGTCACTCTCATCTACTCTTGTTTGTTGCCCTCTGACTCCTTATTTACTCAAATCTTCACCCCCTCATAAGATTGTCCACTCTACTCCTACACCAACTGCTAGTCTCCTTGGTGGTCCATCCCTTCTCTGAACTCCTAAAGCTCTTAGCATCTGACCTACCCTTTGGGCACTTGGTCCTTGTGTTGTTGTATTTATCTTTTTATAAATGTGGGCTTTCTCCCCTGAGAGGCCTCCCTTTACTCAATACAGCTGACCCTTGAACAACCCGCGGGTTAGAGGCACTGATACCCTGCACAATCAAAAACTCCACTTATAACTTTTGATTCCCCAAATTTAACTACTAATAGCCTACCATTAACTGGAAGCCTTGTGAGTAACATAAACTGTTGGTTAACATGCATTTTGTATGTGTTATATACTGAATTTTGACAATAAAGGAAGCTAGAGAAAAAGAAAATGTTACTGAGAAAATCATGAGGAAGAGAAAATACATTTACAGTACTGTAATGTATTTATTGAAACAACAACAAAAACAACCTGTGTATAAGAGGACCTGCACAGTTTAAACCCATGTTGTTCAAGGGTTGATTGCACTACTGAAGACTAACTCCTTTGACTCTGTCCCACCCGGCCCTAAACCCATCAGGATTCAGAAAAGTCAGGAATGTGTCTTACTAGTCCAAGCCTTGTGCCCACTGTTGCTGACCTGAATCCCAGAACACCTCTGGTCTGAAGGCTCTGGGCCTCTGGTCTGAAGCCTCCATTCCTCAGGCCATCAGTATATACAACAAGAGTGCAGAATGGAGCTCAAATAGAAGTCTGCTTGGTGACACAGATGTCACTCTTCTGGGACATGGCATTGGGACAGAACCTGCTTTCCTTATTCCAAATCTGATGAGTCCATTCTGTAACTGACCGATCCCAGGCAACCATGCCACTGCTGTGTGTGTGTGTCTTTGAGAGTTACCTTCCATTAGTCACCAATCACTGCAAAACCACTTCAAAACTTATTGTTTCTCGTGACCTTGTGGGTTGGCTGACTGGTTCCTCTTCTGGTTTTGCTTAACTCCACTCAGGTAAGCATAGTCAGTCTGGGGGTTTCCCTGATGTATCCTGGGCCTCAGCTGGGGTGACTGGAATAGCTTCTCCACATGGCCTCTCCTTCCTCAAGGAGGCCAGATTAGGTTTCTTCAGAATGTGGCACTGTCAAGGTCCCAGGAATGTGCAAACAAAACTGCATGACCTCTTGAGACTTGGCTCCAGAGTTAACTCAGTGTCTCCTAGACCACATTCCACCCGTCAAAAAGTCCCAGCAGCCCAGAGTAAAGGGTGGGGAGACATTTCCCTTCCTGATGGGAGTAGCTCTAAAATATTGGGGCTGACTCTTTCAATCTATCCACTTCATCTCCCTTGGCCCACCCACCAGACTGATCTCCCCTGGGTAGTACATTGTTCCAGATTAAGCCTGGGTTCACCACTTTTGGAGACTGTATACAATACCATGGACTACTACCTCAGGGGCCATCCCTCTAGCTGTGTCACCTACAGCATCTTTCTGTTATGATATTCCCAACTCTAGTATATGGCCTAGGAGTAAAGGGATGGTGTCTGGGTCCTAGTCAGTGTCTACAAACGATCCTACGGCATATTTTATAGTAGTTGCCACTATCTAAATCTACCTTTTGTTATTGCATGCTGCTTTGTTTTATTTTGCATACTTGCACATTGTTTCTCTCTTCCACCAAAATAAGAAATTTGGGCAGGAATTTTGTTTTCTCACTGACGAATTATCAGCACCTAGAGACATACTTAGCACATGGTAGGTGTTCAGTAAATATTTTTTGAATGCCTTCCAGCTCCCTGAAGACTGTGATCAGGACTTAAAACCCATTCACAACCCCTCTCCCAGCTCCTGTCAGTAAAAGATGCCATAAACATCTGTTATTTGAAGATAATTCATTCACTGATCATGCATAGTGTGAAATGTCGTGAAGGTTCCAGAGACTCTCTTTATGTCCATTTTATACATGATTCTAAGAGTCTTGTATTTGTCCTGAGAGGGTTCTGGTCTTTGGACAAGTATAATTTCTTTGGTGAGACTAAATTTGAACATCTGGAAAGATAAGAGGATTTGCCCATTTCATTCAAATTCCTTCAAATAAATTCATCCCAGACATTCAGATGTATGCTGGGTGGACATGAAACATAAAAAGTAAAAATCCCACTACCACTGTCCCTTAAGACTTCCCAGATTTTTGTTCAGATGGGGCTGTTCATTGAAATTTAATTACAGGTTATAGGAGACATTATGTGGAAGAGATTAATGGTCTTTTCTCTGGCAGGGGATGGAAACTATGCTCTATCTCCTCCTGAAGCTAGAAAACTTGGTGCTCAGAGTCTATCCTAGCCAACTGAGGGTTGAGCAATGTGTTCAGTTTATACCAGCCAAGAGATGGATGGACTTGCTGTCTACGTGTACTAGCAGGATTTCGTTGGAGTGGCTTGTATGGAACCACTACTGTTCAGTGTCCAGAAGGCCTCAGAGAGATCCTATATGGCATGGCAAGGAATAGGGGACACAGCGAGTCCACTTCCCTTACCACATCTCAATACCTGGCCATAAGTAGAGGAGTTTTAAAACTGAGGGTGGGAAGCTCCTGACTCCAGATCCAAGTGATGATAGGACCCAGATTTTCAGGCTTATCTATAAATCAAATCTGTCATATAAGGACCAACTGCTCACCTGAATTAAGGCCAAATCAGTGTGAGCAAGAAGTACCAATGAGCATTCCCACCTAAGACAGGAAACGACCCTTATGGAGATCCCCATAGGAGTGACTGATGCTGTCCAGTGTACTTGCTCCATGCTCTCCATGAACTGGCCTGGCTGCAAGCTACTATCTCTAGGAACAATCCCATTCTCTGCCCTCCACCTGCTTTCAGCCATCTGCATTGCCTATGACCCATGATGGGCCCACTCCACCTGTCATTGCTGTCCCCAGGGAAAGACACAAGCATCTGTATATTAGATCTTGAAGGTGACTATGGAATGACCTGGAATCCTGAATCTTAGTTCTTCCAGAGAAATAAATTTGCTCTCAGAATCTGAAGCTAAGGCCTTCCCAAAACACATAGACACCAATCTTCAGGGCCATAAGACTCATCATGAAAGTGAAATATGGGCTTCATGGCACACGTTTGCATGGGTAAGTCATGGTCACATAAGGGATTCAGAATAAGAAGACGGCAGATTTTCCCCTTAGGAGCCCTCTCTCAAATAGCCTGTACCAACCTGGGTTCAATGAGTCTGTTAGACCATTTAGAAGACACAGCTATTTTCTGTGGCATTTTGTTTTATTTATATTACAAATATACAGAAATATGCAGAATAACAGAATACCTACCATCCCCCTTAGGTAATGAAACTCTATACAACAGAAGCCCTCTGTGACTCTCCTGAATGTTATTCTCTCTCACTTTCCTTTCCCAGAGATAACCATCATCCTGACATGGATAGCCCCATGCTGGAATTTATGCTTCTAGTGTATATGTGATAGTAAACATCAGCTTTGTCAACAGTTTTGTTTGTCAGTATTAGATCTTCAATATAAGTGTAAGTACTATTGTCAGAATTCAATGTACCTTTTTCTTTCCTCCAGCTTTTGCTATTGAACCACGTTGATGCTCTGCTGTTTATTCATTTAATCATCTACTTGCCTTTTGATGGAATGTTAGGTTGTCTCTAATTTTTCACTCCTAGAGTGCTACCATTAATTTCTTGTCCACACTTATGAACCTGGAGGAGGAACTCTCTTGGGTAGATTTGCTCCATTTAGTTACGTGTCGCTTCAATTTAGGTATTGCCAAATTACTCCCTAAAGTGGTGGTACCTGTGTTAGCTTGAGTTCCCATTACTCTACAACCCAATAGCACTTGGTACTTTCACACTTCTAAATTCCTGTCCATGCGATGGTGGGAAATGCGGCTTTCTTCTGGATTTAATTTGCATTCCCCTGATGACCAATGAGTCATGCTTATTGGCCACTTCTGTTTCCACTTCTTTATCTTACCTCTCCATGTCCTTTTTCATTGCTCTACTGAATTGTTGATCTTTTTTCATGTTGATTTATAGCAGTGTACCTTAACAGCAGCACTATTGACATTTTGGACTGGATGATTCCTGCTTCTGGGGGACTGCTCTGTGACTGCAGGAACTTTAGCAGTGTCCCTGGCCCCTGCTGACTAGATGCCAATAGCAAGTCCTCCCCTCTCATCTCAGTTGTGACAAGCATATCTCCAAGCATTGCCGAGTGATCCTCAGCTGAGAGAATTATAGGAATACTTTATTTTTCATGGATGTTAAGCCACTGTCAGCTATACAGATTGAATATATCTTTACAAAGATATTCTTGGATAGTCAGTAGAACTGGTTCTTCTTTTCCGCAGAAGCTTTGCTTTGGAGAGAGGAAGAAAGAACAGCCTATACTGTGTCCAAAGTGCTAGTGTGAGTCTTTGTCTTCCCATCTTTGCTTCAAATCTACTAGGTATGTGTTGATATCCTTACTTCACAGATGAGGAAACTGAGTCTAGTAATGTGCCCAAGGGCACTCAGCCAATAGGTAGTAGAAACAGGGTATGAATTCAGGTCTGTCTAGTTGCTTCAGCAGAACAGAAAGAACGTGGCACTAGGAATGGAGAGGTCTCGGTTTTCGTCCGGGCTCTGTCACCAGGTGGCTGTAGGATGAGGACCTGTTCTTCATGCCAGTCTTCTTTCTCATAAGATGAGGAAGAGCCTGGACACAGATCTTAATGTGCCAGTTCATTCTACCAACAGGGAAGTGTGGTCGAGAGCGGAATCTGGAGCCAGGGCTGCTAGGATTGGGGCCTGGCTCTGCCACTACCTACCGAGTGACTTCTTGCTGATCCCTTCCATGCCTCGTTTTCCTCCCCTGAAGATGGAAATTCAACGTTTTTTAATTAATTTATTTATTATTGAGAGAGAGAGACAGAAGCATAAGCATGGGAGGGGCAGAGAGCGAGGGAGACACAGAATTCGAAGCAGGCTCCAGGCTCTGAGCTGTCAGCACAGAGCCCGATGCGGGGCTCAAACTCATGAACCGTGAGATCATGACCCAAGCTGAAATCGGACGCTCAACCGACTGAGCCACCCAGGTGCCCCTGAAGATGGAAATTCAAATATTCCCAAACTCCTAATGCTTTTTTGAGGATTAGATAAGACAACCCGTGTCAAATAATAAAACATGGTGGAAGTTCCATATATGCCAAAAAAAAAAAACGTCATTATAATCCTACATATAGGTGACCAGTTAGTCTGGATTGGGAAGCAGTGTGGAATGTAGATTATGACACAAGGAAACACTATTTCACTATCTTTAGATACAAATAATAACAACAACCGGGAAAAGATTTGTCAGTAGGCAACCCTCTTTAACTGAAAGCTGAAGAACAGAGTTCCATGATAAGCTTGTAGTTTGTATAATTTTGGCACTTTGAAAAAGTATTCAAGCCTACCTATGGCTCATCCCCTCTCAAGAGAACTTCACATCCCTTCTCTCATCTGTGGGCAGCACTTGGCCGCTGGGCACTGCTATCTGCAAAAACTCTACAAAGATATATTTTAGTGCAGGGGCACCCAGGGATCACAGAGTCTGAATTGGGGTCTAAATGCGTACCTGCCTTGCTTCCCTTTCCATGAAAGTAGTATTTTAAATGAGGGAGTCAAGCTGATCTGGACTCAGCAGACCCACGGGGAGTAGGTCAGGCGACCAGCGAGCAGGGGCCTTTTTCAAAGAGGGAGGCGAGGGGCTCTTTAAACATGCATTCTCCGAGAGCTTGGACTGCCACAGTTAATGACTCTGAGACTCGGAGAGGGACTGCCTGTTGAGTGCACTAGTAATTAGTTAACACATGGAAATAAAAGCCGATTTAAAAACAGAGCCCATCATTTATTTATAGTAATCCAGTGCAAGTTTTTTTTTTTTTTTTTAAGTAAAAACACTGGACATAGTTCCTAGTCAAAACCAAACCGTCTAAATAGCTTCTAACTTACCCACTCATTCACTCCTTTTCCTCTTACCACCTCCTTGAAGTTCACCTAGACTGACCTGGCTGAGCCCTGCACCCGTCAGCTTTCAGGCTTTCATTCCCCACTCAGCCTGTTGTGCAGGTGGGACCACTACTGGATAATGCTTTCTGATTCTTCTGTGTGTGCTCTCTGATGCCTCTGTGCCTCTGCATGTCTTAAATGGAAAGAGCATAGGTTTAGAGACAGCCCAGTTCAAATCCTACCTCCAGCCCTTTCCAGTTGTGTGGTCTCAGGCAACAGACTCTCTTCACCTAGGCTTGCTGCAAATAGAGGTATCACATGTGGTTAGATGTATGAAGTCCAGAGCCTGGAGCTCAGCATAGAGCAGGCATTCGTTTTCCCTCCTGGGCAAAGTTCGCATCTTTCCTTTTCATTCCTTCTTAATCTCTGGCAGAAAAAGCAGGATGGCATATAAAGGGTAGGCTCTGGAGCCAGACTGCTTTGCCCTGAGCCCTGGGATACTACTAACCAGCTGTGTGATTTTGGGTAACTTCAGCTCATGCTGCCTCAGTTTCTTTGACTAGAAAATGGGAATGATATTGATCCCTACCTTGCAGCATACTTGTGAAGGTTAAGTGAACACTCAGTAAAAACTCAGTGCATCCCGCTGTTCTTGGTACCAGCCAGTGATGACAAGGGGGGGGGGGCGGGGAGGGATTTTTAATTACTCACTGCCCACGAGTACCATCCAATGCATGCTGACAAAGGAAAGGGTATCTGCTTTCTGAGTTTGACACACCTGAACTGGAATCACATCAGTTCCACTAGTGTGGTTCCAGAGAAGGTACAGAACCTCTGTTTCCTTTTCTGGAAAACAAGAGTAACAATAACACCTACCCAGAACAACATGAGTGATCCTGGAAGCAGGAAGATCGTCCTCATCTCCAGAGTCTCCAGAAGGAGCCCAGGCCAGCTGACACCCTGATTCCAGTCTTGTGCGATTCTACAGCAAGGCCACTTGGACTCCTGATCTACAGAACTGTGAACTAATACATGGGTGTAGTTTTAAGCCACGGAGTTTGTAGTAATTTTTTTTAACTTTTTTTTTTTTTGGAAAGACGGAGAGAGAAAGAGAGAGAGAGAGAGCACACAAGCAGGAGAGGGACAGAGAGAGAGGGAGACACAGAATCCAGAGCAGGCTGCAGGTTCTGAGCTGTCGGCACAGAGCCCGATGTGGGGCTTGAACTCACGAACCTTCAAACATGACCTGAGCTGAAGTCGGATGCGTAACAGACTGAACCACCCAGGCACCCCTGTCGTAATTTGTTAAAGCAGAAAATGAATATAGTCTACAAGATAGAGGATGCCACTTGGGGGGGGTGGATACTGGGGGGCTGTGAGCTCCTGGATGGCAGAAATTGGTGTCACTTATTTGGAGCCCCCAGAATCTGGTATATAGTAGATGCTCAATGAATATTTACAGACGAATGAATCAATGAATATATATATTTTTAAGTGAACAAAAACAAAATCCAGACTCAGTCTATAAATAAGTAACTTTCCAAAAAGCTGCAGGTGCCAGGATGTGCTCAAGCATAAGGAAGGATAGCTGACAAGTGAGCGTAAGAGCACGCATGATGCATCTGGAGCTCGAAATCTAATCTCACTCAGTCTGTTAGCTGTGTGACCTTGGGCACATTACTTAACATCTCTGTGCCTTCATTTTCCTATCTGCAAAATGAAGATAAAATAGTAACTACCTCATAGGGTTCTCGGGAGGATTAATTAAGAGAATACATAACAAGGTCTTAGCACTATGGCTGGCCCATTGTAAATATTGAATAAATACTTGGTATTATTTCTGAGAGAGTCTAACCTGGAAAACTTCCTCCAATCTTACAACTTCTATCACTTTAAAAATGTTTATGTTTTTGTTTATTTATTTTTGAGAGACAGAGACAGAGTGTGAGCAGGGGAGGGGCAGAGAGAGAGACACACACAGAATCCGAGGCAGGCTACAGGCTCTGAGCTGTCAGCACAGAGGCCTAAGTAGGGCTCGAACCCACAAACCGTGAGATCATGACCTGAACCAAGGTCGGATGCTTAACCTACTGAGCCGCCCAGGCGCCCTAAAACTTCTATCACTTTATTTTTTTTTTCAATGTTTATTTATTTTTGGGACAGAGAGAGACTGCATGAACGGGGGAGGGTCAGGGAGAGAGGGAGACACAGAATCGGAAACAGGCTCCAGGCTCTGAGCCATCAGCCCAGAGCCCGACGCGGGGCTCGAACTCACGGACCGCGAGATCGTGACCTGGCTGAAGTCGGACGCTTAACCGACTGCGCCACCCAGGCGCCCCTAAAACTTCTATCACTTTAAAGAGCACTGGACATTTATTTTAATTTAGGAAAATGCCCTTACATCTCACTCCTGCTGGTTTTTCAAAGTGCAATTCATTGGCAGACAATATCACAGTGAGGCGGGTGGATAGAGGGTTTTTCAGCTGTTACCCCATTTCCCAGATGGAAAGAGTTTGGGAACACTGGTGACATCCAGAAAGCTAAAGACCCAGACCAACAGGGGCTTGGCCTATACCAGGCAAAGCTTCTTTCTCCATGGCCTCATTGATTAGCTCAGTTAGGAGGAGAGGAGGCTATTAGTTTTGTTGTGGTTGTTTTTCTTTATTGGACCCATAGTGCCTCAGATTCCATAAACCCATAAACCAGAACTGGGCACAATCTATTATTAATTACGCAGGGACAGCTGATGTGGGTTGCAAACTGTCCACAGCAAACCTTGCTCTCAAAATATTGATGAGATCGTCACTTATCCTGCCTAAGTCTATTTTTGCATGAATGGCTCTTTTGCTGCCATGCACTTAGCCCTGTATTGGAACTATTTATGTGTGGCTATTTCTTTACCTGTCTCCCCACATAGAAGACAAATTCCTTCAGAGGGGGCACCTGGTTATCCATCTGTCAAACTGAGTTTGACTTTATATTCCTTCCAGTGTGGAAGAAGGGGGCTGGCTCATCATAGCTCTGTCCACATTCATTTTGAAGCATCAGGACTCAAACTCCAGCAGCGTGTCTGTCCTGCTTAGGCTGGTGCTTCATACCAGGGTCCAGGGAAAACTCTCAGTTTCCACATGCTCCTGAGCTGGGTCTCTAGCATGTTGCTTCCTGCCCAGAATATTGTGAAGCCCAGAGCAATGAACACACCAGTGTTCAAGGATAAGCACTCAAGCAGCTTTTGAAGCCTCATGTAAACTACCCAAATGCTGCTTGGCTGACGCTTGCCAGTTTTATTCGACCACAGCATGGACGATGAAGAACAAACTGTATCTAGTTGGTCTATGGCTGAGAAAGGATATTGATGAGAGCATGGCTGAACTTTCAGGTGTCAGTCTGGCACATTCTGGGCTCCCAGAGCAGAGGGTGGACTTGGGTAAGCCTCTGCTTGGGTTTAACTCAGCCAGACCTGTGAGCCCCTTGGATTCTTTCCTTTCTCTTTCCTCAGCCCTGAACCCTTGGCAAGGTGCGGGAATCTGTTTCCATAAAACCAATTTATTTTTCCATTTATTTGATTAATTGAAATTGCTAATACTCTGGCCTCAAGGTCGTAAACACTAGGTAATAAAACCCCCTTTACATCTGTCCAGTGTTTTAGTGTTCGTTAAGCACTTTCACATCTATTATCTGATGTGCCCCTTAGAACAGCCCTGCAGAGTAGGCAGGGAAGAGATTATAATGGTCAGTTCATAGAGAGGGAGATGTGTGTTGCCAATGGTTACATAGGTAGGACAGAACAGAGGTGAGATGGAGGCTGGTTCGTATATTCTGCGGCCAGTTCTCTTGGAGGGTGACTAACCAGCCCAACTTGCCCAGGACTGAGGGGGTTTCCCAGGGTCTGGGGCTTTTTTAAAAATGGAAAAGTCCAGGGCAAATTGGGAGGAGTTGGTCACCTTCCTTCAGAACCCCAGTCTGTCATGATGGAGCCCTGCCACCTTCACCGGGTTCAGCTGATGGAGGTGTCCTGTGACCTGGCACAGCCAAGGCAGATGTTGTACCTGGCCAAGTCATCTGGGGGTGCGGGCTGAGAATAGTCAACCGTGACTTACAGATAACTCATCTGCACCAGATCTTGGGTTGGGGGAGGGTGGGTTGTGAAGGGACAGGAGGCAGGGCCTGAACATATAAGTGACCTTTCCTGCCTGGGCTGCTTGTGCGATAGTCCACCAGAGAAGGATACTGAGAGCCTAAGGGTGCTCAGCCAGAGAAGGGACACTAACAGGAACTGGCTGGTCAGAAGAATGCATGATAGAGACACTAAAGGCCTAAAGACAGATGGTGCAGGGGTTGATGGGATGATGGAGAGGGAGAGAAAGGATCAGAGGGAGGGAGAGTGGGCAGAGAGAGGGGTACACATGAGATAGTCTTAGCCAGAGATGAGTTTTGTGAACACCAGATGCCATCCACAGTATCTCTCCTTTATGGGCTATAGGCTATCGGTAGCTACCTCCTAGCCTAGAGGTCAGCCTCTTTCTTGATATATTAGTCAATCCCATTTGGCTGGGAAGGGAGGAAAGGGGAAGTGATTTGCCCAAAGCAGCCTGAGCTGGATATTGAGTAGTCCAGTCTAGATTAATGAGAATTTAGCCTTGAACCAGAGCAGGGGCTAGGCTGGCCAGCCCTGGCTTGTTTCCATCAATGTGTACCCCCTTGTTCATTTCACTCTGGCCTTGACCTCCTCCCAAGTGCTCTGGCCCCTGGAACTTGGCCATGTCCCCCTGTGGCTTTAGGATGAGAATCTCAAGTTTTGGTTCTGTTTGCCTTGCTTATTAGCATTTTGACTCTAGTAATGTGAACGAATTCAAATCTGATTGGGAAATCATTGAGCTAAACCAAGCCCAGAACAAAGCAATTGAGTAGAAAATTGTCAATACCAGCTGCAATTCTCCCTCCCCACCCAGAGAAGGAGAAAGACCATTGCTGGAGTCACTTCAGAGGCAAGCAGGGAGAGCGGCGCCCTCATCATGGGCATCTGCACTAGGTGTGTGGAGGTCGCCATGTAGCTGGCAAGAAAGGCTCAAAGGCTGGAGTACATATGGGGAAAAATATAATGCTGGTGGAAAAACTGAGAATAATATGGTAGGAATTAGCACACAGATGGGGTTTCCCGACTCTTGTGCCGGCAACCACATAGGATGTTATAGCCTGCCTTTTAGTTTTCTCATCTGACCACTTGATCTTTCATCTGATTTGTATTTTCCTTAGGCTTGACATATCTCATTTATATCTTTCTATTTTGTTACCTGTAGTTCTTGAAGTCTGCCTCAAATTCTCAGTGGGACAAAGGGAGGAATAAGGACATACTTCAACCCACCCTTTCATGAATGTCTTCTTGGGAGTATCGTGCTGTGGTATAAGCCTAAGGAATAGGGGGGGAGGAAGCAGGATGGTGGAGTGGTGAGTGCATGCCTCACTGATCCCCCATCAGCCAGGCTGCAGCCAGGTGCAGCTAGCTAGCTACCTCTGGATTTGTCACCTCTTTCTTGTCTCAGGAGGACCCAGCAAGTGTGCAATGCCCTCTGTGAGGGGCAGAGAGGTCAATCACAGCCCTTGGTTCAGGGTCCTATTGGATCATCATAGAGAAGTATCTTCATAGAGAAGACAGTCTGTCTTTCTGGAGCTTTCTTTTCTGGTGCTGCTAAGTTCCCAGGTTTCCTCCTTCAGCCCATGTCTACCATCTCTACCAATGGACAACTTGAGTGGATTGAGACACCCCTTGTAACATTCTTGGGCTGTTGAGATACCTTCCCAACTGGCTCTCTGCTCCACTCTTGCCTCCCTGCAGTCCACATCACAGTCAGCCTAATGGTTTTAAAGCGTGAATCATTACTCTACACTCTGCATTGCTCTGGGCATAAAATCCGTGTTTCTCCCAAGCCTTCCAGGCCCTGCATGCTCTGGCCCCTGTCTACTTCTCTCTCCCTTGTTTGTGCTTCCCCAAGCTCCATGTGGCTTCCTAAATGTGCCACACTTAGCCCTGCCCTCAAGCATCTGCATTTTCAGTTCCTGTTGCTTGTTGCAGGACCTCCCTCTTTCTTCACACAGCAAGTGTCTCCTCATTCTTGAGGTCTCAGATGCCATGTTCCCAAGACGCCTTGTCTCCCCAGCCCACTTAAACTGGGTCCATGCCCCCCAATCTGCCCGATCTCAAAACTCCATCACATCATCCAACTTCTACCACAGCACTTATCACAATCTGCAATGGTCTTTATGTATTCATTTGATTTGTGTGTGTCTCCCTGAGCAGTGCACAGCTTCACAGGGCAGGGGCTGTATATGTTTTGATCCCTGCTATATCCCCAGTGCCCACAACCAGGGCTTGCAACACAGGAGGTTCTTAATAAATATCTGTGACATCAATGCATTCCCAATCAGGAGTTGGCAGACTATGGTCTGTGGGCCAAATCTCGCCCACTGCCTGTTTGTGTAAATAAAGTTTTATTGGAATGCAGCCTAATCATTTACATATTGTCTGTGGTTGCTTTGGTGCTATAATGGCAAACACAGGATGCTTGCAACAGATGTCACAGAGCCCATAAAGCTGAAATTACTTACTATCTGACCCTTTAGAGAAAATGTTTGCTGACCCCTGGCTTATACCACAACAGCTTAGTCTCTATGGATGTTTAGAATTTCACTTACAAAGAAACCAGAGGCAGAAGGATTCAGAGTTGGTTTAGCAGCTCAGTGATGTCCTCAAGGACTCACAGTCAGTCCTGCTGTCCTGCCCTCTGCCTGACAGTGAAAACTTCCCTCAAGGTTCCAAGGTGGCCACCACAGCCATGACCATCATATCCAAGCTCCAAAGAAGAAGGAGTGTAACGAGAGTAGCAAATGGCTTTCTCCATTCCCAGGGAGAAAATCTTCTCCCTGAAAGACACCAAGTGGACTTCTCCTTGTGTTTTATTGGCTAGAATTGGATCACGTGCTCATTGTTGGACCAATCACTGTAAAGGGGAAGAGGATCCCTATGACTGGGTCAGGCCAATGATGTTTCATGCCTTGAGGGTGGATACATTGCCTTTAGAAATCAGAGGAAAGGGGGGATGTCTACAACATACATGAATGAAGCATCCCCATTTCTTCACACCGGAGATGGTTGTGATGAAGGGCTAAAGTTTGTTTACTCCCTTCCCCCTGATAGAACTAGAAAAAGATGGGCACATTATTTCTCCTTTTCCTTTTCTAGCTTTCAGGTAAATCTTACCTCTCACCTTTTACCCTCTACACTATTTTCTCTCTGCCAGCCACCAGCCTTGATCATAACTTCGGGAAGCAGGTTTCAGCTGACTTCACGACAATCCCACTTGATTGAGATTTTCCTAAGAAACCTGCCTAGTCTGATGATAAGGATTTGAAGGACACCCAGAAGGAATGTAAAATGCCCCACATTTTATTCTCCACCAGCCAAGTCCAATGTTTTAAACCCAGTTATACAAAAGACATTTTGGTTTAATGCATTGTTCTCTAGAATACCTCTGTTAAAATGGATGATACTTTCAAAAGGCCATGCATGGTGAGTTTATGACTTAATCCCAAAGGTATGAGGTCATAAATCATCTTGGACAGCAGAAATACTGACCTTGAGGGGAGAAGGGAGCAGTGTTATAATGGAAATAGAACCACGAGCCAGTATACCTGGATTCTAGTTCCCTTTGTCTCTTTATTTTCTATGTACCCAGGAAAATTCACTTTCTCTCTCCAGACCTCACCTTCCTCATCTGCTCCATGAACGGGTTGAATTTAGTGATCTGCAGGAACACTTCCAGCTGGTTAAAAATGATCAGTTACGCACCCTATACGGTCTCATGCCCACATTACTGCATTCATTCATCCACCTTCCTTCAGCCGATCTTTCAGTATATATTTATTGAGTACCATCACATGCTAGGAATTTTGCTACATGCTGGGAATGCCCCTGCCCATGTGGCGCTTACTGTCTGGTGGGGAAGACAGAGAGAGTACACAAGTACATATAACATCTTGTGACAAGCATGCTAATAGGAAAAATGCTGGCTCACTGCAAGTTCATGGCAGTTCAGGGCAGGGACAGCAGATGCTACCTGGGATGAGAGGTCACGGGGCTACCCAGAGATGGTGATGTCTATGTTAAGATGTAAAGTCCAAGTTAACCAAGCTGGAGTGAAGGAGAGGAAGGGAAATTTCTCTTGTAAGGGTATCAGCACATGTTGAGAACTGTTAATAAACTGTTTATCATTTCTTCCACACCTGAGGTTCTTCCCACCCCACCCCCCGCAACCAATCCACTTGCTATGTAACCTATTTGAAATTATGGTGGAAAGAACAATCAGATCTGTTTTAAAAGAACTTGAGTCAAGTTTACCCAACCAACAACTAGCATGATAGTAGTTGATGTCTGTTTCATTTATTTGAAACCTATGATGTTCATTTCAAACATGCCATGTATATCAGATCCATTAATTTAAAACAGAATTAACAAGGTGTCACAGTGTGCTAGGCACTTGCTTGAGCCAGAGACACAAAGTAGGGGAGGAGCCAGCCCATACTTTCTAGGAGCCCACACTGCAGTGTGGAGATAGTCAAGTACTTTAATGAGCAGAGTACAATGTGTCCTAGGTGCATAGAGGATGGTATCCTAGTCGGGCTGCTTCCCGGAAAGCTTTCAGAAGGCCATGGACTCTGAACTGAGTTTATTCTCTTATTTATTCATTCTTTTAATTTAATTGTTGTAAAATACATGTACATAAAAATTTGCCCTCTTAACCGTTGTAAGTGCACAATTCAGAGACATTAAATTCATCCCCAAAGCAAAAACCACCACTATCCCTCTCCAGAAACCTTCCATTGTTCCACATAGAAACCCTGAACATAATAAACCCTAAGTCCCACTCCCCTTCCTCTGAGCCCCCAACTGCCTCTGCTCTGCTTTCTGTTCCCATGAATTTGCCCACTCTAAATACTTCATATAAGTCAAATCACACACTATTTATCCTTTTATCTCTTTCCCAGCACAATGTCTTCAAGACTTATCCATGTTGTAGCATGAATCACTATTTCCTTGCTTCTTAAAAAGACATTTATTTATTTTTGAGAGAGAGGGAGGGAGAGAGAGAGGGAGCAGAAGTGGGGAGGGAGAAGAGAGAAAGAGGGAAAGAAGATCCAAAGCAGGCTCTGTGCTGACAGCAGCGAGCCTGATGCGGCGCTCAAACTCATGGACCATGAGATCATGACCTGAGCTAAAGTCAGATGCTCAGCCAACTGAGCCACCCAGGCTCCCCTCTTTCCTTTTTAAGGCTGAATAATATTCCATTGTATGGATATGTCCCACTTTGTTTATCCATTCACCTGCTGGTGGCCACTTGGGTTGTTTCTACCCTTTGGTGAATAATACCACTGTGAACATTGATATCTGTCTGAGACCCTGGTTTCAATCTGTCTGGCTATGTACCTAGGAGTAGCATTGCTAGATCATACACTAATTCTATTTGAACTGAGCTTTGAAGGCTGAGAAGATTGAGCAGGAGGAAGCATGGATTAATGCCAATGGAGGGTGCACTTCTGTGGGACCACACACCTCTCACATAGTCTTTCACTTGCCCACCTCTCAAGGACCAGGCTGTGTGTCCACCGTGACGACCACCAGCTAGGTCATTCCCAGTTTCCCTCGAAGGGCAACCCTATTGTTCTCTGGATAATATCTGCTGCTTTCCTACCTCCTTCCCCAGTTTCATCTGGCCCAGAACATCCTAGGTCTTTCCATGGATTGGTAACACTCCCCTGCCTACCTCACTGAGTTGTTTTGAAGACCGAGAAATA
The DNA here is from genome assembly GCF_007474595.2 of Lynx canadensis. Lineage (NCBI taxonomy): Eukaryota > Metazoa > Chordata > Mammalia > Carnivora > Felidae > Lynx > Lynx canadensis. Next base: position 20,997,179 of record NC_044316.2, read on the forward strand.
AAACCCACAAGGCAGTGGTACAGATGCTTGTGGTCATGGCTGTTGCTATTGTCCTCATTGCCATCTTAGAAGACTTCACTGCGGTGAAGAACAGGTTCCTTCATTCACAACCAAGCCATCCAGGCCCAAGGGGAAAAAAAAAAACTCCAAGTATGACATCTTAAATTGCTGTATCTCTGCACTACACCCCAATTCCTCCCGACACCCAAATCTGTGATAATAACAGGAGTGGAAATTCATGTGCCACATCCTGAGAGATACAAAGGAAGCCAGACTGCTTTTCTCACTTGGAGGGTTGACAGACATGTCTGGGAGAATATGTTAGAAATTCTGGAGCAGAAGCCTCCTACCTCAAAGAGTTAATTCCCCAAGGCTTGGTTTATTTGTTTTCAAACATCTAAGACATATTTATTGAGAAAGAGCTGAGTGCTTGACACATTGCAAGGCCCTGTGTGGGTACAGAAGCCTAATACACGGGGGTCCTAGCCTTCATCCTGCTGGTGCATTTATTCTAAGCTCCTCAAATGCTCTGTGTCTATTTCCTGACACCTCAATTCCAGTTATATCTGCTGGTCTGGGCTCTAAGTGTGACTGTCTTTCCTGCCCAAAGGTTGTCCATTTAAGTAATTCCTTTGCTTTAGTTTGGGCAGCTGACTTTTAGCTAGTGGCTGCCTGTCCAGTTTCTACCTATAGTCAGTGGAAACACTGGAACCTATCTGCCGCGGCATATGATAACATTCTAAATTGTGTGACTCATAAAGTTACCCAGGGAGTGTGGGAACTGCTTGAGACCTCTAGTAAAAAACACGGCTCCGGTTTCGTCTTAGGCTCAGAATGGCAAATAGGTGTCACTGATGCTGCTGTCCTTAGCCCCCAGCAGGCATGAATAATCCATCGTGGTGCTTTGTGGCTGAGCCAAGGCGTGGCTTCTCGCCCTTTGTCAAATGCCATGCTCCTGGCGGCCACTTTCGATTGATCTGAGTTGCCACTAACAGCATGTAGTAGACACTGATGGTGTCCCACCCAGTCTTTCTGGACCTCCCACTCAGCCCCCAGCTGCTGGGAGTATCATCTATAACTGCCCACAATAGCACCTTCTTCCTGAGCATTGACTTACATTGGGCCAGATGGGAACCACCTCTCTAGGAAATGTCTCCAACGTCATGCCTTGACTGACACAAGGTACAAGTCTAGTCCCCTTGCTTTTCATGCATATTCATATCCTTGGCATTAGGCTTTCTTGGCCTCTCCCTTTGCTCTGTCCTTATTCCCTCACACCCTTACAGATTGTAATCTCCAATAAATCCTCACACTAGAATCCCTACTTCAGCTCTTCTTCCTAGGGAATCTGACCTAAGCTGCTCATTTGTCATACCTGCCTCTGACCCTATAGCCAGGAAGGAAAAGTCAAGGACAAGAAAAACTTGAGTGAATGTACAGAGCTTTACATTCTCTGTTCGATGCAATAGATAAATAATCCCCACAAATGTGTACTGAGTCCTGGACATGTGTCGGGCACCGTGATAGGTACTACGGACACACTGGCACCTGAGACCAAGTGGTCCGTGCCCTCATGGACCTCACATTCCAGTGGGATAGGTGTAGGAATGATAGCACTGGGAGCAGGCACCCTTTCTACCTTGGACCAAAGGGAAGGAGCGTAGCACAATGGAAAGAACAGAACAGATCCTGAAGAATCTTCCAAGAGACAGACGTGGAGGCACATATTTTGCCTGGTTTTCTCATTGCCAAGAGCAGGAGTTTTATAAATTGTGTCTCAGAGACCCTTAGAAATTTGTGACAGAACTTCAGAGGGTTCATAATTCCCTCCCCATAATTGGAATGCATGTCTATTCATTCTTGCAGAATGATCCATACCTTCCATCAGATTCCTGAAGGTGTCTGTGAACCACAAAAGTCAAGAATTCACTGCTTAGATTTTGTGGCCAGCGTATCCAAAGGTCTTGAGACAAAGATGGAAGAGGTTTTTGTATAATAACAAAACATCCCCTGAAGAGGTAACCATTGTGAGTGCAGGCCCAGCTGTGATATCAGTGGAACATCTGGCTGATAAATGAATTCTTCTCTTTCCAAAGGTTTTGAATCATGCAGTGACTGCATTTTAGAGCTGGAAGCCTGCTCACTGCTGGGCACTTGATTGTCTCTCTGGGTGTCCTCCTGGGTCAAATGAGCAGATGATGCTATCTTATATTCAAGGTCCATCACTGACTTTCTATGATTTTGTAAAGAACCTTGGAAACCATCTATTTTAGGATAGATTTTTAAGGCAGCAGGGTGAAGTGGCTAAGTGTGGGGCTCCAGAGCTAGAAAGCTTAGGTCTGAATCTCAGCTTTGCCACTCAGGCAAGTTTCCTCTTAAGGCCTCTAGGGAACAGTGACAATAATGGATAGTAGTGCCCCCCCCCCACCCACACACACACAAAATGGCTTCAAAGAACAAGAATCAACCATGTATAGTGTTTAGACCACAGCCAGGAACACCATAGGTACTTAGTGTCGGCTTTTCTATTATTTGTATATAGAAGAGAGAACTGAAGGAGGCAGGAAGTGATTTTCAGGTCAATACAGTGACCTTGTGTCAGTCTGGGTCCTCTCCACTGCGCTGCCTGCCTGTGCAACCTTCGCTTCTCTCAGGACGGCGTGGTTTCTCAGTATCTGCAAGACTCCAAGAACCACAGCTTCAGAAAGCCCATCCCCAGGATGGCTTCTTATGCCCCAACAATCATGGGGGTTTGAAGATGCCTCTAAGGGCCAGAAAGCCCCTGGAGCTGTTATTTTCAACTCATATTCCCATCCCCACCTCCCTCCACCAATTCCCAACACTCCATCTCTGGGCTCTGTCCTGTCAGGAAGATCCTGCTTTGCCTCTGATGCAGAACATCTTGCTGGGCCTTGGATCACTCTTCCTATAAGACTGACATTATTTGCTCCATGTGTCTCTGGATTCCAGGCTGCCATTGGCCATCTGCTGGGTATTCACAGTGCTGGCATTCTGCCATATTCTGACTTAGGTCATCTCCCAGTCAGATAGTTGACTCAGTCTTAACCTTGGTGGTCACCAGCTGCCTGCTTCCAGAACCTTCTCTGGATCAGCTTTAATTTCAGGCTAGCCGCCTCTTACACCAGGGCATGTGTGATTTGGGAATGTGTGTGTCAGCTGAAGCCTGAAGTGAGAGAAACCCAGAGACGGTCAGCATTGTCTATAACGCGTTAAAATGCAGTCTATGTCACTATCACTAACAGCATCATCCTCTTGCATACAGTAATTGGCAATTTACAAGGCGCATTTATGCTGTCACATTGTTCCTACAACAATCTTGTAAGGTAGACTTGATGACCATTGTATATGCAGTTAGTAAGCTCAGGCCTGGAGAAATTAAGTAATGTGCCCAAGGCCAGACAATATTTTCAAAAGGTCTGTCTGACCTGAAGTCTAGTACTCTTCCTGCTACACCACAGCTGGGGCCCCAGATGGTTAAGAGGCCCAGAGCAAGTGGAAAGAGGCCAGCAAGACAGGGGAGAGGGGCCGGGTTCTCAGGAGATAAGGGGCTGGAGGACAGGAGCCAGCTTGTTTTAAGAGCGTACCTCAATGAGGGACGTCTCTTGCCTTCCTACCTGGGGAGCCTCCAGCTGGATGAGGAGCACGGGGAGCCCCAGCCACAGAAGCCCTTGTCCCAGTCTCTTTCTATCACGGCTCTGTGTCAGCCAAATGAGCCTGAGCTTGGAGACCAATCAGATCTGAGTTTCGATCTTTATTTTATGGCTGGAGAGACCTCGGTCTAGTTACTCAGCATCCCTGAGCTTCTGTTTCTTCACCTGCAAAACTGGAATAGGCACATGTGCCTTTAGGGCCACTGCAAAGATTAGATTAAGTAATGAATGCACTGTTGTAGGCAATAGTTGGGGAACAATGGCCCGAGAAGAGGATTAGCCACATGGCCAGAGGCACCCATGAGGCCTCTCTGTGGGGTGCCAGGCCAGGCTGAGCTGTGTCCTACCCACTCAGGGCTCCCTTTCTTCTCTGGGTCCCCCTCTGTTGCAAGCTAACAGTCCTCCCCCTGACTGCTGTTGACGCTGTCTCCTCTGGCTACAGACTGGCTAATGCTCCCTGCCTGGCAGTTCTTAGCCAAGCTGGGCCAATTAAGCTGCATCCCTCTAATTGTTTTGGTGGCTCTTCTCTGAACTCCCTCCAACTTATCTACAAATCGGTTCTAAATTTAGACTCAAGCGCCAAGTCTGGGAGCTCTGAGCTTCTCCCTGCTCTAGCCAACCATGAGGCTGGTGTGCCTTCCCTGGTAGGGCTGGGTGTTTCTCCTCCTCTCCATCCCTCTCCCTCTGTCTCCCCCTCCCCCTTTCCCCTAATCATCAACACAAAGGCGAAGGAACGACTGTGACATGATTTATTTTGTTTGCGGAGTGCAGGTTCATAATCAGTTAGAAAACAGTTTTTCTTATTTAAACTTCCAGGAAAGTGACGGTAGAGAATTAAAGGGGGATTAATTGAATGCACAAGTTCTTTCTGTGCCCTGGAAACTGCACAGAGGAAACAAAACAACTTTGAAATAGCAAGAGAAGGAAGGGGGGGGTGGGTAAGAGTAGAGTGGTTCCTTTGCCCTTTCTTGGTGCCTCACCCCTACATCTGCCTTGTTTGCCCTCCTTAAAGCATCAGCCTCCAGTGTTGACCCTGCAGTGTCTTCATTAGGTGGTTAGGACCCACCCAACCCCAGGGAGCAGATTTAAAAACACCCTCTTCTCCCTTCTGTCCTCCCCTCCCTTCCCCTTTTCCTCTTTTCCTGGTCTTTGATTTCATCCTTCTCCCCTCTCTTTTCTGGTTTCCACCTCCTCCTCTTTGTCATCTCCCTTTCTGCTCCCTCTTGTCCTCTCCTCCTCCCCCTTCCTTCCTTTCTCTCATCTTCCTCTCCCCTCTCCTCCTGTCCTCCTCCATGGCAACATCAGACTCCTTGCTGCCAGGCATCTTTCATACCAGTAGAGCAGCTTACACTCTGGAAAGTCCTCTCCTACCCCTAGACTCATAGGAGTTAGACAACAGCCCTGCGGACATGGGCAGGTGCCTAGGAAAGAATGATCTCACCGCTGGTTAGAGGGGCAGATCAACACAGCTGAGATCTCATGACAAGTCTGGTAGGGAGCCAGACTCTTCTGTTGTCTCAGAGCCTCATTCCCATCAACCCAGAGGACACCTGTTGACTGTCCCCAATAAATCACAGTGGTAACATGCCTCTTTGTTGTCACCAAACCTCACATATTGTGGAGGATGCCCAGAGGGTCCTGCAGGCAAGGTGACATGGTGGAGGGCTGGAAGATATGTCTGGACAGCCAGCCACAGAGTTTTGTCACTTCCTGCAGATCAAACCTCTTTATTCAAGCATCTCAAAGGGGTGTCAGCTCACAAATTTAAATCTGTCAACAAGTGTTGGATCTAACAACATTCTAGGTGCATGCAGAGATAACAATCCTGGTCTCCACAGAAGTGACACGTCCCTGCTCTGTAAAATGGACCTATCACTTATACATACATGACTTAAGCTTTGCTTCTACAAGAAACAGGTGGGATAATGAGTGTGAAGACATTTTACAAACTACAAAGTTCTACACAAATACAAATAACTCTTTTGTTGCTGGGACTCCAATAATTGTAGGGATAAAGCTGGTCTTAACACTGGATGGAACCAGTGCTGGAAACAACCTTTGAGGTCATGTTGCCCAACCCCTCATTTCGTGGGTGAGGAAAATGAGACCCAGATAATAGTCCAACAGGCCACACTGCAGGTGACGGGACTGGACAGTCTCAGGACCCGGGCTCCTGGCTTTGCCTCATTCTGGATGCTGCTTATAATTTGTTTTTCTTTCCTTGATGTTTCCCTCTTTCTTTTTCTTCCTCAAAATTTAATACATGCAAAGTGCCTTCGAAATACTCTTTATCCACACCTTTTCCTCTACCCTAATATTATCTATCCTATATCCCATCTTATTAAGATCCTGTGAGATGGCTTAAAAACTATTGACAAATCCATACAAGGGGTTAAGAAAGAAGCCATGGGTGGCTAGCTGTGTTACTCCACCTGCAACCATTTTGATCTCAACAGAGGTCTTCACAGACCTCAAAGAAGAAGCAATGACTACCAAGGAATTGTAAGTTCTGTGTCAGGCCGTTGGAGATTTTATCCACACAGCCTTATGATCCAGCTTGTTCTTCTGTGGTGGGGACACATCTCATAAAGTCATCCTCACGCTCTTACCTCATGACAAACCCTCTGGCTTCTTTCCCTCCATTGGCTCTTTCTCTACCCTTCTGAGCCTTGTGACCCTGACTGGCGATACTGACCATTTCCACTGGTTTGACCTAAAACCCTCCATCATGTGGGTTGGTTTCTGACACAGAGTATGTGCAAATTATTCCCTATTCTCTTCCTTCTGTATATTCAGAAGTTAGATCTAGTAAGTTCTCAAAGAGTATAAGTGCAAGGCAAGAGCATAGTTTCTGCAGGGTGAGTCCAGGGGAGAAACAGTAGGTATGTATAAAAGATGGGGTGGGCCTCAAGGGGGGTTGCTAAAAGAAAACTGCCCAGGGAGAAGAAGTGAACAGCCAATGTCTCACAGGTTAACAGCCATCTGTCCCCTTTTTTCTCCCTGGCTGGCTTGTGGACTTGCGTTTCTTATTTCTTCTTGCATGCTTAGAGCCTATTACAGATGTGGAAATGTCAGCCTTTGATGAATTCTGGTGCTAGACTAAGGCCTTGGTGCCTCCAGGACAAGCGAGGATGAAATGTCAGAATTTGGAGAACCTAGTGTCAGCGATTTTAGAAATTATTTAGTTCAACTCCCCTCGAGTGCCTTGTCAGGAAGGCGAAGACTGTCCACAGGGTATCCAAGAAGGCCTCTTTCTGGAAAGAACCAGTACCATTTGGACTGCACACCACACACTTAACAAAGAGTCATGTCCGTGTGCACACATGTGCCCATCTGCTCTGGTGCATGTGGGGGGTGGTTTCTCCTCTACGTGTGTATATCTTACAGTTGTAGGAAATCAGAGCTGAGGGGGCAAGAGAGATCATCTAAGTGAACCCTCTGGTTGCAGAGAAGAAACTGAAGCTGAGGAGGAGCCTCGTTATCTGTAAAGGGGGAACCTTGATATCTGCCCTGTTTGCCTGGTAACAGAATGGATAGAGTCAATAAGATCATGACTATAAACTTGCAAAAAACAAATGAAACAAACAAGCAAACGTTAAAGCCGTGATTAAAAACCTAGTATGCGTGGGATTAGGTTCAGAACTAGGGGATGCTGTGCTCATGAAGGGCGTTGCTGCTTCGGGGGGTATGGGAAACAAAAGGCAAGGAGAGGGGGAGGGGAAGACCATTCTCCAGACTCGCTGGGATCCCCATCCCCATGTACACAGAGCTGAAGGTTGAGCCACAAGCCAGCCAAGCAGGAAATACAGGGGGAACAGTGAGGCCATTGGATCAGGAGGGGGCTGGAGTGGAAGAGAGATGGCTCTGGCTCAGAGCATGTGTGAGGCTTCTTTCTTTGGAAGATTCTCCAGATAATAGGGCATCACTGGGGGTGGGGGGCAGTGCCAGGGTGCTGCAGACCACCAGGTCTAGGGCTCAGAGCTGCTGAGGCCTGATTGCCAATGTTCCCGGATGACCTCTGGCTGGTGTGCAGGGGCAGGTGTGCGAGGAAGCAGGTAAAGGGAGTGAGAGATGTTTGGCCAAAGCCACATGGTGGGATGTCTGGGAGGGAGGGATTGGACACAGCCTCCCAAAGCAGGACGGCCCGTCCCAGGGCCGCAAGCAGGCAGGCGAAGGGAAGGTGACATTCTGTCCAGAGCAGGCGTGGAGCCCAAAGCGTGGCCCTTGCTGGTGCTCTGGGTGGGGAAGGCCTGGACCACTGATGGCTTCCTTCCCACCCTCCCAAGGGAGGCTTGGTGAGCCCCAACACTCCTCCAGAGAAGACAGCTCAGATTCTTGGCCCCTCTCCCTTTTTCCACTCTGCCACCCAGTTGCTCAAGCCAAAATCCTTCATTCAAGCCTTTCATCTTCGTTCTTCCTGGTAGACCCCTCTTTGAAATATGTCCAGAATCTGGCAGTTCCCAAGCCCTTCGAGGCTACCACCCCATCCCACCGTCTCACCCTGGACCGCTGCTTCTCCCCACATCCACCCTTGCAGCCCTGTGCTCTCATTTCTGCACAGCAGCCAGCCAGACCTGCTCACAGCACTCAGATCCCGTCTCTCTTCTGAGGGAGAAACCCCAGAGGCTCCCCCACTCACTCAGAGTCCAAAAACTGCATCTCCCAACAACGAGCCCTCTGATTCTCCTCCTGCCCTTGCTCACTGTGCTTCAGCCACACGGGCCTCCCCTGTCTCAGGACCTTTGCACAGGCTGGTCCCTCTGCCTCCCCTGACGTGGCCACAGGGCTCATGCTCTCACTCCCTGTAGGTCCCTGATCAAATGTCACCTCTTCCTTACTCCCTTCCCTGTTCTCCTCATATGAAATAGCTAATTGCCTCTCTGCTCAGATACTTTTGACCTCACTGAGCCTGCTTTATTTTTCTCTTCCTTTAGCTCTTATCTCTACCTGGCATATGTGGCCACTGCTATTTTCTGGCTGCTGCAGTGCACAAAGCCAAGGGGCACCATTTGCTGTACAGAAGGCCACCAGGAGAGAGCCACCTCCATGTGCACAGGGTAGGAATGCTGTTCACTTAGACTCACTGCTGTAGCTCCAGAACTAGGACCAGACCAGGAAATACCTGTGGAATGAAGCTTACCCCTTCTCTTCCCTGCACCTTCTACCCTGCAACTTTTTCTTCGGTATTTTTTCCTCTTAAGTGCACTCTAGAATCCTTCCAGGGCTCTGAGAGCCCTTTCCCATTACCTCTTGGTGTTGCAGAAAGGGAGGCGGAAGGGACCGAGCCTGAAAAATGTTTTTAAAATTCCCACGCCAGCCCTTCCCCTGACTCCACGTCCCCCTGCCCCCACCTCCAGAAGCCCCATCCTCTCCTCCACGTGCCAGGCTGTTCTCTGCCCGCCCAGCAGGAACGAAGTTACTGTTGTCATCCTTTGTGGTGACTGGTTGCCATGGCAACAGGGACACCAGCCATCCACAGAGCTCTGGGTCAATGTGCACCTGGGGTTTAGTTAGCCCTGGTGGTGGTGGGAGCGGCTGGGGGTGGGGGAAGTCAGATTGCTGTAAGGGCATTCCCTTGAAGCAGGCATCTGAGAAGGGGACAGCCCCGAAATCCTCCCCTCCCCTGGCTCCGGAGCCAAATCAGGACTCCAGGACAATGGCACATGTGATTACACGTCACTTGGAAGGAGCATGACCCTCACACAGTGGCACAGGTAACTGCGAGGGAGGCTGCATGTGGTCTGTTGCAGCCCATGGGAAAGGTATTCCGTGTAGCATGGCCCTGTTGGGTCTACCGGGACTTGGCTGACCTGGCCCAGGACACAGAAGAGTACACAGAAGGAGAAATGGACAAGAGGGAAAAGAAACGCATAGCAAAGTGAAGAGATGGGGCCACTTACGTGGCTAAACCCAGACATGGCCCCGCTTAACCACTACAGTCAAGTCCCATAAGAAGCCCGACTAGATTCCACATCCTTCCCCTGGCATAAACAGGTTACGTTGACCTGGCTATATGGGTTAATATATTGGCTTAGGTAATGTTAGTTGCTATAAAAGGCAAACTCCCAAATCTCAGTGATTTGGGTCAACAGATGTTTATTCTGCACTCCACATAAAGAGTAATCAGCATCTTTAAAGGCAGGGGAAGAGAGAAGCACTCAGGGACCCAAGGTGATACAGGGTCTGCCAAGCTCAGGGGGCTTCCAAAGTTGACCTGGCCCTTGACACCCAGCAGACAGCCTGTGAGGAAGAGTAGAGGGTCACACAGGCATCTTGGGGGTCCACATCTGGGAGTGGGCAATATCATTCTGCCCACATTCCAGAGGCCACAACTTCATCACCTAGCTTTGTCTAATTGCAAGGATGCCTGGAAATGTGTCGTCTAGCTGTGCGGCCAGGAAGAAAAGGAAACCCGTTTGATAAATGGTCTCTACCACAAGCTGGAATGAATCCTGGCCCTGCAGGCAGCAGGCAGTGTCTGAAGGGAGTGGACGGGAGGTGGATAGTTGCCCAAAGCCAAACGGGAGGGTGCCCCAGGGGTACAAACAGCACCCAGTGCCATAACCAGTCAGGCTTAGAATCGAGACTGGCCTCCCTCCAGAACCTTTGGTTATTTATATCATGAAGGTTCTGCCCACAGGAGCTTCCGGGGTGTTGACGGAAGGAGGGGAGAATGAAGCAGGTAGGGGGGCAGTGGGGAGGGTATGGAGAGCAGTGGTGACAAAAAGCGTTTGTAGCTAGCCACTGGAACTCTTGCCTTAGCCCTCAGGTCACGCTAGCTTTGCCCGCCACATGGCACTCCTCTGGAGTGACATACCATCCTCCTGGAGCCCAGAGGGGTGCTCAGGATTAATGTGCACATCCGTACGTGGAGGAAGCCAGGAGTGGAGCAAATAAAATCACAGCAGACTCCAGGACCCTCAGGCCAAAAGCACAGGGCATCTTGCCCAAGGGGTCCTCACTGGTGAGCACAGAGCACAGTGACAGGCTGGGGAGCCAGGGGATCCGAGGAAGGCCACTTTAGACTCATCTGGGGCCTTTCTAGAAAGACCCAAGCCCCATCCCAGGCCTTTGAAGTCAGACTTTTCAGAGGTGGGGCTCCAGTATGAAAAAGATCCCGCCCCCCAAAAAGCCTGTTCATTCTTTTTTTTTTTTCTAATGTTTATTATTTTTGAGAGAGACAGAGAGCAAACAGGGAAGGGGCAGAGAGAGAGGGAGACACAGAATCCGAAGCAGGCTCCAGGCTCTGAGCTGTCAGCACAGAGCCCGACGTGGGGCTCAAACCCACAGACAGTGAGATCATGACCTGAGCTGAAGTCAGCTGCTCAACTGACTGAGCCACCCAGGCGCCCCAAAACCTATCAATTCTATGGATAGGGAAATGAGGCTCACAGAGGAGAAAGATAATTTCCCCAAAGCCAAAATACTATTTGGAAGCAGAGCGGACCTAGAACTCTCTTCTCATGTCTGCTAGGCACTATCTGTCCCACTGCTGTAACTGACACACATACACACACACACACGCACACACACGTACTCACATACAAACTCACACACTCACACAGACAGATGTTCACACACTCAGGTGTGTGTGCACACAAAATGAGCACACACACACACACACACACCCCTAAGCCCTCAGGAACCCAGTGGACTCATAATCTCCTGCAGAAACTCTGACACTCAGGCAGTTGGAGGCTGATTTAGCTGCATGTTCCCATAATTGATCCTGCAGCTTGCACGGATCTAATCCATATTTATCATTTCACATCGGGCAAACAGTACCTTCTGTGCCTGCTGGTGCTGCAAGAGCCTTCACTGGAGTTTGCATATATGGAAGTGGCTCTCCACCCCAGGAGTAGCCCCAGAGAGAAAACCTTTCATCTTCGAGAATGGCAGTATTTTCCTTGAATGGAAACACACACACACAACAGGGTCCATTTAGAAACCCTCGGTAATATGCAAAAATGGATTGGGAGTGAAATCCCTGGTCTGAACTATATGAAGTCTGAATTACAGAGAACTTAAAAAAATGTTTATTTATTTATTTGGAGAGAGAGAGAGAGAGAGAGAGAGAGAATGCGCAGGGAAGGGGCAAAGAGACGGGGGAGAGAGAGAACCCCAAGCACCATCGGTGCAGAGCTAGACGCGGGGCTCCATCCCACAAACCGCAAGATCATGACCTGAGCCAAAATCAAGAGTCAGACGCTTAACCAACTGAGCCACCCAGGCGCCCCTGAATTACAGAGAACTTTTAAATACAGCAGTTTTTAACTGTTTTCAATGCATTCAGGAATAAAATGGACAGATAGGGAGCAAAATGAGCCCAATTAGAGGCACTTTGGGGACCACTTTAATGAATAGTAGAGAAAGTCCTGTATAATTAGCATGCTTTGTGCTGCTAAGTTAGTATTCCATGTTGAAAACCAATTCCTTTTTTTTAACTGAAGATAATAGTTTGGAGGTGAGGGACAACATACACTATTCCTTTGCATGGGGAACAACTAATGTGCCTATAATAATAAAGCAGTTACACAGACCAGATTATCAATCACACTAGCCAAGGAGATTCTAGACCCCATGCAAACCTAGGACATAGCAATCCCTGATTCCCTGGCAGCCTAGGGATGTTCATGCTCGCTCACTCCTGTCTCAGGCACAGTGTCCCTTGTCCAGGATGCTTCTGTCCCCTTCTCCCTGCACTCCTGACTCCCCTGGGCAAGCAGCACAGGCGCAGAACGTATTACAATAACACCGCTGTGAGAACGCCATTGATTTCCCACTCCTGGTCTCTGCTTTAATCCACATTTTTATTAAACTTTTTTTGTGTAGGAAAGAATATTTAGGGAAAACCATGAAGGACTGTCAGGCGACGTTATTAGTCTTCTCAGCTCCCGCCAACGAGCTGTTCCAGGGCAGAAATATTTGCCATTGGGCAGTGGACCCAGGGGCCAGATTGGAAGCGGGAGCTCATTTGGTCAACAGAAGGAAGGATAAAAGACCGCTCTCGAGACGCCAGGAGGACAAGGGGAGCAGCGGTTTCCAATTTATTTCACTTCTATTGAATGCTTTTTAGAACCCAGCTCCCACATCTGGCAAGCTGGCGCCATCCCTCTCTTAGAATCACGGAGGCTTAGAGCTGGGCGGCCCAGAGCATCCAAGTCCCTCCGCTCCGTTCTCTTCAGGTCTTTCCAGCCTGCGAGGATTAGGCTAGGTGCTGCCATACACAGAGGAGCTCAGCAGGCACTTTGCAAGCCCCCACTCCCCAAGCTGAGTTCAAGGCTAAGTCCTTAAAGAGGCCCCCACCATGAGCCTGGAACTGCTCCATTGTGATGATGCTGATTCCAGTATTAACCTGGTCTGTGCTGCTTCTTGCTCAACTGTGAAGTGCTTGGAGACCAGCAGAAGGATCTTAGCCACCTTTTATCTCCAGTATGTAGCACAGTGCCTGGCACATTACTAGGTGCTCAGAAAATGAATGAATGAGCAAATGGCTGAGTTCACCACATTGCAACTGACAAATCCTGGGGTAATTGCTGAGAGGGAAGAGGAGACATACCCAGGAAAGGCAAGTTGCCTCTAAAGGAGGCACAGCGCCCCAGAGTAGGGTCTGGAGGATCTGAGGACCACCTTGCCTACTACAGGTTCGCATCCAATTGCATCTTTAGATCGTGGTGCATTATAGTTTCATCCCCAGTTTCTCTATCGGTTTCCTCCCTACCAGCTGGAGTGGTGCTGAGCAGGAACGTGTGGGATGTGAGAACAGCAGACCTCTTCCTTGGGGCAGTGGTTTGACCAGCATGTGCTGGACACACACTGAGTCCCCAGCACTGGTTTGGCCCAGTGGGGGTGACGGAGCATTGTGCTGAAAAATCAAGGTGCTTCTGGCCAGGAGGAGCACTAATTAGGATCACAAGACACAGTGGCATAGAAGAACCCAAGAGAGTTTAGGCAGCAGGCCAACAAGGCTCACGTGACAAAGCGGAAACAAAGACCCAGAAGGTGGAGGAGAGCTCCTAATGCTCTGTGGGTGCTCTCTACCCAGGCAAGGCCTCCTGGGGGAATCTGAAGGGATGAAAACATCGGGAAGAAACAGCAAACCCGAAGGGTGCGTGGGAGGGAGGAAACCCACCCTGGTGGCCACCTGCTAGGACCAGAGCTCCATCTCCTCTAACCCCAGCCTCCCTTCCCTCCATTCCCACCCTGATTTCGAAGCCAGAGCCTCTTCTCACCCGCACCCTCTTCTAGCTGAATTAAGATCTCCCTGAAGGATTCAGATACAGTCTTTGGACAGTGCTTGCTCTTTCCCTTGGGAAGTGGCCATAGTTATATTTTTCTCTTGCATTTTCTGTGTGGTGGTGGTAACAGTGACAATGATGCCAACAGCTCCCAGATGGGGGAAGCAATGGAGACAGCCACCTGTCGTGGGGCCCTGCCTTGCAGCTCTCAGTCCACACCAGTCTTGGGCGACTTGTGTTCACAGAGTCCATCCTGGACTCCAGCTAGAGGCTTTGGACCACTGGCTAGAGAAATAGCAGCAAAACTGTGGTCCCAATGAGCTGACCTGTGGTCCCCTGGACACCACATTCTTAGGACATTAGCAAATAGGAATGTGTTCCCAGGAGAGGGACAGTCAAATGCAGAGCCCTAAGAGGAATTGCTAGAGGGACTAAGCTGGTGCAACCAGGAGACAAGAAGTCTCTGGGGGTTCTACACGTGGGCTGTTGGGGCACAAGGGATGGGGCTCACTCTGTGTCACCCAGAAGGCAGAAGCAGAGTCAATAGGTGGAAGTTATAGGAAATAGAATCAGATCAAGGGAAGGAAGCTGCTAGAACTCTCAGAAGGTGAAATTAATGAGGCCAGCACGATGGAAGCTTTTGTCCCTCCAAACAGAATACCTCTTTGAGCACGAAATCACATAGTTTTCCCATGTATTTACTTCTTTTAATTCTCCACCATCCCCATAAGGAAGTCAGGCTCATTGGCCCCATCTTTAGAGGGTAAGACTGAGGTTCAGGGAGGTCAAGTGATTTCCAAGACAATCCCCTCTCCGGCATGGGGCAGAGTTGGGTTTGAAGCTGAGTCTCCTATTCCCAGTCTGGTCCTCCTTCCAATGGGCCCCAAGTCCTGGGTTCAAATACAAGTCTCAGGGATGTTGGAAGGGACTCATGCATTTGCAGATCCTTATATTCAAAGTGGGCTGAAGCTACCTTTCTCCCAGGATTGGTAACACTGGGGGGCCCTGAGACCCCTGTACCAGGCCGCTGCAGTGCTAGGGACTCTAAGACCCTGTTTGCTTTCATGGGCCCCATGTGGGACTAGGATAAATCTCCTTTGCTCTAAGATTCCCCACAAACTGAGGAGGGGGGGAACTTTTGTCTTCTCTTTATCTATGTGAGCTACATGGGTATAAAACAGTTATTATCAACTTTCTTACTTCCTCTGCATCTGTCCGTCTTCCCCACCTGGTCCAGCCTAATCTCATTTCCTTCTCTGTCTTTCTATTGCTTGCCTGAGTCTTGGCTCTTTGACCCAAAGACCAAGGATATGATGTCCTTCTCCAGCTCCACCCTGGAAACTCCCCTCCAGCAGTAGGTGCTTCTGGTTCAGCTGCCTGAATGGGGAGTGTCGCTGGGTGATGGGAGTGCGGGGCTGGGGGCTCCATGAACATCCTGCTGCCTAACCAACAGCACCCCTCACCTTCCACCTGACCTGCCATGATGGAATTCTAAACCTCTGGCTTCCCTCCCTACCATATCCCCCTTAGCTGCCTCATCTCTTTACAGTGTAAAACTGGATCACGACAATCCTGTGCTTAGAAGACACTGGTAGCCTCCCATTGCACTTAAGATAAACCACAGAATCCCTGTCTGTGCCTCTCATCTGTGCACAGCCGCCCGCTTGCTCTCGAGGCCATGGTCAGTCCATGGTCACTGCAGCCTCCACTCAGCATCCCGAGCACACCAAGGATGTTCCTTCACACAGACTGGAGCCTCCACCCAGCATTCTTTTCATCCAGATCCCTGGTTCCCACTTGGTTCTTCCCTGGCCTATCCTTCAAACACAGGGTTGAATACTCCCCACCTTAGAAGCCTTCTTGTGCCCTCCCAGTCTAAACCAGCTCCCCTGGAATCCCCTCCCATTGGATCACCCTCTTCTCCCCTGTCTTTATCATAGTTTAGGATTATAGATTCATTTCTGTGTTTAGTTATTACATGTCTTCTCTTCTGGAAAGTAAGCTCCACAAAGCAAGGACTGACGTCTGTTGGGCCCTGGGTCCCTAGAGGAGCTCACCTCTTGATTGTGAGGCATATAAAGAAGAAATGAGACGGGGGAGGGAGAGGGAGTGGGGGAAGGGAAGGGAAGACAAAATGTACGTGGGGGAGGAGAAGGCAAGGAGGATGAAGAAAGGAGGAAGGAGAGGGAGGCTGAGGAAAGGAAGAGAGGATAAAGGATGGGAGAAGGGCTAACGTCCTCCCAGCTGACCTCAGGCTTCCTCCTCCTCCCTGTGAGCAACCTGGGGTTTGGCTCTGCTGGACTGTGGTGCCCTCACCTGACAGGTGGAGTTCATGCACCTGCCATGTCCCTGTACCGTGGGAGTCATAGGGGCATGTGCATGCACACACATGTACTCACACTCACATCTGGATGCATGTCTTAGAGCCAGAAAAGAAGCAGGCACCTGGCCTCCCTCCCCACTTTGCCTCTCACTCAAGGCTCCTTCCCCTCCCTAATGGCCTGAAGTTTTTTGGATATAACAACAGCCATAAAAAGCCAGACAGCAGGAGCAGCTGGAGGGCATATCATACAAATTGTGCCTGGAAAATCTGCACAGAGCGCTTGAGGGCCTCCAGGAACCGGGCTTACCATCAGAATGATTTCTGGGAATTGGTGTGGTAGCCGAGCAGGAAATTCACAGACTGCAGGATTCCCAGACTTAGCTAATCAGGGAGGTGAGAGAAAGCCACTCGGTCCCCTCCCCTGCTGCTGGTAGCCTGTGATTTCCCAACTAGCACTTCTGGCCTCTGCCTCATCCCTTCTTTTACCCTCCCCGCTGCCCACCTCATCCTTCTTTTACTCTCCCCGCTGCCCAAATTAAAATGCCGGCAGCTCCAGGCCTCAGAGCTTGCTCTACGCTGCTTGGCTGCTGGATGTCTGGGCATAAAAAAGTACTGGCTGGAGCCCTGCAAACCTAGACTCTGGTCTTGACTCTGTGACCTCAGGTACATCCCTTCCCCCCTGGGCTCCATACTGCTCATCCACAGTGTGGCCTTCAGCAGCCCTAAGACCCTGACTTAGGTGCTCTCTGCTTCAAGATTAACTTTTTTAAAACATTTATTCATTTTTGAGAGACAGAGACAGAGCACAAGTGGGGGTGGAGCAGAGAGAGAGAGGGAGACACAGAATCCGAAGCAGGCTCCGGGCTCCGAGCCGTCGGCACAGAGCCCGACCCGGGACTCGAACTCACAAACCATGAGCGGAAGTCAGATGCTTAACCGATTGAGCCACCCAGGAGCCCCAAGATTAATTTTTTTTTTTTTTTTTTTTTTTATTTTTATTTTTGGGACAGAGAGAGACAGAGCATGAACGGGGGAGGGGCAGAGAGAGAGGGAGACACAGAATCGGAAACAGGCTCCAGGCTCTGAGCCATCAGCCCAGAGCCTGACGCGGGGCTCGAACTCACGGACCGCGAGATCGTGACCTGGCTGAAGTCGGACGCCTAACCGACTGCGCCACCCAGGCGCCCCCCCAAGATTAACTTTTTATGGGGCTCCTTGACAGTCAATTTTTCCAGCACAACCAAAACCTTAAAATCGCAGTGGCTTACAACAACGAACATTCCACGTTCTCTGGTCTACAGGCTGACGGAAGTTCAACTGATCCAGGCTGGCCAGGTTTGGCAGAGCCAGAGTCCAGGCCAGGTCAGATTCAAGTTTGTTCTACATACCCTTATTCTGGGGCCCAAAGTGAATGGCTGTCTGGAGCATGAGCTCTCATGGCAGGTCACAGGAGTATGAAAAGCCAAGTGAAAATGTAACACCTCTGCTCATATGGTGTCCACTAACATTGCATTGCCCTAAGAAAGTCCCATGGCCATGGCCAACTCAGTGAAGTGGAGAAATGTTCTCTGGCTACTCCAGTGGGAAGCAGTGCAGAGTCACGAAAAGCTGGGGTGTGTTATTCTGTTACAGGGAAGGAATGAAGAACTTGGAATAGTGAATCGTGTTCTGCAGGGCCTTTGAGAGGGCATTTGGGTATCCTGGTCAGGCACTGAGGAAGACAGCTAAGGGCAAGGTTTCTTTCCATGTTCCATACATCTTGCCATATAGGGAGGTGTCTGCTTGCAGCCTCCTGCTTGTAACAGCGAGTAGCGGAGGTCAGCAAAGTCCCCGTGATGCTCTACAGTTCCTAGCCTTCCTTGCAGAGAGGTTGGCCACAGGGCTAATACTAGAATGTGCACAAAAATGATGTGTGTCATTTTCACACCGAGGTGGCTAAGTATGAACACGCTTTTCCCTTTGCCCCCTTCGATGACAGCAGGGTGACCTTGAAGTCCCAGGTGAACAGACCTGCAAGCAGGTGCAGCCTTGATCCCTGAGTCACCATGCAGAGGAGAGCGGCACAGCCTACGTCAAATTATGTCACGAGCAAGACATAAGCTTCTGTACTGGGAAGCCGCTAGGTTTTGGGATTTATTTGTTATTGCAGCCTAGCACAGCCCTATCCTGGTGAACACACTGCTCATGCACTGCCTCCCTGAGTAAGTGTGTCGTCTCTTCCTCTGTCCCTAGTTCGGGCTCATTCATTGACCCCCAGGCAGACACCAGAGACAGACTCAGGAGAAGCTGGTGCAGAAAGGTCCTGTGTTTGGCCCAGAGAAGCCCTACCTCTGGACAGGGAGATGAGTTCTGAGTGAATCTTGGGGGAGCACTGTCAGTTTCTTTTAATAATAAAATGATAGGTACTAGGGGTGTGTGTGTGTGTGTGTGTGTAAGCAAGTGCACATGCACATGTTTTGTTTCAGTGCAGAGACATAGAAAACCCACAAACAAAATGGTCTACCATTTTTCAGGGAACCTCTGCTTTCATTTTTAAAATAACGGTAATATGTAGTTGAGCATTCAAACAAAATAGATTATAAAATGGCTCCTCTAGTCCCTCTGTTTCATAGGTGCCTACTTTAAGAAGTATATGAACCGTTCTTTGTATTTTTCTTTCAGTGGTGGCAGTGGGGTGTGTGTGTGTGTGTGTGTGTGTGTGTGTGTGTGTGTGTCTTTCTTTAAGACCCTGTTCTGTAGCTTGCTTTTAATCACTTAATAAGATGGCATCAAAATCTTCCCCAAACACCATTTCAGGTCTCTCTCATGCTACTGAATGCTTCCGGAGTATTCCATCATATGGTGGTACTATAATTTATTTAATACGGCCCCGATTGAGGGATGCTGTTCCCACTATGGTTTATGTTTTCTGCCACAGTCGGTGGCATAATGACTATAGCGAATGTCCTTGTCCTTCTATTTATCAGCTTGCTAGCAATGGAATTTTTAGACTCAATGGAATGCATGCTGTAGATTTTGAGCCATACTGTTAAACTGTCCTCCCCCAAATTGTACCAACGTCCATTCCCACCAGCAGTTCAAGGGTGCGTGATGTCTCCTCACCCGTGCTGGGTTTTCGTTTTTGTCAGTTTTGTAGTTGAAAAATGGCATATTGTTATTCTCAGAGTGAATTTCTTAGGGGAGGATTTCCTTCTTACGGTCCACTAGAAACCAGGTTCTTGAATGAACAATGTACCTAATAGGCTGTGAAGTAAATGAGCCAGAATGAGATGGGATGTGCTGGGGGCTTTGTCACTTCCAGCTGGAGCTGTGCCCCAATCAAGCTCCCCACGGATGTTCTCCACGTCCCTGACCTTCTGCTCTGAATCCCTTCACTGGTTCCCTGACCTGTGAGCTGGGCTGCACCACATAAATATAACCCCAAGGTCACCTTTCCCTTCTTCCTTAGACAGAACCAATCCTGAACAGCCAGAGCCATGAGCTTCTTGTCAACAGAGCCGTTCAAATAAAGGCAAATGATTGCTTGTGGGAATGGTATAGAAATAAATGTCTGCCTTAGGTGAGGGACTACATGACATCCCATCTTGGATTTTTTTTTCTTTTTAAGTTTATCCACTGCACTCTTCTCTGGTTTGAAAAACCATAGTACCCCTGAAGTGAATTTGAAAGATGGAGAAAAACATAAAAAAAAGGATAAGTTGCTTGCGATAAGTTGCTTGCAATCCTACCATGCGTTGTGCACATGTTGTTGTATAGACTTCTAGTCCTTTTATACACACACCCACACACACGTACACACATTTGCCAAAACCATTAGCTGTTCTCCAGAGGTGGTGTAACACAGTCGTTAACAGTGTGGCCTTTTGAGCGGGACAGTCCGGACTTATATCTTGACTTCACCACTTACTGGCTGTGGGACTACGGGCAAGTCACTTTTGTTCTCAGGGCCTCAATTCTGTCACCTGTAAAATGGCCGTAATAATAGTTATCCCCCTCATAGGGCTGGTGAGTGTGTTACATACCTTAATTACAAGGTAAGCTGGCAAATAGCAAGAACTATACGTGTTATTATGTTTTATTATGACTAAAGATGGCTTTCCCTTGTATGGATGTACCATAATTCATTTATCTGAATCCCCTTCTGTTGAACTTCAGGGGTTTTCTTTTTCCCCCAGCGTTCCCATCATTAATAATATTGCAAATCGTCTACCTGCGTGTGAAACTCCATGGCCATTTGTAGCTATGGGAATCGTCTATCTAATAACACAGCTAATTTCAAAGCTTTTGATCTGCATTGCTAGACTTTTCTGTAAAGACAGTGACACCTAGTCATCCGTCTCAGCAGTGTATGAGAACACTTACTTCCTTGTTCTTTCTCCCAAGTGGCATGTTATTATTTTAAAGACCTACTAAGCTTCTCCCCTGCCCCAGAATGTATGATTCCATAGGCCTTTTTAAGTGGTTAAAGGATTCCAGAAGAATAGCAAACAGCAGACAAAAGGGGAAGCTAAAACCTCGACATTTGCAAGATAAACCTTCGAAAATGGAAGCCTCTGAGGTTACCTCCAGGGGCTCCCACCGCTAATAAAGCTATTGTCTTGGTTCCAACATCATCACAAACACAAACCGCCCTGATTTCACTGGGTTTCTGAGAACCTTGGTTTCAGAAGGAGACAGGGGGGCTGGGAATGTACTAATCAGCACACAGGTATCTCCACTTGTGAAAATCAACAGAAATACCTATGTGAGCCTTTATCGCTCAGATTTCCAGGGACTCTGAAGAATGTCTTTAACATAACAATGAAACCAAGCTGCAAATATTTTGTCCTGGTGGACTAATAGTTCTAGAATGTCACCACTCACCCAGGGGCATACTTGGCTAAGTCGTGTCCCCCCATCCTGCATTTAGGATTCCAGTGGGGGAAGGGGGTGGAGGGTCACAGGTCACCCGCTGTCAAGGACCCCTTCCAGCTGTAGCATTTCATTAGCCTGCACTGTTTACCAGAGAGATTAGTAGTGTGCAGGGCAACATGGTTTAAACCATGGCCCTTGACTGGCACATGTAATTGGAGGCACTCTTCAAAGTGACAAAATGCATTAGCGGGTCTTGGCCCCTCGCGGGACCTCTGTTACCACCAGCCGTCAGCAGCGACCGCTTCAGCACAGGACTCTACACTGTGTTGGCATTAGGGTCTCCTCAGTCCCTCATCTCAGTCTCGTCTTCTCTGGGGGCAAGAGATCCAGCCTCTGCCTTCCCCACCAGATGAGAAAGGACTTGGGGGAGAGGGAGCAGGTACCAGCTGCACCCAAGACAGGGGCCTGATGCAGAGAACAGAAGTGGAGGCTGACAGTAATGGCTGCCATTCAGCACATCTTCCCAGTTTACAGACCGTCCACGGCTTCTAAGCCACAGAGGAACATGGCTTAGCTTCGCATTTGCCAGCCTTGGACTTCGGAGCCAGACTCCCTCACTGGTCATACTGACTGCGTCTCCTAGTGAGACTTGAGCAAGTCACCTTACTTTCTGTGCCTTCTCCTGCTCGTCTGTAGATGAGGATGGGGATAACAAGAGTACAGGACCTGCCTCATCAGGTCATGGGCATTGAATGCATTAATACCCATAAAGTACCTGGAAGAGGGGCGCCTGGGTGGCTCAGTCGGTTAAGGGTCCGACTTCAGCTCAGGTCACGATCTCGCGGTCCGTGAGTTCGAGCCCAGCGTCGGGCTCTGGGCTGACGGCTCAGAGCCTGGAGCCTGCTTCTGATTCTGTGTCTCCCTCTCTCTCTGCCCCTCCCCCGTTCATGCTCTGTCTCTCTCTGTCTCAAAAATAAATAAAAAATGTTAAAAAAAAATTAAAAAAAAAAAAAGTACCCGGAAGAGAGCCTGGCACGCAGTAGGCTTTATATAAGCATTTGCTGAATAAGTCAATAAACAACTTTGAGGGGGTCGGTGTGGTCCGGTAGAAAGACCAAAGGAGTTGGGAGTCCACTCTGGCCCTGCCACTCTTAGCTATGTGCCCTCAGGCAACGTGTCCAACTTCTCTGAGCAATGGGCTCCTCGCCTGTATATCAGATCTTACAACGCTAACTTCCCCGGAGGCCTTATAGATGTGAAAGACTTGGTGGTGGTCCCAGCCCACGGCTCAATCACCATGATGGTTAAGTGTATTTAGCAAGGTATTCAGAGATCCCATGTGGTTGATTTTATCAGCATCTTTATTTTACAGATGGGGAAACTGAGGCTCAGAAAACCTAAGTGTTTTTGTCCTAGGCCACACAGCTAGATAGTAAGAGTCAGAGCTCAGACAGGAACCCTGGCCATGTACCCCCAGACCTTACACTCTCTAGGATAAGAACTCAAATTAAATGCATGGGGCACACTGAGAGCGGGGAGGAGGAGTAGGTGTGCAAGCAGATGGGAGAGGACCACATAGTCGTGCTGGGTCATAGGTCAGAAGGATCTCCTTCTGCCATGAGAAGCAGTCTATCACTGAGGACCCTGTGTCCCCAGCTTACATAAGACACTGGGTCAATACCCTAACCTTTCAATAAGCATAAAATTAGGACTTTGGATCCTGGGTTTCCACTTGAAAAGGTCAAGGCTAAATTAGTTCTTTTCAGGGACATCAGTGTGGAAGGGTATGGGGGGCAGCAGCTTGGAGGTGAACAGCAGTGTTGAAACTGCCAGGGACAGAGAAAGATAGTGGAGAAGGAGCCCAAGGAAGCATCTAGAGTGGGAAGGGATGGAAAAGGCCTTGTCTGTGTTACTATGTGCCAGGTACCCAGCAAGATGCTCCCTTAGAGTCACAGATTCTTAAATCCTCCTATGTGAATCACATCATTTGATTCAAAGGTGGGAAAACCCAGGCTCAGAGAGGTCAAGGGGTTTATCCCTGGTCACACAGGAGCCAAAACTGGAGAAAAAATTTTCCTTTAACCTTTGACCAAGATAACCAGACAGAGATGGCTAAATATATCACAAAGTCCACCATGATATAGTCCAAAATGAGTTTTGTCAGGAACTTTAAGGCCAGAAGGACTGTGGAGGACAGGGGAATGGTGCAGGGGGACAGTATCTGAGGACAGAACCCCAAGTTAAGGACACCAATGAAAAATCCTGCAGTTGACAGGCAGTGGGGGCTTACCCCGGACCCGTGGAGACGCACTGCGTATAAAACAGCATTCTAGCCATCCGCGGCCAATCTGAAGCTGCTATTCAGAGCTCAAGTCCAGCTCCTTGTTTTGCTTCCCAGGGCTTGGTCCCTTGTCTTCCAGATCCAGACAGTCCCTGCACCACCTTGCACTACAGGGTTGTTGTAAAATTATAAATAATAACAATAGAAAGGAAAGCACATGTGACTAGACCACGCTATTTCACTATAAAATAATAAGAGTAGGGAAAACAGTAACAGCAAAGACAATGAGGGTTAAGCATTCCATTGAAACCCCCATATCCAGCCACAGCTGTAAGATTCTGTGATAGAGAAACAGCCCTGGCCAGTGAGCTCTACCTACTACTCTAAGAGGAACACCATGGTGGCCAATCTGACTCCTTGAACTCATTCCAGTAGCATGTTCCCTGAGCACGTACTATGTGCCAGGTAGACACGTGCTAGGTGTCCCGAGAACCCTATAAGGTACATACCATTGTACCATTACTCCTTTTGCAATTGAAGAAGCTCGTCCGCAGAAGGGGAGGTCACAAGCCAGTACAGAATGGAGCAGAAATGAACACCATAGTCAACCCGATCAAGGGTCTGTTCTCCTACTACACATCCTGCCTCCTATCGGAGCTGGCTCAGTCCCCCTCAGTATCTGCTCCCCGTGCACCTGCTCATCTACCTTAGCACGGAATGCACCCTTCTCGGCTCTGTCTTCTCCAGCCATTTCCCTTCCGGGGGGCACTGAATTCTTCTCACTAGGTGTCCATGAGGGAAAGACCACTGATCCACAGCAGAGTGTGTGGGAGGAGACGAGAGAAAGAAATCCATACTTGGGGTTAACAACCCAGTAGGCTGATTTTTATTCTCTGCATTTCAGCTGTGATTCTAGCTAATACTCAGACATGCTGAACATTATTATCTGTTCATAGTGTCATCCTTGATTTTCTAAGTGATCCTTTAACTTCAGGAGGTGGAAGCCTGGAAAACTATATTTCCCATTACCAACTCCCTTACCAACAGGGATCACTGAGATGCTGCCAAGAAGAGGCCCTTTGAGATTTCTGAGATGGAAGAGAAGATCCAATCCTCCAGCAACAGCTGTGTGGGCTAAAACGTGGCCTTCAGCAGATAATGGATGGGGTTTTCACTAGGGGCTTTTGGGCATCCTCCGGAAGACAATGAAACCTGTAGTGGCTTCCTTGTGATTTCTGCATTTCCGCTTTTTTCTGAAACACAGAAGTACCCTCGGACCTCTATTTCCCAGCCAAAAAGAGTTGTGTAAGCCTCCAATCCCCTATATTAAATACACTCCTATTTAAAATACCTAGCATGGCACCTGTTTCCTGACCTGACATTTCAAGTACATTAGATATTCCCTACAAAGTAGTAGCTAGAAATCAACATGCACTTAAAATTTAAATTCCTCTGTTTAAATTCCAGCTCTTCTGCTGACAATCCATACGACTCTGGGAAAGCCATTTACTTTTCTCACCTACAAAACAGGGCAGACAATATTTGTTCTGGTTCCTTCACAAGACTATCAGGAGAGTTACAGGGACTAATAGATGCAAAAGGATGCTCTAAACCATACAGATTTCTACTAAGAAGAGCATTACTATTTTTGTCCACTTTACAGAGTTTCTCTCTGAGAAAATGTATTCTCATGTTGCCCATAAGAGAGAGGAGCCAGCTCCGGGCTAGCCTCACAACTGACTGTACAGAAATCATAGCCAGTTACTCACTCCCTGCAATTTAGGCCACTGCTCTACCCAGATTCAGGATTCCACCATAAGGAACTATGATTCATAGGTCGTCATTCAATTCTCCTTGCTTCCCAGCAAGTCTTAAACCCCCGTGGCAGAGCCAGGTGTACGTCCCTATGGCTTATTTCAGGATGGCGTATTGTAGAGAGTATGTCTAAAGGTTACATTCAATGGGGCCAGAGTTTCAGTTTGGGAAGATGAAACAGTCTGGAGGTCGACAGTGGTGATGGTTACGCAACAGGATGAATAAACTTAATGCCACTGAATTGCACACTTAAACATGGCTAAAATGGTACATTATATATTATGTGTATGTTACCACGGTAAAAAAGAAGTCCTCTGACATGGATGGATGTGGAGGGTGTTATGCTAACTGAAATAAGTCAGAGAAAAACCAAAGTCCTTCAGGACATACTGACTCCCACTGGTGTTTGAAAAGGTTTGTGATGATTATGTTCTGCCATGTTATGCATATATTGTGTTATGATGTTATGGCTCTTAAGAAGAATTCCATAACCCTAATCCTTTTCCTATTAATGCCTGAAATGACAATACATGTATTCAGCAAAGACCAGCTGAACTGACAACTTGTAACAGCAAAATATGTATGCAGGGTGGGAGACGTGCCATATATTTGAATGAAAGTACAGTTATGTCTAACTTGTCTGTAACTAGATCTGTTGGTTAAATTCAGTCTCAATAATAATTTCAGTAATAATTTTTTATTTTTACTGTAACAATTTCAATACGAATTCAATTTTGCCATATGAAGAGCTCATTTTTTTTTAGGTCCTAAAAATGATATAACCAGAAAGGTTATAGCCTCAATAATAAATTACTTCTTCAATAAGATGCAATATTTCAGGAGTAAAACTGTGGATGTGTAACCTCGGATGCAGCTGCTGCTTTGAGTGCAATAAAAAAGAATTCAGAGGATGTCCCCATGAAACTTACCCACTGATTCATTTATAAGCAAATGATTATGCTAAGAAATGGAAGCCAGCAATAAAGGAGGGACCACAGATCCCACTAATGTGGTTACATACATAAAAACAAGGGCTTAAAAACACAATCATTAGGTGCTTTGTAATGAGAAGGGAGGTGACCACAACATCCCTAGCAGCTCCAGCTTTCTCTAATTACATCATAGTGAGCACTTAGAATGGGTGAGACTTCTTCCGCTTTAGCATAATACACGCCAGTTCCATCCACTCATCCGTGGAACTTGAGAAACTTAACAGAAGACCATGGGGGGAGGGAAGGGGAAAAATAGTAACAGAGAGGGAGGGAGGCAAACCATGAGACTCTTAAATACAGAGAACAAACTGAGAGTGGGTCGGGGGGGTGGGGGAGAGGGAAAAATGGGTGATGGGCATTGAGGAGGGCACTTGTTGAGATGGGCACTGGGTGTTGTATGGAAGTAATGAACCATGGGACTCTACCCAAAAACGAAGAGCACACTGTATACACTGTATACATTATAGATACACACACACACACACACACACGCGCCAACCTGACAATAAATTATATTAAAAAAAAAAAAAAGAAAACAGAACAGATGAGAAGCTTGAAGTAGAGCTGTGTGTTCTTTTTTAAAAAAAGACAAGCATTCCAAATTTGATGACCTTTTCTGTAATGGCAAGTGGCTGTCAGGAGTCTACTACTTAGCAGATATTTTCCACACACACACAAAAAAGGAAACTTAATCTGTTCCTTCAAGGTAGAGGTGACACTTTAACAATACATATGAGAGCAATTGCCTCTCAAAAAAGAGTCATGATATGGAAAGAGCATTTGGAAAAATGGATGTTTGGAAATGTTGCCATTGTTACATGATTTTATTGCCAGAGATGATGTACTTCCCCTAGGAAAGCTTTCATATCTGTACACTAAAAGAAAGAAAGAAAGAAAGAAAGAAAGAAAGAAAGAGAAAGAAAGAAAGAAAGAAAGAAAGAAAGAAAGAAAGAGGAAAAAGAAAAAAAACATGGAAAGAGAATGTTCTGATCTCTTTTAAAATCTCTCAAAGGGAAAGTTTTGGTAGAATTTTGAAACCATTTGTTAAAACTGCAAAAGTACAATATCTTTAATTTGTCAGAAAAACTAAACAACTTGTGGGCTTTCAGACAATGTCTAAGTAGGGCTGGATCTAAGCAGAGGAGAAAGGGAAAATCACCTCCTGTGTTATCCGTACTAAACCTCTATTAATGCAGCCAAGGGGATCATCAGCCAATTAGACTGCCAGATGGCAAAGTTCCTCTGGGTCTCTGCTTCTTTTCACCCATTTTTTTTCAAACTTGGCAATTTGTGATGGGCTCCTGTATATAGTGTCAAAACCTCCTGTCAAGAAGTTCCATTTGTCTGCATTAGCCATAGAGATTTGGTATTGTTTTATGCGGTATTTTTTGAAGCTGGCGAAAGTCTCGAATGGAATCTAGTGACAGCCTGTGAGAAATGAAATCATCCTTATTTTAGAGCTTTCCCATAAAATTAGCAACTTTGCTATTTTTCTGTGGAGAGATTGATTTTTATATGTCTTGGAAAATAATTCAGAAAACATTTTAAAGGCTAGAGTTGCAATCTGCAGCTTTCTTCTTTCTTATGAAGTAGATAAGATGATCTTTAATGGACAACATCTATTTGAAAAGAGTCAGACTATAAAGCTCAGTTCAATTGCTCCATCAATGAATTCTTACCTTTCATCCATCCTGGGTCAAATTCATGCCAATTCCAGGGGCTCCAGGACCCTGCACGCCTGGCATCCCAGCCCCCAGCCTCTTTGAACACCTCTACTTTCACCACCACTCCTGAGCCACGCCGGCTGCCTTTCTATACTCGGAGCACACACCTTTATCTCGCCTCAGGGTCTCTATCTTTGCTGTTCCCTCTTCTAGGAATGCTCTTCCCCCAGATCTTACCAAGGCTAGCCCCTTCTTATTCAGGGCAGTTAAAATGCCACCTGTCCCACACCCTTCCCTAATGCAGTGCCACCCTGTCCTAGATCCTTGGATCTTAGCTTTTTCATATGTTATTAATAGTAATAGAAGCTACACTATAAGTAATACAACAATCTAAGTCCTACAACAGTAGCACTATTTGGCTTACCACTGTATCCTCAGCAACACAATATTGCCTGGTACATAGTAGCTGATCCGTACACATTTGTAAGAAGAATAAATGCATGGATGTCTAAGCCATATTCCTCTTTCCAAGAGAGACAAGGAGATTCAAGGAGCAGCAGGGGCTGGACGTCCATGGCAGAGAGACTGGGAACTAGTGTTTATTGAAGGTCCGGCATGTGTGGGTCCCTGTTGATAAGCATCACAACCTCTCCACAATATTTCGGCGGGTGGGGCTGGCTCCCTCATCCAGGGGAGGAAGCAGAGACCTAGCAAGTTAGCGAACACTTGGAGTCACACAGCTGACCCCTGGCAAAGCTGTGCCTAGGGGTCAGTGCGTCAGGCTCAGGGCTCCTGTTCTTCCCCCTGAAGTCCTCTGAGGATCACAGAGATGCAGTTCCTGGGAGCTTCTGTCACAAATCTGCTAGGGTTCAAACTTCTAATTATCTTCTACTGATTAGATTGTTTCTTCTAAATCTTTTAGATTTATCCTCTAAATCTTCTACTAAAAAATCTACTAATTAGCTCTGTGACTGTAAATAAGGAATATAGCCTGTTAAATCAGGATGGTAACAGTACTTCTCCTGCAGGTTATTGTAAGCATTAAATGAGATGATACGTGTCAAGCACCTGGAACAGAACTTGGACTATCACACATCTCAATAAATGCTGGTTGTTGGCATTACGATCACTGTCGTCATTACCTTAAATCCTATTATTTCTGAAGCATTTCTTTTCCTTCCTCCCTTCAATAAATACTCCTTTAGCTCCTACTAGGTGCCTGACACTGTGCTAGGTGTCCGAGATAAAAGGATAAATAGAAGGCAGTGTCAGCAAAGCACCATGGAATGTGGAGGAGGGCGTGTCTCTCCTTGTTTAAGGGATCACTGAAAGCTTTGTGGAGCTGGCTGATATTTGAGTGAAGCCCGAAGGATGGAATGGAATTCTTCCAAATGGAGAAGTGGAGCTAAAGAAAAACATAGTGAAATTCCTGTCAGGACTGGGCTTTAGAAGTGGGTTAACATTTTCTATGGAATAAACAAACTAATTACAGTTAAGGGGGGAAAGCAAACACACACCATTGCACGCAATTTGAAGGCTGAGTGCAAAACGTGGCTAAATTCAATCTTTCTATCACATTCCAGCTCCGTTTTATACAGACAACATTTTTCAGAAGAAAGAACACAGGTTTTGCTGCCAAACAGTTTGGAGTCAGAATAACAAGTAAGCTGTGTGACTTGGGGCAAAATTATTTACCTCTCTGGTGTTTAGGTTCCTGACTTGTTTCTAAAAAAATGGAAAGGAGGTAACAATTCTGGCTTCATGGAGTTGTTTTAAGAATTTTTAAAAAAATGACGTATGTAAAAACCTAATACAGGGACCTGCAAATAGAAGATATTCAGTAAATGTTCATTTCCTTCCTTCCAAATCTGGCTCCATGCACACTGACCACACTGTCATCTCCAACTGTAAACTTCCAAGTGATCTCATTGTTTTCACAAATGTTTGCACCCAACGACTTAACCCACTTAACTCAGTTACCAGCTTAAACGAGAGGCAGGTTTTTCCTTCCCCCAAATGGAAGCCTAGAGAAGTCAGGGCCCCTGGAATAGTAGATCACTGGTGATGTTCCTCATTTAGTGCCTACCAAGTGACAGATACCTTGCTGAGCGCTTGGTTTCTCTGTTCATCGAGTCCTCACAACAAACTCGAGGGTAGGAACTCTCCCCATTTTCCAGATGAGGGCAATTTAAGCTTCAAGAAATAACTTGCTCAGGAGTACACCCTGGCATATGAGGACCCCAGGGCTGGCTCCCAGAGTGTTCTGACTCCAACCTCATGCACTCATCCTGGGGCGCCTCTAGTAATATCTCCGGATGGGAAAGGAACACGCCCAGCCTGGGCGTACAGCTATGAAGAACAGAGCTAGGACAAGCTAGAACTGTCCATGGTCCTTATATTTTCCTTAATGGAACACGAGCATTATTATTACTTTTTTCATTTAAATTTTAGTCAGTTGACATACAACACAATCTTGGTTTTCAGGAGTAGAATTCAGTGATTCCTCACTTACATACGACACTCGGTGCTCATCACAACAAGTGCCCTCCTTAATACCCGAACACGGGCATTACTGTGCATTTCTCTCCATCTGACTTGTCTACTTTTCTCTCAATGTCTCTCTCTCACAGTCTCTGTATGTAGGCATATGTACATCATTCCCTAACCACATTCCTCCCTCTCTTTCGCTACTCCAAGTGGAGAAACTGAGCATCACAATCTTAGAGGGGATTTCCGAGCTTTACAGAGTGTTCTGTTGGGGCTGAGATCTAAGGCTCCATCCCCCTACCTTCCCATCTGTTGCCCTCCTCTGCCTTCTCCCTGTAGCGTCAGACACAGACCTTCCGCTTCCCTGCCTGCCAGTCTGACGCATGCTTCAGGCCAGAACTACTTAGGAATAATTATTTTAAAAACAAATAAACTCTTTTCCCAGTGATCTTTACTCTCCTCACATCCGCACCAAGCAGTGGCTATTTTTACTCACCCCAGCTCCTGGCAGGTCTCTTTGGAAAGTCACCATGACATTTCATGCGGCCTGGCCTGGCATTCATCTAAAATATTTTTTCAAAAACATCCTGCTCTGGAGAAATGTCAGCATTTATGGTGCATCCACAGGGATGTATCAGCAGAGGAAAAGATGCACTTAAGAAAGTCCCAGCTTGACAAGGAGTCAGTTTGGAGGCAGACTCACCCAGAAGTAGCATAGCACATGGAGGGGCATACTGGGAAGGAGTGGTGGTGAATACCGATGTCTGTGGTAAGGTCACACGGACAGTCTGAGGTCTGGAGAGAGGATGGACACACAGACTGACCACAAGTAGGTGACTGTTCAAGACAAAGCACGGAGGATGTCTGGGTCAGTGAAGTCCAGCTGGTCTTGGATTTGAACAAGTCATATTTTCTTCCTATCTCTATCTGAGGGCTCCTCTTAGATCTGGCATGGGTAGGAATTTGGGGACAAGCAGACACCATCCCTTTCACATTGGTGATGGAGAGGAAGCATGGGAAGAGGAACCTCAGGTTCTAGTCCTGGCTTTGCTACTAAGTTATTGTTGACCTTCAGCAACTCACAACTATCTCTCTTGGCCCCTGATTTTGCATCTGAAAAATGAAGTGGGCACTAGATGGTCCTTTCTAGACCTCACATTCTTTGAGTCAAAGACCAAACCATGAAGATGATTGCTTATCACAGTGCCAAACATGTGGGATTTAAATAGTTACAGGTCATCATTTTCATCCATCTATTAATTCATCCATCCACCTATCTATCCACCCACTTACCCTCACTAAGAACTTTCTATATGCTGAGAACTAAGCCAGGCACTATGAAACTGACTCAACCCAAGACTTATTATCAAAGATCATTTTTGAGGAGGTGTGGTAGCCAGCCTCCAACATGACTCCCAATGAGCCCTGCATTATGGTATTTACACAGTTGTGTAGACCTTTCCTACATTGTACCAGGGTCAGTCTGTGTGACCAGTGGAATACCGCAGAAGTTAGGTATGTCACTCCTGAGTTTATGTTATGAAAGACACTGTCTTCTCCCCCCTCCTACTCTTGCTCTGAGGGAAGCTAGCTCCATATTGCAGAGAGATTCACTCAGCCGATGGATAAGCCCACATGGTGAGTAACTGAGCTCTCTATGTAATAACCAGTAAAGAACTAAGGCCTTCCAACCACCACATGATTGAGTTTAGACATATATCATCCCCCATTTGAGCCTTCAGTTGCCCACAGCCCCAGCCAACAGCCTGACTAGAACTTCCTGAGAGACCTTGAGCCAGAACCACCTACCTAAGCTGTTCCCTGATTCCTGACCCACGGATACTCTGGCTAATAAATGTTTGTTGTTTTAACATCTAAATTGGGAATCATTTGTAACACAGCAAGAGATAACTAACACAGAAAGAAAATGAAAACAGAGACCTATAGAATTATTACACGAACATTTTGAATATTCTTAAACATCAAAGATACAAATAAGGATGAGTGTCCACTTTCAGAGAATATACAATTGAAATAAAAAATGCTATAAGGAGATAAAATTGACAAATATGCCATGGGAGTTTTAAGGAGGAAAGCTCATGGCCAGCTGGAGAGGGACAGGGGGAATTTATATCTCTTAGCTTGGGAACATTTCATGAGTAAATGTCTTTAAACTGGATTCTGAAAGACTGGTGAGATTACAGAGCTCAAATGGAAAGGTAGACCAATTGCTAAGGTCATTATAAGCCACAGCCAACCACTGGATAAATTTGGATACATTAGGAATGACTGGTAGTTTAATGTGGTTGGTAAGTATGGGGAGAAAAGGCCTTGAATGCCATGCACAGACATGTCCCTTTCTCCTTTGAGCCATGTTCCTCAAGATGTCATTATCTCGTTACCACCTTTATTGATTTTTATCTACACATCCCATCTATTATAATGTTTATTTTTAATTTAAATTGACTAGCTTTGTAGAATTAAAATTTTACATTTTAAAATGTTTTTCTTAAAATTAACATTTTATTTTTATTTTTATTTTTAAAAATTTTAATGTTTGTTTATTTTTGAGAGAGACAGAGACAGAGACAGAGTGTGAGCAGGGGAGGTTCAGAGAGAGAGAGGGAGACACAGAATCTGAAGCAGGTTCCAGGCTCTGAGCTGTCAGCACAGACCCCTACGTGGGGCTTGAACCCATGAACTGCAAGATCATGACCTGAGCTGAAGCTGCATGCTTAACTGACTGAGCCACGAGGCGCCCCTAAAATGAACATTTTAATTTTTCTCCAAGCAATATTATCCATGAAACCCAGGGTTTGGTAGGCTATTTATATGTGTTCCAACAAACATAAAGTGAATGGTCACTGTTAAAAAAAAATGTGCTTTTCGGGGTGCCTGGGTGGCTCACTCAGTTAAGCATCCGACTTCAGCTCAGGTCATGATCTCGCAGTTCGTGAAGTTTGAGCCCCGCATCGGGCTCTGTGCTGACAGCCTGGAGCCTGCTTCAGATTCTGTGTCCCCCCTCCCCTTCTCTCTCTGCCCCACACCTGCTTGTGTTCTGTCTCTCTCTGTCTTTCAAAAATGAATAAACAAAAAAAAATATGCTTTTCTGTGTACCCCCTAAAACCCCCTAGTAGCCCAGCAGTGGTACACCACATTTTGGGAAATGCCTCAGAAAGTGGTGTTAGCGGGAGGGCGATGCCCTGATTGGAGGTGTGCTTAGGTGGAGTCAGCAAGACTGTCCGTGTCACCATCTCTGGTGTCTGTCACCCTCGAGACTCCCCTCTCCCTCAGTACTCCTGACATCCAAGTCCACTGATCTTGTCTTCCAAATAACTCTTTTATCGCCCTGCCCCCATTCCCTCCACAACTTCCCTGGTTCAGGTTCTCATCGTTTGTCACATGCACCATTACAGTAGCTTCCTGACTTCCAGGACTCAAGCCTTCACCCTCCTCTACTTTATGAATACAATTCTAACCACATGACTCCTTGCTTAAGTTCTTCCTCATCACCTTCAAAATAAAAACCCAAACTCCTTAGCCTTTGCACTGAGTATTCATGCCTAGGACCTTCCAGACCTGTCCAGCCTCATTTCTGTCCCTCATCACCCAAAACAACATATATACAGACATACTTCATTCAGGCTCTAGCGATAGGGAAGGATTTATATGTCCCTGAACACAACTGTTCTCACATTGCACACTTCCGTGTCTTTGACCAGGCTGTGCTCTCTTCCTGGAATGTCCTCCCTTGTCAGTCCACCAGCACAAGCCTGCTTCACCCTCTGGGAGTCAGCTAAGGCTTCCCTTATTCTCCCATAGATTCACAGGTACCCTTCCCTTGAGCTACGGTCTCATGGGGTACAAATCTCATCATATCACACTGTGTTTTAAATGTCTCTCTTTTTCACAGTTTATTTATTCTGAGAAAGAAAGGGTGTGAGAGAGACACAGAGCAGGGGAGGGGGAGAGAGAGGGAGAGAGGGAGAGAAAGAAGGAGAGAGAGACAGAATCTCAAGTAGGCTCTGAGCTGGGATCAGACGTGGGGTTTGAACTCACAGACTACAAGATTATGACCTGAGCCAAAATGAAGAGTCAGATGCTTAACCTACTGAGCCGCCCAGGCACCCCTAAATGTCTGTTGACACCCCACCTCCAATTCTAGACTATGAAGACAGAGTTGAGGGGGCTTTATCTATCCTTCCATCTTCAATACCCAGCATACACGAGCCACTAAATAATGCTTCTCAAATGAATGCATGGTTTACAGGGGCACAAGGGCAGGTGGTTTGGCTAAAGAGAAACTTCATTCCAGCTCCCTCCCGCTGCTGCTTTGCATTGGTGAAATGTTTTTGTTTTTTTTTTTTCTTTCCCAACAGGAAGAATAAATGGGCCCTGGGCAGTGGTGTGGTGGCAGGTGGGAGGGGCAAATGTGATGAACCCTGGGTAGATCTCCCCAGTGCCTGATGGTCAATGGTTCCTGATTCCTGTCAAGTTCAATGTTTTTTGACAGACACAAGCCAATTAGCGGTCTGCTGCCAGCGGCTGGTTTGCTCAACATGGTTTGCCTTTTTGATTTGAAAACCTAATATTTTTCATGGATTTGATTTGGTTCCACTGGGGAGCTGAGATAAGCCATTCAGTCTCAGCCGCTTAGCTGGCTCTAATGGCCCTTATCTGCTTCATACCCAGCATCAAGCGAGTTCTCAGGCTCTGTCTCCAGCTTGGATGTAGGCAGAGGCCTCCTGGGGTGTGGACACATCTGCACAGGTGGCTCGGACGACCCTGTTTGGGCCCAAAGGAAGGCAAAGGACGAATCTCCCCCACCAATTAACAAAGGTGCTCTTGGATGCCTGGGGGTCTGCCCAGCTCCTTTTACGAGGATCTAGCCTAATTCAGCTTCTGTTCCCCACCCCCACCCCCCATCGGCCTCTGATTTGCTGCTAGAGTAGGAGCCCAATCCATCTGGCTTTCCAAAGGCAGAATATCCTGTTCCACTCATGTCTGCATCCCTGGTGTGAGCTTATAATAATAACCTCTTTTAACAATGTTTAAGCCTGTGTCCAGGGCTGGTACAGTGGTAAGCACTGTCAACATCCCTTATTACACTTAATCCCCATAACAGCCCTCTGAGCTTGGCACAGTTATTACCTCCCTTTAACAGAAGCAGAAACTTAAGTCAAATGAGATTAAGGAAGTTATCATCACCAACCTTCAGTCTAGCAAGAGACTAGGCTGGGTCTGAATTCAAGTCGGCCTGATACCACATCCCGTGGCCCTGCCTAGCACAGCAGTCCGCTGCCGTGGGGAATGCTCGGTGAAGTGTGGGTGAGGAAGGCATAGATACAGGCATTCCCTGCCTCCAAAGCCCTCTTGGGTGCTGCGTGGGGGCTACTGTGGACTGGCTGACCTCCCAGAAGTCACAGCTGCCTTCATGAACCTGACCCTCCTAAAGATCCTGCCCTCTGGATGGGGTGCTGTGTTGCCAACATCTCTCTGAGCCTCATTTGTGTCTGCTATTCCGGTTAGACCCAGCTCATTGGCCCTCCTGGCTTCTATCCCAGAAACCAGCTTCTGCACCTGGAGAAGGATCCCCTGCCCTCCTTCCTTGCTCTCTTCCACTTCCTTGCTCTTTCTTCCACTTTTGAGTTTGCTTCAGATCTAAAGTCTCCGTGGGTCCACTATTAGGGAAGAACGATTTGGCTTAAAATTAGAAGACACTTAGGAATGTCCGAAGGGGAGACATTTTACTCCAAAGGGGAATTTCTATTCAGTTCCCCGTTCAATATACAGCTCTGGTAATTGGGGGAATCTGAGGGAAATTAGAAGGCTATTCTGTTTTTATAAATGATCTCTAAAAATTAGTAGGTTAGGAGGCTAATGTTAACCAAGTGACCGGCTTGGGGTTGTGTTAATACAAGCATTGTCTGCAGAATGAGGCAGGTGATTGGCCCTTGACTTACTGACTCCCAGGTGGTTACCTGGGGAAAACAGACAAGATTTCCCTAGAAGAAGGAAGAGCATTAAGGAATGCCAGAGGCAGGGTACCAGAACCAGGACCCTCTGGTGCCCCCTTCTTGAATTTGACAAGCTGGCATTACTTCACACCCGAAAAGTAGTGGGGCTGACACTCAGAGCTGCCCA
The DNA here is from genome assembly GCF_007474595.2 of Lynx canadensis. Taxonomy (NCBI): domain Eukaryota; kingdom Metazoa; phylum Chordata; class Mammalia; order Carnivora; family Felidae; genus Lynx; species Lynx canadensis. The sequence continues at coordinate 21,033,648 of NC_044316.2, forward strand.
GCAAACTGATGAGCTAGCAGAGCGAGCCTCACCAGCATGCCCCAGCCTTTGGCAGGACCCCAGGGAGAGGAGCCACGACCTCACAGCATGGCTGGGGAGCTCACAATGTTCCCACTGCTCCAAATCCCTGAACGCACTTTGTGTGTCTCAATTGCAGTGTCTCAAGGGGCCTAGCAAAGGGGAGGAAGCAGCTTGTCCAAGATTTGGGAGCTGTTGCTAATAGTTATTCATCGAAGCTCAAAGTCAGGTTAAATGTGATTGGGGTAGCTGCCCCACTGAGCCTTTTATGGGACCAGGTCTCCCGCCTCTCCGCCCTTCATACAGGTGCCCAAGGGATCTTCCTATAGTTCGTGTCTCATCATTGTTCTCCCCTGCTCCCCATCCCTCAGAGGCCACCCATTACCTGTGGGGCCTTTGGGATCTCACTCCTGACAATACCTCTAGCCTCTTCACTCCCCAGTTTCTCCCTAGCCCACCCCACTGAAGTCAGCCACATGCCAACAGTTCCCAGAAAGGCCAGGTTGTGGCAGCCCTCCGGGGCTTTGGTCACATTGCTTCTTCTGCCTGGAGTGCCCCTCTGTTCCTGTCTACACAGGGACCCCCCTATGCAGCTTTCGGGGACCAGCCTGCAGGTACCTGACTCCATAAAATTTTTCCTGACTCTCTCTGCCCCTTCCCCGCTTGTATACACTCCATGAAGATGTCTGTCATGCACCTGTTAGTGCACTGTTGTCCCCTTCAGGACCGTGCTGTTCAGCTCTCTATGACATGCTGTATATAGCACAGCGGCCAAGGGCTCAGGCTCTGGGCTCCAAGTTGTAGCTCTGATCCTCCCTGCTGTGTGATCTTAGCCATCTACTTACCCTTCTTGTTTCCTTGTCTGTACAAGGGGGATGATAATAGTACACACACACACACACACACACACACACACACACTGGAAGATTGAAAGAATCAAATATGAAAATTCAAGCAAAGTGTTTTGCTACATGGTCTGGTTCATGGGGGACACTCAGCAAAGTTTAGTTATTACTGTTTTTTTGTTGTTAGCATTATTGTCACAACCGGCATCCCCAAACTGGTACGGCACCTAGCAGGTGCCAAAGATAATAAATATAAAAACCAAGGACTCATGTGGAAAATCCAATCTCACTGACAGGGCAAGCCCATTAATTAAATTCCTGTCTGCTAATACATACTTGTTGAAGGAGTGAGTGAGCAAGGGGGGATGAAGTCTGACGCCAGACTGGAATAAAGCTGCAGAATGAGCCCAGGGTGGGGAGAAGGCAGGTGGGCGGTTGCCCGCTCTCTGTGGTTAAGAGCCAAGACGGTGCCTCTGCATGACGTCAGGAAGGAGGGAGCCCGGAGGCCCTGAAGCTGGGCAGTACACAGGTGGGGTGGTGCCAGCCCCTTGGGTCAAGAAAATAATTATTGGAGGATCATAAATCTGTACTTTGAGAACCTTTATGTGGTTTATGTTTTCTATAATTATTTTCTTTGTGCCCTCTTTCAGTATTTAGCATAGGAAGCTATTTTTTTTTAATTTTATTTATTTTGAGAGACAGAGATAGTGCAAGGAGGGAAGGGGCAAAGAGAGGGAGGGTGAGAATCCCAAGCAGGCTTCACACTGTCAGTGTGGAGCCCAATGTGGGGCTCGAACTCATGCACTGAGATCATGACCTGAGTGGAAACTGAGAGTCAGATGCTCAACCAACTAAGCCACCCTGGCGCCCCGCATAGTATGCTATTTTTTAGGGTTTATTTTTTGGTGGGGAGAGAGGGAAGGGTTGTTTCTGATGCCAGCCTGTCTTAGTTGTTCTAAGGAAAAAGGAGGAACATGACTGAACTGAAATGTAAATAAAAGAATGCAGTCGAGTGATAACAACATAGGATTTTGGAGTGAGACCTGTCAGAGCGTGAAGCCTGCTGATTCTGTGACTGTTTTGTGCCTCAGTTTCCTTATCAGGAATATGAGGATAAGAATAGTATCCACTGCGGAATGTTGCTGGGAAGCTGGAACGAGATCATGGCTATAGAGCACGACATGTGGACAGAGAAGATAAGCAGACATTAAAGGCAGGTGAGGGGGAAGGCAGTGCAGCATCCATAGTGGGGGTCAGGAGAGGGGGCAGATGGGGGCAGAGTCCGAGACCTTCAAGGGGCAAGTGAACTCTGGAGGATTGAGAATCTGGAGCACCTGAGAATCTCCTTCCACAGTGTAACCTATTCATCTGGAGTACTCTTCGTTCTATTCACATAAGGAAGGCTGTTGTCTTGTGGGGACTTGATAACCATTTTCAAATACCTGATAAGCAGGATGAGGGGGAATGGTACAGGGCCAGGTGATCTGGTCCTTTTCAAGCCCAAGTTTCTCTGATCTAAGAATGGGGAAGAGCCCGGGAGGGTTCAAATCAGGGTTAATTACACAGATCTCAGAGAAGAAGAGGCAGCAAGACAGAGGTTATGATGTGAGCTTGAGAGACAGAATTGGCTTTGATTTCTGGCTCTGCCACTTGTTAGCTGTGCAGCCTTGGGAAAATTACTTAACCTCTCTGAGTCTCAATTTCTTTCATCTGAAAAGATGATAATAATTCCACAGAGGGGTTTTGTGAGGATAGGATACATGGAAAGCCTTTGCCTGGTGCATGGAACATGGTTAAGTGGTTGATTAATTACATTTTAGGTGTAGTAATACTTGTAACAATAAGATAAGTAATTATAACAGTAAGATAACTTCACTTACAAGAATAACAATACACCAAACGGCATAATAATAATGCTTATGATTGTCATTGCTGTTGGTGAAGTAACGCACAATTCTCTGTCGTGATTCAGATTAAACTTGGAGTTGGGGGATGGGGGGCTGCACCTCCAGTACTCAGGGCTGCATGGTGTTGGAATGGCATCCCGAGTCTCATATCTGGAGACCAATCAGAAGAATATTGTGCCCCCACCCGGTCCCAACCCCTGACTGTGAGCCCTGAGAGCCTGGAAGCTTCTTTGGTTAATGGTGGAGAGTATTAGTCCTCCCTTTGGAGACCCCCTCCCTTTTGTGGACTCTCTTCCTTGACAAGGTTTGGATCTGATCTCACAGCAACAACAACCCAGATGGTAATAGTAATGGCTGCCATTTATCTTGCATTTGCCTTCTACTTGGCGACATTATGGGAAGCATTCTCCACATATCACCTAATTTAATCTTCAGACAACTTTGTAAAGTGTCTCCACTTTACAGGCGGGGCTCCAGGAGGTCCAATAACTTGCCCAAGGCCACAGGGAATGAGTGGAAGGACTCATTCATTCAGGGAGTATCAGAGGCCCTTTCTCTTACAATAAGTACAAGAATAACAGAAGTGACCAGGCTCACTGCTCCCTGTTGCTTCTCCCAGAGGCACCAGCACCAGGGCCCCTTAGAAACATCAGGCTTCAACCACACTGCTCTTCTCTAAGGACTGGACACGACGAAGTCTTTGGGAAGTCATCTGAGCAAACATTATCCCCTTCCTCACTGGAATGCACTCAGACAACAGTCCACGAAAGGGCTTACTGTGGCTCTCTCGGCCACTGTGAAGGTGCTTCCCCAGGATCAGAGAAAGCTCCTGTGTGAGCAGCTCCCCACTTGGGAGGGGTCACCTGCTTCTGTAGGCACCCCTGATGTCTGGACATAACATTGAGGCATCCTTGGATGGAGACACCATAGAGAGGTCAAAGACAGCGAGGAAGGACCAGTTAGTCAATAAGCAGCACATCATCTTTCCACTCCCAATGCCCGCCTACCTAAGGTTTGGGCATCCTGAGCTCTGGGGCACCAACATTTCTGTTGGGTAGAAGGCCTCTGGAGTTGGCTTCACCAATGTCTTATTTGTTCAGACCTTGCATTTATGTGGACCTGCCATGCCTGCCAATTGGTCAGGCCAACAAAGCCATCAGAAAGCAGGGTACACATTCCCTCCTTCCTGTGCACAGGGATTGTACCCAGATGTCACCAGCTATAGCAGCCCTTCCCACCACTGTGTAACAACTTTTTAGCCAATCCTGGTCTAAGGTAGGACAGGGTTAGAGGCAGGTCTACTCCATCTTCAGGGTCCGACACTTGGGGTCATTAACCTCTTCACTTGGTCAGTAACCTGGGGTCTCTGAGATCCTGTCTTGATGGATCAAGACCAATAATGTGGTCCTCAACAGTTAGGGGCTTCCAGAGGTATCTCCTGCATTATTCCTTGTGCCTTAATCTGTCTCAGGATTCAGCCCTACCCCAGGCATTCTGGGCTCCTGCCAGTTTTTCCCCAGACCTGGTGGCCGCTGTTGGACTGCAGCTTGTATACCTGTACCCCTGAAACAAGCCCATAAAAGTCTGATTTCAAGTCCACTTGGGTCTCCTGGATTACCCACTGCTGGGCCCTGCCTGCCCACCACAGCCTCTAGTTATCTGAATGGGCTGCTCACATGCCAACAGTATCTTGGAACTGTCTGCTATTGTCTGTCCTCCAAATTTCAGGGGAATTGGTTCTATCTGCTAGATCACCACCTCTCCTTTGGGGCTGACTAGTTCCTGATCCCTTCCTCTCCTGGCCTCCCCTATCTGGCTACAATGAACATGGCTGTATCCGTTCCTATCTGAAGGCTTACCACACCTTCACCTAAGTTGTTAAGAATATGACATTCTTTTTTTAATGTTTATTTATTAACTTTGAAAGAGAGACAGAGTGAGAGAGAGAGAGAGAGAGAGAGAGAGAGCTTGAACAGGGAAGGGGTAGAAAGAAGCAGGGAGGGAGAGAATCCAAAGCAGGCTCCATGCTGTCAGTGCAAAGTCTGACATGGGGCTCGAAATCATGAACCATGAGATCATGACCTGAGCTGAAATCAAAAGTCAGACGCTTAACGGACTGAGCCACCCAGACGACCCAAGAACATGACATTCTTAAAAATCACCAAGGATTCATTCAAAATGCTTTTACTGCATTCCTACAACATGCCAATTTATGATGCATGATGCTGAATATTCAGAGAGAGGAACACTTTTATCATCCCTGTGGTATTGGAGCTTTGGTTTAGTGGAGGAGGAAGTCAGTCAATAAACTGGCAAGCAAGGAAATAGAGAAATATGCTTTGGCAAATAGTGATTATCTTGGACAGAGAATTATGTGGAATTTCACACATTCCAAGTCACACATTTCTATAATATTAGAAATTTTACAAGTATGCAGTAAGCAGTGAAAGAAGTAAATATAAACAAATAAAAGAATATCTGTCATCCAACTCTAAGACTACCACCAAATTACTGTTTCTAAATCAAACAACTGAGTACATAGTGATGCCTTTATGAAGATAAGGAAGGCTGCAGCGGAGTTAGGTTGCATTATATACAACTGCTGTATTGGTAAGGCAGTAATGATAATAATAATGCAGCTCGGATTTAGTGAGCACCTGCTACGTCTCCAACACTATGCTACTTTCTTTACATACATTGTTTCAATGAACGCTCTAGGCATTATCCTCATTTCCGGGAACTGCAGGTTAGGTTAGAACCAGTCACTTGACCACTGTCTCCCAGCTGGAAGGCTGAGGAGCTGGGACGAGGTTATTCTTCTCTCAGGCGGGCAGGTCCATTTCCTCTAGAAATACTGTCTGTGTTAGGGGGTGTTAGCACATCACAGCAGCACTGTTGAAAGCTTAAAGTGGGAGGCAGCATTTAATCTTCCTCTGTACAAGTGAATTGTTGAAGTATGTATTTTTAAACCTCCATGGATATGCTGAGAATCTTTAAGGAAGGTAGTTTAATAAACAGAGTGACGAGGAGGCAGGTGTATTTATTTTTAGCACCTCTCTGTACAGAGAAGGTACTAAAGGCAGAGAACGAGAAATTGTCCTGCACGTTAAGCAGGGAAGCTAAGAACTGAGAACAGGGGCACTGGAGGCTCGCTTCCTGGCAGGTCCCATTAGAACAGAACCTCCTCTCCATGATCTCACTGAAAGTATCACACAAAAGCACCCACAAGGACGACCACTGAAACCACAGAACTTAGAAAACCATGGAAATATCCACTGTGGAGACACTGGCTAAACAGGTTGGAGCCCACCCACACAAGGGAGTAGTATAGAACCCTTTCAATGCACTGATCCAGTTTCGTTTGAATGGACATGGACTGACGTCCACGAGGTGTTATTTAGAGAAACAAGCACGTTTCAGAACAATACTGTATTATTTTGTTTTTCTAAAGATAATGAAACGTATGTGTGTGAACGTATGCAAATGCATTGCGTGCATCCATGCATATTAACATATATCCAAAATGCTAGTATATGCAAAGAAACATGTGGAGAGATGAAAATGTTAACATCAAAATATGCTAACAGGAGCATGGGAGAATTTCATGGTTTAGCTTGTACATTTCTGAAATGCTATAATGTTTCTATGGAGAGCTTTGATTTGAAAAAGAAACGGCCATTAAAAAGAAACAGAATAATCTTAGGTTTACTTTTGTTCCTCCCCCCCCCCCAACTCCTGGCCAGCATGAGGAACCTGGGGGGTGGGGAGGGACTGGGGGCAGGGGAAGAGGACTGCCTTCAGCCCCTCTCATTACCTTACCTTGTGTCAGGCCATCTGGCCTCAGACCTCAGTATTAGGCCACCTCCTTGTCCTAGAAAGCTAACCACCCTGGCTGGTTAAGGAGCTAGTGACAATCTTGGGAAAACAAGCTTGGGAAGATGCCTGCCTCTCCTGTTTCCATCTCCATGGGCTGTCCTGATTTATTTCTCAGAGCCCAGATTTGCAGGCAACCTCTCTCGGTGCTGCTTTCTGCAGCCAAGAAGATGTTAACTGAAGATTTCCATTCATTCACTCATCTCTTTTGGAGGGAGCAAATTGGTCTCAAGGTCTCTGCCTAGCTTCACATATACACACACAGCATACAGACACGCACCCATAAAAATGCACACGCACACACAGCAACACACTAAGTGACAAAGACCAAGGACCTACAACTGCTCAAACCCCATGCTCACAAAGCTACAGACACATGGCAATTACATACAGACACATACACGCATGCACACATCCACACACATACGACACAGCCTTCCAATTATCTCCAGCTTTGAAAGAGATTAAAGAGGTGTAACTCCCTCCAGCCCCTGCAGGAGGCTGACCACAGACCTGTCTGAACTTGCAAACCTGTGTTTTCTTCTCCTCCCTCCCTCCACTTCCTCTCTCCTCTTCTCCACCTCTTCTATCTTGCCCTCCTCCTCTCCTCCTCCTCCCCTCTCTCCTTTTCTCCTGTTGTCCCCACCCTAGATTTTTTTAAGCTCCCTTTCTTCTTAGAGCTAGAGGTTAAATGATGCACAAATAGAGGCAGGAGCCGGACCACCAATTAAAAGCTGCCTAGGGCAGCAAGGAACAGATTTTTCCTTGATTGTTTGTTTCTACCCTGGGTCTGTCTGTTCCCCACTGCCCCTCCCGAAGCAACAAGCTGGCGCTTAAAGTGCCCTTTCTCAGCAAGCAGCTCAGACCTGAGTCTCTAATCTCCCAGCTCTGCTCCATTCTTTTTCTTCCCTGTGGCCGGTCCCCTCCAGCCTCTGTGGCTATCTCCATAGCTCCCCCCACTCTACCTCCCTTCCACATATGGAGGCTGGGTTTGGAGAGAGGAGGAAGAGGGCTGGGAAGGAGATCTTTGGGGTCAGGGAGGGACTATAGACATTTTTGCTGTGGGCAGATATTTTTGCACATCTTTGTTCACAAGTTCCAGTGAAAGTGGTTAGGGCTGATAACAGGTATGTCCACTTCCCACCTAGTGGCTGTTAAGAGGCATGCCTTTGTCAGCATCACTAAGAAACTTTGATTGATGAACACTGTCTGCCCCGAAGCCAAGAACATTGGATGCAGGTGTAGAACTGCACACGTGTACTGTTTGCAGGCACGCACACCTGGTTTGCATGTACATATCCGCATTTATCGTCCTTTACTGAGACTGCTAGATGTTGGACACAGTGTTGGGACCTAGGCCCTGTGCTCTCACTGCCATTGTTGAACAGGGACATGGGTGAAACAGATCCTGCCAGTGCCCCACCCTCATGAGGCTGCTTACAGAGGAACCACTGCAACTGCCTGGGGTCCCCCCCATCCCCCTGGGTCCCCCACTAGCTGTGCAAGAACATTTCATCCCTACACAGGACAGGCTAAACGTACCAGAGGATCAGTGGTCCTGGAAATACTCTCAGCCAAAGATACATGGGCAGACAGTGGGGACATCCCAGCTTCCTCATCTCTTAGTTGCTGAACCTCTTAGGCATGTTTCCCAGAGCCCCATGGCAGGACTGAGCTAGGGATGTCCCAGTGGCAACAAGCTTGATAATACAGCCTTTGCTGCTTCCTCTCCTCTGCCTCCTTTCTCCAAGCCAAGAGAAGGAAAACAGGCTATATAATCAGACCCTAATGAGTGACAGGAAGGTGTTCTGGAGACCCAACCTAGACCATGGGGTGTTAAGGAAGAGTGTCTGGGGCAAGGGATGTGGGGCTGAGCCCGAGTCAGGCAGGGGTGAGGAGGAAGGGCTGTAAGTCTGACTCACTCCTCCCACGGGGTGCCTTCAGAAGAGTCAGTCTGCTTCGGAGTCACGAGATGAGGCAATGCGTGTGGAGGCACTTGGTAAACTGGCAAGACTTGTGTCAGTTGAAAAACCATTATAACGTGACCAGACAAAGCTCTGATTTCATCACCTCTCTGGGGTCTACACTCAGTAAAATGGTGAGATCGGGCAGTTTATCTTCAAAGCCACAGCTCTTTATGGGCTCTTTTCCAGAACTTCATGGTCACATCACCTTGTCAACCTTTTGCTCTCTTACCTCTTTTAAAATCTGCTCTAAGAAAAGTCTCTGATGTTCATCCTGCACCCATCAGGGTGATTTTAAGTCAAAAGGGTTCCTGTCTGGTATCTGTGAGCAGACTCCTTATTACTGGCCATGATACTCCCAAACTGCCCTGTGCGGCCACCTCTGGGAGGGGGGCAGGGACTGCTGAATACAGCCACACAGGGCATCCATGTTTCTTCCCAATGGGAGACCCACTTTCAGTTCACATCCCAGTCTGGAAGTGAATCTTCTCACCAAAAGGGGTGGCAGAAAATCCCCCCTTTGCCCCACGCTGAGGGTGGATGGAAAACATAGGTTAAGAGAAAAACCAAACAGAACAAAGCTCTCCCTTGTTTAACAAATAGAATCAGCAGCTAGCATTTGGCAGAGCATATCGGAGGGAATAAAACCTCCAAAAAAAAAAATCAATGGATAATGATTATACTTAAAGTGCCCTTTGAGCAATTGCATTAGCAGAGATGGGGAATGCCTGTAAATAGTAACAAGGGCCCCAATAGAAGGAAATGACTGTAACAGGACAAAGATTACCCACCTCAGAGTACTCTTGAACTCCCCCACCCTTGCCAGGAAGATTTGTTTGTTTGTTTGTTTGTTGCTTGCTGGGTCAGATCTTGGCCTTTTTTTTCTTGCAGAAAATTTCAAATAAGGGCTGCAGTAAAGAGAACGCTGAGGAAGTCAGAGAGGTTTTTGATCTGCATAATAAAGATGTAAGATAACAAAGAGTTGGGGAAGGAAAGCTGTGGGAGGGGGGCTGAGGATTGAGGGAGAGAGTCTGGGGGTAAATAATATCTAGGAAGAGATTATTTAGAAGAGCAATAGGGATTGAGGAGATTTTTTTTTTAATGTTTATTTATTTTTGAGAGAGAGAGAGAGAGAGAGAGAGAGAATATGAATGGGATAGGGGCAAAGAGGGAGGGAGACACAGAATCCAAAGCAGGCTCCAGGCTCCAGGCTCTGAGCTGTCAGCACAGAGCCCAATGTGGGGTTCGAATCCACCAACCTCGAGATCATGACCTGAGCCAAAGTCAGACTCGTAACTGACTGAGCCACCCAGGCGCCCCAGGAATGAGATTTTTAAACAGATTTTCCTCGAATTAAGAATGCACACGTTACCTTTTACATTTCATCAAAAGACAAGCCAAGAATTAAACTACTATTTGGTTGCCGGACTCTCTTTGAAACTGAAACCACAAAACACCCCATGATCTACCTGGATTACACAACCAATCCCACACAGAGAAGGGCGACCTTAGATGGCATGGGACGCACACGAGGATCAATGGAGCCCAGAACTGTGACGCAGACCATGTTGGCACCAAGATTCTTCCAGCATCTGCACTTGTGAGAGTTTTTTTACCAAGTGTTCCGTGAAGAGAAACTATGCGGGTCTCTCAGGGCCCCACTGCATAGTGTTTGGAGTTTTCTGTATCTATGCATGTCAATGTTAATTACATAGTAAACGGTGTGTAGTTCCCATTCCAGAGTGTTGAGTCAGCCATTCTCCTAGGTTCCCTGGTTATCTACAGAGCCCTGTAAGTACTGCTTACAGTAAGAGACTGGTGCCCCCACCTGCCTGTGAGAGTCAGGTTTCAGCTGCAGAGAGCAGGTGGCCCCACGAAGGCAAACCCCTTACAGAATGTGATGTTTGGGAGGCATATTTCATTTTGGGTTTGCTACATATTACACTTGAGTCTCTTCAGAAAAATAAAAACTCTATCCCTGGCCAAAGGAAGAGTAGGCGACATGGATCCCATGGGAGAAGAAGCCCTCTTTAGTCTGTGGAGTCACTTTGATGCTGAAATCATGCTTGATAGGGCTGGGATGCCTATTTCCCTCCAGGCAACGAGCATTCTGCCCAAAGAGCGACTTCCTGGATTCTTTACATGATCTCCCTGCATCTAGCCCCATTTGCAGCCTGGCATGCAGACACTTCTGCTCCTCTGCCCAGCACCTTCCTATGGACAGGGCTCAGAGAGGAATTCTGAGCAGATTGAAAAAGTGGGGGAAAAGAAGGAAAAAAACAAACCTTTCTCTGCTGTCTTAAGGAACACTGGCATACAGCATGATGCCCCGTATACAATGCTCAGCATGTCATATGAGCTCTGCTCTTCCTTCACATACACCCCTGCATAATAATGCTCTCTGCCTACATGGGGTCCTAACTGTCAGTGTGGAATGGGCCTTAGGGATTTCACAGATGAGGAAACTGAATCCAGGGAAGGTCAAGGACTTGCTCAAGGATACACAACAGGCTGTGGCCCACTCAGGACGTGAGCTAGGATTCCAGCCTCTTTGCCCACCACTCTTCTCAGTCAGATCAGATATGTACACACACAGGAGTGCAAGGCATGTCCTGCTTCATCATCCTAGAAGCTCCTCTTTTTGCAACTGAATGGAATCACTTCAGGGTACAGGGAGACTGAGCAACCCCCATGGAAGTCGCAAAAACCTCACCCTTTCCTGCTTGGGCCCACTAAGCAGGACATGGATGGATTCAAGGTGACAGGAAAGTTAAAAGTCAGGCAGGAACGCCATCAGAACCAGTGAAGTGGTACATGCAAAAGGGACTGGCAAGAGCTAGAGGGAGCCTCAGTCTCCTCATCTGGAAGAGGGGTGTATAACAGGCTCTATCATACAGGGCTGAGGAAAGGATTCAGTGAGCCATAAGAAAATCATACATACCTGAGTAGAGGGCCAACAAATGTGGTAATGGTTATTAGAGGACATGGAGACCTTAGGTAGGACAATGGGACCTATTTTGATTGTGGCTGGACGTATAGCCTGCAAACTATTTCGAGCAGGAAGCAGACAGTGCTATAGCTCAGGCTGTCAGAGCGACAGAAAAACCAGAGCCCTAGCAGTTCCAGCTGTCCAACTGGCCTCCACACAGTGAAACCTGAGGCCTCCCTACCAGGTAGGTAGCAAAGGACACTGTGATACCCCCCAGCTTCAATTGGGAGTGGCTTGGGAGCTGTCCCTGGTCTGAGCATGTAGCAAGGGGCCCCTGAGGACACCGTGCAGCTCTGGAGAAGGCAGAGTGGGGAAACCAGGTACCCACTCACTGACAGAAGACTCTGAAGTCGCTTCTGACACAACATGCTACTTGTAATCTCCAGCAGTCTTAACACAACGCCTGACCTTTTGGGGTGCTCTGTCAATATTGGTTGAGTGAATGGATCCATCAGTAATACAGACTGAGGTCAAATTTAGCCCCAAAGTTCTAAAGCCTTTATCTCCTCACTTTCCATCCATCAAGCCTTCCTGTCAGAAGTCAGAATTTCCTTTGTAAAACCCTGGGCTGGCCTTTCAGCTATCTTCCACAGCCTCCAGCTCTGAGTCTTACAAAAATATTGGCTGGCAAATATCAATTCCCATTTGATTTTCTCCCATACACCTCAATTAATTACATGATGCTGTCTGGTCAGGACCTTATCTCTGTATAATATGAACCTGAGAAAAGAACATCTCCGGGTCGCATCCTGGAAATGCCATGTGCCTTCATTAATGCTTGGCCCTGGAGCAGGGTGGAACACCTTTGAGCCTTGTTGGAATGTGGCTGTCCAAGGGATGGGTCACAGGGCACCTTGCAGCCAGAGCTCAGCCCAGACTGCCTGTGGCTGGGCACACTAATTGGCTGGCCATACCAGGTACTCTTGCCAGGTCTAGCCGCTGTCTGGGTGCCCCAGTCACCTTCCCCACCATTAAGGACAGAGGTTTTCAAACTCTACTGGCCATGACCCACAGTAGGAAATGCATTTTACAGAGTGACTCAGTGAGTCTATGAATGTATTGTACTCCATCATTCTCAGGCAGATTTTTTTTTTTCACATTTTAACCTCTTGGAAATCTGGATGAGTCTTGTAAACTGTAACATCTTGCCATTAATTGGCAGCATTTTTTTTTCTTTGTGAGTGGTACATAAAATTTTGTGTCTTCCAATAGATTATAACCTTGATTCAGTGAAATATGGCATATGGGTGGCTGGAAAAATACTTTTTATCTTTACTACATGAAATCCTATGATATTTTCTATGTACTATTCTATTTGTTTTCATTTCTTTTTTGATGTTGGTCACTACTATCCATTTAGTCAACTTCACCACCCTTGAGAGAGTCTCAGTGTGCTGTTTTCAACACACTGCCATGGAGACTTTTGTGTACTCCAAGTTTGGGTCTCCCCAAATTCCTATGTTGAAATCCTAACCCACAGTGATAATATTCAGAGGCAGGCTTTGGGAGGCTGATTAGGTCTGAGGATGGAGTCCTCATGAATGAGATTAGTGTCCTTATAAAAGGGACACCAGAGACTTCTCTAACTTCCGTCACCATGTGAGGACATAGTGGAAAGCTGGTTGTCTATGAACAGGAAATGGGTCTCAGCAGATGCTGATTTGGTGGATACCTTGAGCTTGGACTTTCCAGTCTCCAGATCGATGAGGAATAACTGTTTAAGCCACTCGGTCTGTGGTTTTCTGTTAGAGCAGCCTGAACTGGCCAAGGTAGGGACAGAGAAAGATGTTCAGATACATTGCAACTAGAGTGTTTTTAAGGGTGCCTGGGTGGGTCAGTCAGTTAAGCGTCCGACTTTGGCTCAGGTCATGATCTCATGATTTGTGGGTTCAAGCCCTTTGTCGGGCTCTGTGCTGACAGCTCAGAGCCTTCAGCCTGCTTCAGAGTCTGTGTCTCCCCCTCTCTCTGCCTCTCTCTCTCTCTCTCAAAAATAAATAAACATTAAACAAATTTAAGAGGGCTTTTAATAAAGAGGTGGACCTGAGATTTACAAGGGTTGAGCTATTGGGCCAGGTGCAAAGGTCATGATTAGGGATGTGGTGAAGAAACATGACAAAAGATTTTGAATCTGATAAACCTGAGTTTCTACCCCAGCTCCCTTCCTTATCAACCATGACAATATGGATGCGATATTTAAATTATTAGTATCTCAGTTCCGGTAGCAGGTGCTTGGTATATGGTAGCAATTGGATCATTGGTAATGATGACGATGTGAATAACATGAAAGGAAGTAGTTCAATAAATACCAGTTGTTATCATTACACATAGTAAAAAGAATTGTACCCAATGTGACATCAGCTGATATAAAGATTTTGATAATTATCAATGAAATTATAAGGTGTTTCATTCATTTAATTATATATGTCCTTGTAACTACAACTAAAACCCTGGTTCTTGTCTAATTCAATACTCAGTGTGTCCATAGAAGGCATCTATGTAAGAGCCATGTATGGGTCCCCACTGATGGGAGCATCATTGCTGAGTTATCCTCTTAGGCAGGTTCTCTGGCTTTCAGTTGTACCTCTCATCACAGTATAGATATCCCAAACTTAGGGCTCAAACCTTTCCAACATGACCATATGAATCTTATATTTTATGTGTTAACATGTGCCTCCAATAAATTGCTTTGCTAGCTCACTGTGGTGATGCATTTTTCCTTTCTCATTGGTTACTACAGCCATTGATTATCTGAACCTGGTACTTTTACTTGATTAACTCTACACAGTTCCACCCCTTTTAATTACCAATTGTTCTCCTCTTAATCAGTGTTCTCTGTCAGTCTTTGTCAGCCTAGATGTTCATTTTCATTTCATCTCTATTTGATCTGCCCTCTGATGTTTCATTAACATTTCTTCTATCATTTCTCAGGATTAGTGCCCATGATTCAGTCATTATACACTTCTTAAAACTTTTAAACCTTTGAATAACTAATGGATTGCTCATGGAAGCATAACTTTTTGATTATATAAACTAATCCTTGGAAATGCATTAATTATCAAGAATACCTTAATGCACCATGTTAAGTTCAAAATGGGTGAGGTTATGTTTAATATTACATGCTGAAAAAGTTCTAAACTTAATTTCAAAAATATTAAGTAAGTAAATGCTCAGAGATGCATACAATTCTAATAAACAGATACTTCTTGTCTGTCACCTATTGTTGTCAACATATGTAAATTAACAAGCATGGTTTTATAGACAGTATTGGATGCTTGTGTGTTCATTGGCTTCAATCAATATGTGAAATATATGTGGACATTTTTAGCTAGATATATGGGAAGTTAGGTAGGGCAGGGAGGAAGGAGATAGGTAGGTAGGAAAGTAGATAGGCATTCAGGTAGATAGGAAAGTAGGTAGGTATAAAGGTAGGTATGTTCGACTTCAGTAAGTAGGAAGCTAGGCATGTGGGAAGGTAGGTGTGTAGATAAGTAGGAAGATAGGAAATTAGAAAGGTGGGTAGGTTGAAAGATAGGTAAGGTAGGGAGGTAGGAAGGTAGGTTTGTGGGAACGTAAATAGGAAAGAATGTAGGAAGACAGACAGATAGATGATACATGGATAGATGGCATGGATGGATAATAGATAGATAGGAGATAGGTAGATAGATAAATAGATAGATAGATAATACATAGGACAGGAAAGAAGGAAGGAAGGAAGAAGGAAGGAAGGAAGGAAGGAAGGAACAAAGAACACACAGAAACAAAGAAAGAAAATTAAAACTCATGATTGATAATAAGGAATCATCATGATTATTTATCTTACTTTGCTTTTCAGAATTAGCTATGTGATGTATTATTATCATCCACTGCATGTGTTACAGATGTTTTAGTTTTCAAAGAGCATTGTTAAAGTAACCAAATGTAGAGGCTGTTAGACCGAGGTGGTTCCACACCCACAGTCCACGTAAGCAAATCAAAACTTAAGCTAGAGTCAATGTGCTCAAATACATGAGAAAACGGAGCTTCAGGACAATCAATCCAACGAGCACTTGGGCTTTCCAAATAAGGCAAACATTGACGCTCAACCAACCAAATCATTTCCTTGCTTTGCTTCCCATCTTCTCTGTAGAAAGCTTTCCCCTACCTCCTGTCGGTGGACTGCTCTAACTACTTTTGGTCTGGCGCTGCCCTATTCACATCAATTTATGCTCAAATAAGCTCCTTAACAATTTTAATATGCTCCTAGTTTATCTTTAAGCATTCATCCCTGTCATCCTCTTACTACTCAGTAATAGAGGCAGAGTGATATTACCATTGACAGAGGGGGAAATGGAATCTCAGCGAGGTGAAGTGACTATCTAAGTAATGCCACAAATAAATGGCAAATCTGAAACTCAACCCCTGGGCTCCTAATTCAATGTTCCTTCTACCACAGCAGGTAGGGCAGAGGGACCAGAGGGACTGCTGGAAGCAGTAAAGGCAGTTGTGCTCTCCCCATTCCTTCCGTGTAGGACTTTGGTTCCATTTAGACCACAGAACACGTTAGAAAGAGTCACAGCCTTTGGCCCAAGCCTCTTTGGCCATCTCAGAAAGCAATATTAAAACAAAGCATCCCAGGCCATCCCTTGCTCAGTGGTTAGCCTTGGCCCTAGGCAAGTTGGTGAAGCAGAAAATCTTCTAATTTTCTTGGCCAGCTCTTTGGAGCCCTGAGCTCTCTCCTTCTTCTCAATGACACTGAGCTAAGAACTGGGATGTCCTGATGCTTCAATAGGATGTTTACTCCTTACCCAGGTATCTAACAGCTGACGACTGAACTAAAGGTGCAACAGGCTAGTTCCTGGAGAGTTCTGACAAGGTTAACCCACAAATACTATTTGCTGGTCATCCCCTTTGTGACCATCCTCCACTGGGCATTAGGGCCAGCTAATTCTCATCCCTGATTGTCAAAGTGCAAGTTAGTCGTTGTAGGAATGGAGCAGCCTTGTTCAATAAACTGAATAGTGCTGCTGTGTATCTGGTGTATGCCCAGCACTTCCCATTACATAATTGTAATTCTCACAACACACCTATGAGGATATTATTATTCCCATTTGAACGACAAGAAAACTGAAGCTTGAGAAAGCCATGCAGACTCATCAGTGCTGAACAGCTAGCATATGGTAGAGCTGAGATTTGAACTCATGCCTTTGAACCCATGCATGATGCCAAAGCCCACTCTATTTGCACCGTATCAGACTAGTGGCTCCTGAGTGCCATGTTTTCAGACCTCAGCTCCACAGGGAGTTGGACCCCCAATTTTAAAGAAACTCTATCTTCCAAGTCAGTTATTCTACCATAAACAAAGATCCTAAGCTGTATGAGAAATTTTAGCAGCCATGGTGCAGTTCTCTGAAGCCTGATACAGATCAGGAACAGAGAGAAGATAAGAGGTGTGTTTATTACAGATTATGGGCAAAGGACTTGGGTAAGGAAAAGATTGCATTGTACTGAGTAATGACCTTAGGCACAGTAAGGAAGAAATATGCCACCCATTGGCCAGATCCCCAGATGTTAGCATGGCAGCAAAGGTACGCTTGGAATGAGCAAAGGAGGGGAGGAAGAGAAAGCCAAGAGAATACGTCACCCCTAGCTCCTCCTGCACCTGGATCCTGGATGATGTGAGAGAGTGGGAGGGAGGGATGCGGGTTTGGTGTCCTCAGGGCAACAGAAGCAGAGACGCGACAAGAGGAAGGAGAGGGCTTTGGACTGAGCCCTCTTCTGCTTCTGTTTTGCAAGCTTTGTCCAGACCCTAGTTTCCCTGAATTCTAGGTATTGGAAACAGAAATAACAAAAACATGTCTCTTCCACAAATTCAAGTCTACTGAAAATCAGATATCTTGGCAAGCTGAGATGGGACTATTGGTGAGAAGACGGTGCGACAATAGCCTCTGTGACAGTAACTTCTGAGTGTAGAGCAGCCACGGTGGGGGGCAGGGGCTCAGAGAAAGAGGCTGTGTGTTTCCTGCCCTAAAAGTACATGTATCAACAACCAGCAAGAAAGCAGCAGAGTGGCAGAGCAAAGTAGGAAGGAAAGTGAAGGAAAGCCAGCAGGAGCCTTGCTGGGAGGGCCGATGGTTAGTGGGGCAATGGATAGAAACAGGAGAGGGGCAGCATTCCCACCAGGGACGCTGTTCTGAAATGGCCCCGAGGACTGAGCCCACAGACCCTGAGCCAGTGCTTTGGCCGGGTGGAGGGCTGTCTTGAGCAGCATGTGAAGATAAGGTAGAAGAAAGCCATGAAAAGTACCTGCCTCAGGTGGCCACCAGCCCTTGCTATCTCTGTTTCCTAATCTGCAATATTGGGAGAGTAATCTCTGCTTTATAGTGATGTTGGAGGTATTAAAAGAGACTGTGAATGTCAAGGGCCAAACCCTCTGCTTGGCCTAAAATAGTTCTTCTATGATTAGTCACTTCTTGGATGCCACTCATGGGAAGAAAATGGTTCCTTGGGGCTCCACTTGCCTACACTAGGTGATCATTAAAAGGGACGTTGGAGCCTGTCTCAGGCACAGTATAGTGGCTCCACCCCACCCTACCCCAGAGTCAGGCAGAGAGCCGCCAGGCATCATGCACGGCTCCAGCTTCTCTTCTCTCCACTGTAGCTTGCAGTGGAAAGAGGCCTGGGACCTGAAGATGAGGGAGCAGACCAGCAGCAGTTGGGGCCCCAGGCCACTCGCTCTGACGGACTCTGCCCCACCGTGGGCTTGTGTGCTCGTGAGTGTGTTGCCCACTTAAGATGGGCCGCGTAGGCATGTGTGTGCTTATGCTCACGTGCATTCTTCTCACTACTCTAAAGCCCGGAGAATGACAGACGGAGGAGGAGTGAAGTTAAAACCAAAGATAATTGTCATTGATCGATCTACTTAATGACCCGAAAATGCCCAATTAGAGCCGTGTGCATGGTTGGCTGCTGAGCCGGAGGGCTGAGTAATGCTCTGCTTTTATCAAGGTGCCCTGTGGATGGCCAAGGTTTGCTGCCATGGACTCCTTCCTGACTCGACTCCCACTGGCCACCTCCTGCCTCCCTGGGAGGACGGTTCTGGATTCCAGGCACTGGGGGAGAAAGTACCCCCCACACATGTACACTTACACACTCTGGGGCCAGTTAGCCAGTAGTGGCCTCAGACTTTGGTCTCTGGGCTTGGCATGTGTGAACAGTCACCACCACGAATCATGATGAATCACCGTCATGAATAACTGCCTCCCGTTCCTTTTTGCCTGAGAGTGAAGATGAGGTGAATGTAGTGTTATCAAGATCAAAGTCCAGAGGTGCCTGGAGAAGGAGGCTCCATCTAGCAGCAGCCATGTGCAGTTCTGAGGGACCAGATGAGAGAACCAGATCTACCATGGCTTGCTTCCCAGATCGGCCAGCTGTGTGACACTGGGCATCTCACTCAGTCTCTGAGCAAAGGAGCATTATGATGAGATCTAACCATTTGGGGTTTACTCCACTGCATCATTCCAGCTAGAGCCACCACCACCCTCTGCTGGGTTATTAAAACACGAGGGGCACCTGGGGTGGCTCAGTCGGGTAAGCATCCGACTTCGATGAGGTCATGATCTCATGGTCTGTGAGTTTGAGCCCTGCGTCGGGCTCTGTGCTGACAGCTCAGAGCCTGGACGCCCGTTTTGGATTCTGTGTCTCCCTCTCTCTCTGCCCCTCCCTGTTCGTGCTCTGTCTCTCTCTGTCTCAAAATATAAATAAACGTTAAAAAAAATAAAAAAAAACCATGAGGACCTTTGTTGTTCCCTGCAGTATACCCCATCGCCTCCAACAGTACCTGCTAAGAGGCAGTCAGTAACTATATACTGAATAAAAACTGCAGGGTAAATCAGGTGACAGCTAGAGCCTCAAATCTGTGAAACCTTTACATGAATGAGGGATCCTCTCAGTCAGGATTGTCTAGTGAAACACAAGTGAACATCCTCTCACATGGGGCAACCCTGCACTGCACAACTCCAGGGGTCCTATTTAAGTAGAATACAGTGGGAAATGTGCCTCTGAGGCTGCTGCATGGGGGCCCGGCCAGACCGATGTGGAACGAAGAATTTTCCATCTTTGCCCGTGAGCATTCTTGATTCATTTACACAGCAGTTGTCTGCGTAGACTACTCAATACATATGTGCACTTCTAGAGGAAGGCATGTTTTAAAATATTTCATCTCTAGACACTATGAAACTATCTTGTTAAAAACTTCCTGAGAACCCATTCATAATAGGAAGTCTCAGAAAAAAAAATAGAAATAGAGGGGCTTCCTCAACTTGATAAAGAGTATATACAAAAAAATTCTACAGCTACCATCATACTTAATGATAAAAGACTGAGTGCTTTCCTCCTAACATCTGGAACTAATAAGCAAGAATGTCCACTCCCACTACTCTTACTTAACACAGTGCTGGAAGTCCAAGTCAGAGCAACAAGGCAAGAGATGGAAATAAAAGGCATAATGACCAGAAAGAAAGAAAGAAAATTATTCCTATTTGCAGATGGCAGGATTATTTACATATAAATTCCCACAGAATCTGTGATAAAACTTCCTGGAACTAATAAGTTCAGCAATGTTGCAGGATACGGGATCAATACACAAAAATCAATTGTATTTCTATATGCCAGCAATAAACCCCCAGACAACACAATTAAAAATAAAATATCATTCACATTACTCAAAAAATAAAATACTTACAAATTGTTTCCGTTACATATTTTGTAAGTATGTATGTTAAACACACAGATGTTAAGAATTACACATGCTGATAAAAGTACTCAAAGACCTAAATAAATGGGGAGACATACCGTGTTCATGGATTGGAAAACCCCACACATATCAATTCCCTCCAAAGTGATGCACAGGTTAATGTAACTCCTATCAAAATCCAGCAAGATTTTTTTTTTTCTGTAGGTATAGATGAGATTATCCTGAAATGTGTGTAGAAAGGCAAAGGAACCAGAATAACTAAAACAGTTTTGAAAAAGAATAAAGAGGTAGGGATCTGTCTACTCAATTTTAAGACTTAAAATTAAGCTACACCAGTCAAGATTGGTGGAAGGATAGACACATAGAACTGAATAGAGAACCAAGAAATAGACCCACACCAATAAGCCCAGTGGATTTTTGATAAAGTTACAGAAGCAATTCAATGGAGGAAAGAGAAGACTGTTCAGCAAGTGTGCTGGAGCAAGTGGAATCCATGGGCAAAAAGGTGAACCTTGACCTAGACCTCACACCTTACATAAAAATTAACTCAAAGTAGATCACAGGCTTAAATCTAAAAGGTAAAAGTATAAACATTTTAGGAAAAAAAATGGGAGGAAGTCTTTAGGATTCAGGATTCAGCAAAGAGTTCTTACACTTGCCACTAAAAGCACGATCCGTAGAAGGAAAAATTCATAAACTGACTTCACCAAAATGGAAAACTTTTGCTCTTTGAAAGATTTTGTTAAGAGTGAAAATACAAGCTACAGAATAGAATAAAATATGTTCAAGTCACATACTAGACATAGTGTTTGGAATATGTAAAAACAACAAAAACAACAAAACCTCTCAAAACTCAATAGTAAAAAACAATCCAGTCAGAAAATGGACAAAAGACATAAAGAGACATGACTGAAGGAGATACACAAATTGTAAATAAGCATAGGAAAATATATTCAACATCATTATCCATTAGGAAAATACAAATTAAGATCACAATAAGATATCACTATATACCTATCAGAATGAATAAAAGACAGCAAAACGACAAATGCTGGTGAGGATGTGAAAAAGTGAATCGTCCACACATTGCTGGTTGGAATGAAAAATGACACAGCCACCTTGAAAAATGGGCAGTTTCTTCAAAAAAAACCAAAAAACTAAACATGCGGCGTGCCTGGGTGGCTCAGTCGGTTAAGCATCCGACTCGTGGTTTCAGCTCAGATCATGATCTCGTGAATTCCAGCCCCCCATGGGGCTTCATGCTGATAGCACAGGAACTGCTTGGGATTCCCTCTTTCCCTCTCTCTCTGCCCTTCCCCCACTCACTCGGTCTCTTTCAAAATAAATAAACTTCAGAAAAAAAAATTAACATGCAGTTACCATATGACCCAGCAAATGCACTTCTGGGCATTTATCCCAGAGAAATGAAGGCTTATCTTGACACCAAAACCTGTACACAAATGTTTATAGAAGCTTTACTCATAATAGCAAAAACTATTCTTTTGTTTGCTAAATAAGTCTTTGGACAGGTCTTTGAATGAGCAAATGGATAAACAAACTTACATATCATGGGATACTACTTGGCAATAAGAAAGAACAAACTATTGGTACACGGACGATCTGGATGAATTGCCAGAGAATTACGTGAAGTGGAAAATGCCAGTCCCAGAAGATTCATGCTGTATGATTCATTTATATACCATTCTTGAAATGACAAAGTTATAGAAGGGCAAACAGACTGGTGGTTCTCAAGGGTTTAGGAGGGGATGAGGACTAGAGAGACGTGGGCGTGGCAATAAAAGGACAACATGAGGATCTTTGAGGGATGAAAATGCTCTGTATCTTGATTGTATCAGCATCAGTATCTCGGCTGGGATATAGCATTAGAGTTTTTTAAGCTGTTCTCATTGGGCTAAATTGGGTAAGGGTACATGGGATCTTTCTTTTTTATTTCTTACAACTGCAGCTAAATCTAAAAGTATATTGAAATTAAAAATGCAATTAAAAAAGTCAAAACTATAGATGTGATAAAATTTCATAGAACACACACATACACCCACACCCCCACACACAGGACCATGTACAAAATTGGTGAAATTTGAATAAAGCCTATTATCTTGTTAAATGTATTGGTCTAGTTAAATATATTGTGTCAATGTCAATTTCCTGGTGGTGATAGTGCCGTGTGTTATGTAAAATGTTGGGGGAAGCTGGCTGAGTGATAGGTATAGGGTTCTGTTCTGTGTTATCTTGCAACTCCTTGCGAGTCTATAATTATTTCAAAATAAAAAAAGTTTTTAAAAAGTACTGAGCACAAAAAAAGAAAAGGTGATTTTTTTTTAAAGAAGTACTGGGAACAAAGTAAAAATTCACAGTTTTGTTAGAGCAGTTACCATTCCTTTCGATGTGCATCCAATAAGCTGGTGCTATCAACTTCAAGTTCAACCAATCAGGATGCACCTGGAGTGTGCTGGAATGACACTTCCTCTCTGGAAACTCAGAGAGCTTACACTACTCGTCTCAGACCATGTACCAGGAGGTAGGGTTTGAATATGCCTCCTCTGGAGTCCATGCTCACTCTTCTAGACCAATATGGCAAGATTGAGTATGGCAAGGAGCCCCCAGTCCTCTGCAGAGGGTGGGAGAGGGAATAAGATACATGTTTCTCACTACAACCACGTTCCTGCATGGACCAGCTACCTTGACATAGTTCCTAGTTGTAGATAGCTTTTTCATACCAGTGAGCCATCAAAGAAATAAAAAGGATGTGGAAACAGGGATCAAATGGAGAGACATTTTGTCTACTCCTAGACAATATGCTCTGGAAGTTTTCACTCTGAGCTGACACATCATCGGGTGTGCATGGCAGGCATCCCAGGATGGGTGGTGGTGTGTGTGGTGGTGTGTGTGGTGTGTGGTGGTGTGTGTGTAGGGGAGCGCTGCTATACCCGAGGGTCCTCATCTGCTTGCCCATCTATGAAATGGGGAGGATGCCAGGATTACTGTTTCCTTATTTCCTGGAAAATAGGATACAGGGGTTGATATTTCAGCTCTAGGACAAAAGATCAGGAATCAGTGATGTGCAGTGGCACAGTAGCTGCTCCCATACTTTCTGAAAATTGCCCTAGGTAAGCAGGAGCTTAATCTACAACAAGACACTCGGGTTCTAGACTCTCTCTGGGGATTCTGCCTGAATGACAGCAGGACACTGAATGTCCTCTGACCCACTTCAACTCTTATGCAGGAGATATTAATAACAGCCCACATGCACAGGGCGGTACTGATGTGTCAGATGTTCCCAAGCACTTCATGTACATGGTCTCGTGTAATCCTCATAAGGACTCGATGTGGTAAGTCTTATCATAACCTCTAGTTTACAGACGAGGAAGCTGAGGTGCAGAGAGCCCAGGTGTCTGACCTGAAGTCATGCATTAGTGGTGGAGATGGGATTGCAATTTCCAGCTCCAGAGCTCAAGTTTTAACCACAAGTTTAGATTCCTTCCTGCTGCTATTTGCCTTCTTGCTGACACGTCCTGAGAAAGCCAGGGCCAGTCACCCCCCAAGCCCATTCCTGGCCCAAGCTGAGATACAGATAAGGGGATTTTCTCTCCTCCAATCAGTGTGATTAGATCTCTCCTCCAATCAGTGAGACTTCTGTAACCATTGTATTTAAAATAGCATCACCCACCCTGGCACCTCGCCCCCATCCCCCTTCTTCCTCTTCCCAGCACTTATTATCCTTTGACTTATGGGTTCTTTGAGAGGTTACATAAAATAATGTATAATACACCTCAAAGATTAGGAGTTCAGCACGCGTCCTTTCTGGGGGAGAAGGAACCCCTCTTGCATGTAATTATACAAATGTTCATCTGGTACAGTCTTCTGGACTGAGCATTTTGATGCCAGCCCCACCAAACAGAAGCTAGGGTCAATTACAGGCTTGGTTGCTTGGCTCCCGGGCCTACAACAATCTGCCTGTTTCAGGTATTTTGGTATTACTGTCGTATTAGTTTCTAG
Source organism: Lynx canadensis (assembly GCF_007474595.2). Lineage (NCBI taxonomy): Eukaryota > Metazoa > Chordata > Mammalia > Carnivora > Felidae > Lynx > Lynx canadensis. The sequence goes on from NC_044316.2 coordinate 21,057,992, forward strand.
AATTCAAGTTCCCAGAAGTTTAAGGAGGCCATGGGTTGCTTTGGCCACCTTCCCAGTCTTCTAAACACAAGTAATATGCTTAATTTCAGAACATGTGGCATACAAGAAAAAACACGGACTCTGGAACTGTCCAGAGCTGAGGTCAGTACCCACTTCTAACACTACCTATAAACATTATTGTTATTATTAACAAAAGTAACAGCTGTGGACTGTGGAGTTCTAGGTACATGCAGGCATTGTACAGGACAATCTGCATGCATAACTTCATTTGTTCCTGAAACAAGCCAGAAGAACGAAACAGTAAGCTCCTTTAAGCAGATGAGATATTGGAGCTTACTTGATTTCAGGTCCACCAAAATCCATAGACTCTGTTCTTTCTACTCTATTTAAAACTCTTTGAGCCTCATTTTTCACATACAAAATGGAGCTGCTAATGCCTGTCTTAGAGAGTTATTATAAGGATGCATAAGACACCATCCAGGAAGCACACGGGACTTAGTAGGGGTTTGACTCTTGCCATCTCTTTCCCTTCCCCACGTGCCCAAAAGCTCATCAGGAACATGGGAAAGCTGGCTATGGCTTCTGGTTGAGAGTATAGAGGTTAAGAGGAGATTAAGCATTTACATAAGTGGATGTAAAACCCAACTTTATTTCCTCTTCAATGTAAAATTTGAGCACCCATTTCCTCCCTAAGCATGTTTGGTCTGGTAAAAGGAATGGCCAGGAAGCCTTTGTAGCTCTGCCCTTGGGCTCCTGGCTCTGAGCCTCGATCAATAACCTGTGTCTCACTTGAAAGAAATAAAATGGTGAGAACTGACACTCTCACTCTCTATAGTAGTCACCATAGTCCAGCAACGGGACATCAGAACTGGAAGGTAGGGGAAGAAAGAAATTATTTATAGAAGCCATGGTTTATAGTGTTTTTGTATTTTTTGGAATCCTAAAGCCAAGATGTTTGGTACAATCATCTGGCTTTGATTTGAGGTCCAGAGCTCTCAGACGAAAATTGTTCCCAAGTTAACTGAAGATAAGTCTATGCCATATGAATCAGCCATTAGAAAAATTAGGGAAAGTGATAAAATAGGCAAAGGAAAGGTCTTCAGAATGCTAAGCCATCCATGGGATGAGTTCTCCTTGGTCAAGAACAAGACTGCCTAACTCTTAGAAAAGTCCCTCAGGCAGTGTCTTGACTGGCTCCTGCCCTCTATCACTCCCCTGGGTCAGCTGCACCCCATACTTTGGGGCAGTTTCTAGCCCCTTGGAATAGTTTTCTAGCTCCCTCTCTACTTTTTCCCCCAGATTCCTGGAGATTCCTATTCCTCCTCTAATTTTTTCTCCTGTTTCCCAATCCTGTGCCAGAAATCCCAGAAATCTGTCTGGATTGGATCTGCTCGGGTTCAGATTCATCTGCCTTCCTAAGTGTTGGAGAACGGATCTACACACTGGATTCCTTCTAGCTGCTATGCAAATAAACTATGCTGCTCTCCTACCCACCCCAGCTCCATGCACTGACATCTCAGTTTCTAATTCCTCTTGGGCTTCCCATTCCTGCTTGTCTATTTTGAGTTAATGACTCCATTGCTCAATTGTATGACTTTTCCAGGAAGACCTGCTCATTACTTCTCTTATCTGGTCCATCCCATCCAAATCTAGGTGTGACTCTGCAAAATTACCTCTATTTTGAGTATGATTACTGCTATGATGATTGATTTTATTTTTCCTGTCCAATAAAATTAGGGCAATAATTAATCATCATGTGATGATTTGGGTGTTGAATGGTCTATTCAGTCCTCATGTAGAAAAAAAAATCTCAGTGTGTTCTGTATGTCTATAATGAGAGATATTTTTTCTTTTCTTTTTTTTTTTAATTTCTAAAACTTGAGTGGAAATTAAATGCCATGATTCTGATTCCTGGTTCAAAGTGAGTTAGTACATTTGAGGTTTTCTTTCAGCAGGTGGAGAGAGTGTTATAATTTCTATCTTTTGTTGTTCGTTTTTAGAAGCAGCATAGCATAGTGGAAATAGAAAGGGCCCTTAGGATATTTGTAACATTTGCCCTAGCAATTCCAGTCACTGGATTCTTTCTTGGGAACTGAAAATCAAAGGGAAGGGGGAAGCAGAAGAAAAACCTTATGTTCAGAGATGCTTATCATAATATTATGAAATTGTAGCAAAAAACCAGAAATGACTTAAATGTTCAACAATGAGATAATGGTTATGTAAAGAATATATAACTCTGGAAAAAAAGTAAGAATCAGATTGACATCCAATTTCTCATCAGTGATGTGAAGTTTGTGTTAATACAAATTAGACCACAGGTTCAGTTATCACATTAAATAATTAGCTTCCTGATGTTACACTATGTCTAGATATGTCCTTGCCCCCAAGACTGTGAGTGGCTTAGGACCAAGCCATACCCGTTTCCAGAACAGAACTCAAATCATATGTCCATGGAAACTCCAAGGCAAGGCTGACTGGTATCCCTGTACCAGAAAACCTGCCTGGTTTTCTCTGGTGTGGGTCTTTACATATGCTACTCTCACTGCCTGGAATATTCTCCCTGCTCCTCCTTTGGGTCTGACTTGAGAAGTCTCTTCCTCCAGGAAGCCTTCTTTGAACCTCTAAGTCTGGGTTTTGCATTCCCCCTTTGAGTGTGGCTAAAATCAAGAGCATGTGATGAGGTGGGAGTCATGTGAGGGTGTTGTTGGAAGACAGGGTTGTTGATATGGGAAAGACAGAGAGGGGAGTCTTGATGGTTTGTCCAAACAGGGGCTGGAAGCAGATATTGAGAGCAAGATGACTGAGCCAGAGCAATGAGAACAGAGAGGATGGGCAGAGTGGCTAAGAGGGAAGAGTTCTTGGATGAATATTTGAGACAGGAGATCTTATATTGTGAAATAATAAGAAATATATATTTTGGTCTCCATCCTCAGATCCTGGCCAGAGTTTCAAAACCTTTGTAATTTTCTAATCTTACAAAGGTGCTAGGAGCATCTTTTGTTCTAATATTTGGTCTCTGACCCCAATTCCTGACACAAAATCTCCAAAGTTCCTTGGAATTTCCAGGGATGTGTGTCTTTTGTTCTAGTGAAGGGACCCTGGGTGAGCTCCTGGATGGCTTCATGATGGGGACTGGTCACCAGAAAGAACATGCCATGATTAGAAGCCTGGAATGTTCAGCCCTCATCCTTCAGGCAGGGGAGAGAGGCTGGAGACTCAGTTAATGACCAATCATGACTCCATGATGAAGCCTCCATAAAAATCCCTAAAGTGCAGGATTTGAAGAGCGTCCAGGTTGGTGAACACGTCGGGGTGCTGGGTAGTGGTGCTCCTGGAGAGAGCATGGAAGCTCTACATCCTTCGCCCCAAACAGTGGTCTGTGCCTCTCTTTCATCTGACTGTTCTTGAATTGTATCCTTTTGCTAAGTAAAGCGCTTTCCTGAGTTCTGTGAGCCATTCTAGCAAAACATTGAACATAAGGAAGGGGTTATAGGAACCCCCAATGGATAACTGATCGGTCAGAAGTATGGGAGGCCTGGCCTGTGACTGCCACCTGAAGTAGGCGCAGTCACGTGGGACTGAACCCTAAACTTGTGGGATCTGAGATCAACTCCAGGTCGGGTACCCAGGTGTGTCAGAGACTTGGTTGGTATGGGGGGAAAACCCACAAGGTCAGTGTCAGAGTGTTGTTGCTTACAGAGAGGAAACCATGGTTTCTTTTTAGGGGAATGTCCCCTCCAGTGACATGTGTGAGCGTCAGCATGCTGGGTGATAGGAGCATGAATGGACCTCCCAGCATAGCCACATGTTTCTCCAGCGCTACTGATAACACCCTGATATGGCATACTTACAGGTAACCCCTGCTCGTCTGTAAGGGAGACTGGACAGAACACCCCATCCAGGACATCCACCCCTCCAGGACTGCTTTGCTGGGAAGATGCAGTGCACACTGGCTAGGCTGTGGGTCACCATGTTTTCCTGGCTGGCTGGCAAGCAAAATCTCTACTGCCTTTTGCCCCTAGCCTGACCCCATTATGGCAATGGCACTGTTACTTCTGAACAGTGGCCATGAGGCAGCTGGGACTGGCTGACCATGTGCCAGCTCCTGAAAGCTCAGGAGAAGTCAAGTCCTTGGAGCAAGAGAAAAGATGACATTCAGCGGATGCCAGCAGAGTATTTTGGGGTCCCGAGCCAGCCTCTTCCTCCCACTTCTGTCTTGTGATGGGAATGAATAATCACCCCAATTACAAAGCAACCTAAAGAAGGCAAAACCACTTAACTAAATGAGGTGCTTGGGGAGTGGAAGAAGGGAGCAGTCTGCAAAGATTTTGGCAGAAGGTTCTGGGCCAGCTCCCCAGAAAGCTCCTATTAAACAAGCAATATGGCTTTCAGAGCTCTTAAGTTGGTGGCCTCAGATACCTTCGGCAGCTTCTAGAAAACGTCAGCTGCATAATCGTCATCTCCAGGATGTTTAGAGAAGCCAATGCTGAATTAAACTTAGTTGGACCCCAACAGCGACCTAATAAAGGGCAGGATGAGAATATGGGGAGGCGCGCCGGAGCTAATCAGAGCCCTGGGGAAGCATGGCGCTTGGCTGTCTTCTTCTAACAACTCCTTGGGGATATAATTAGCTCATGCCTCTTGGGAGACCTGCCCTCTGCCTACTACAGTAAGCCAGTCCAGAGAAGCAAGAGCCCAACAACTAGTGTGGCAGGGAGAGGCCCCAGGGCTGAAGCCTGCATAGCCCTCAGCTGACCCCACTAGCCCCACTCATAAATGCTGCTCAAAGCCTGGGCTTCAGTGTGGGCTCAGTCCAATTTGTGTTCTTTGGAAGTGGTATGAGCCTTGTGCACAGAGGGAGGCAAGACAGCAGGGTCTGGTTTTAAAACAAAGAGAGACAGAGGGCCCCGTGTTCACCCAAAGCCCAGATGAGCAGAGCAGAGGATAGGAACCTATATTTCCTTTTGCCAGTGGGCCAAGTTCCTGTAGTCCTCTTTCCTGGGGTGTGGGGTGTGGCTTACAGGAGCCTGTCAGGTACTGACTCTCTCTGTCTTTGCTACTCCACGTACGGCAGTTGTGCCCTGGAATTGGAGAGCGGGCACGATGGCAGAGGGACCTAGTGTGGACACTAATGAGAGTGTGGCTGGCCACTTGCTGGTGCACATGCATCCCACATGCATCCCATCTTTATGTTCAATGGCTCCCCAGGGCACTTCATTGCAATAAGATTGCTGTACTGGACACTAAAGACCTCCCTCCACCAAGCCCTTCTCCAGATCTTCCTTAGGTTTCTTGAACTCCACCCTCTCACTGCACTACAGGCTGAAAGCTGCAGGACTCTTTCAAGCCAACAAGCCTACCTTTACTGCACACAGCCTGCTCCACCTTAACTGCACCTCTGGCTTCTTCTTTTTTTTTTTTTTTTTTAAGTGTATTTATTTATTTAGAAAGAGAGAGAGAGCACACACAAGGGGCAGAGAAAGAGAGAGAATGCTAAACAAGCTCTGCACTGGCAGCATGGAGCCTGATGCAGGGCTCAAACCTAGGAAACCATGAGATCATGACCTGCTGAAACAAAGAGTTGGACACTCAATAGACTGAGCCACCCGGGCACCCCTACACCTCTGACTTCTTAACCTTGATCTCAGCCTCTCTTCTAAACACCTCACCAGGGTGTCTTTTACTACCCAGCCTCATCAAGATTTTCCAGCTGGACCCTCTGTGAGCTACACTGTGACCTTATCTGACTTAACTCCACGAGTGGATCCAAGCTAAACTCCCATCTGTTCTTCGGTCCATGTTGTTCTCTGATGCAACTGCACCTTCCTTTCCTTTAACCTCTCACTCAGCTGGTGCTAAGCCTCATTTAGCACCAGCCTCCAAGAGCAAGCATGCTGTTAACTTGAGCTCACGTCTCGCAAGCTACTGTCCTGATTGTAGGAACCTGAACCTCAGAAAATAGTTCCTACACTTCTGAGTATTAAGTTCTTCAAAAGGCAGATTCTCTGTGAGATGTTCCTGCAGCAGGATGGAAGGAGCGTGAGATGAGAAGTAAAATACCTAGATCCAAGTTTGATAGCCTCACTCAGGGCTGCCCCACTGGGGCAGTTCCAAGTCTCACCACTTTTGTAGACTAAATAGGAACAGAACACCCTGAAGCTGTGTAGCCAAATGGATCCACCCTCCCCTGCATGTCAAGTGGTATGGCCTCAGGCAAGATAACAAATGACTCTGGGCTTCAGTTTCCCTATCTGCTTCCTGGCATAGTGTCCTTCCTCCAGGACCTCAAGCTTAGGGCAAGGGGCTCTTTAGAGAATATTTAGAAATGTTATTTCTTTGCTTTGCTTTATGCCCACCAACCATGGAGAAACAGAAACTCCTTTGGGGAAAAACTTTGACGATTGGGAAGTCAAAACTTGTTTGCGGGCCAGCCGTGCTATTTCATTGGCTTTTACTGTGGAAATGAGTCCTGGAATTGTTCTGAATGGAAACCTGGTGTCTTTTTTCTGTCCCATTACACTTGTGGGAACTCTGGTGGAAAATCAAGTGCTGGGCAGAAATAAATTCACTGCAAGACCTAGTTTGGCACCTGTTCCTGCCCTGGGACCCACAGGACCCTACAAGGATGAAGCTTCACTGCCCTCTTCCCTCCCAAACATCTCAGGTTTTATAGCACACTTTTCCTATCTTTGAAGTTCTCCCCTCTACTCAGCCCTGCATTCATTTTCCTTCCAAGGCTACTGGGAGAGAATAATGAGGGCATCCTTGCTCAATTCTTCCTTGGGAAATCCCTACTATGCACGATGTACACAGCAAGGATCTTTTGTGTGTGTTGTATCGTTGAATACTCACCAGAACACCTGGCAAGGTGGATGTTATTACTATTCCTATCTTAAAGAGGAAGAAACTGAGGGTCTGAGAAGCTAAGTAACTTGCCTGGAGCCACACAGGAGACAGTGGAGCCTGGGTTTCCTCATCTGTGAGAGGGAGATGATGGTAGTTCCTGCCTCAGAGCATTTATGTGATGGTTAAAGGAATGGATGTATTCAGAATTTAGAGCAGGGCCTGATAAAGAAGAAGCTTTCTTCAAATGCTTCCTATTTTGCTACTGTTGGTTTTTCCATCGCTCCTTCCCAACTTCCTTCCCTCCTTCCCGGACTTCCTTCCTCCTTTCTCCCTACCTTCCTTTCTCTTTCCTTCCTAGAATTTAAGGGCACTTCCAAGAACACACAAGGTATAATAAGAAGCATTTAAGTGACTTGGTGGAGGTCACATACCAGCAAGAGGGTCACAAAAACAACAAAGTTGGCCATTTAAACAATTCGGAGTTTTTCAAAAGGGTTTATATTTGTCCTGGGCTGGCAGTGAAATGTAAATGGGTGAAGCCCTGCCAGCTGTAGCCTTCTTGCTAACTTCTTAGATGATGTCATGAAACAGGCCCGCCGCACATGTGTGTGACGGCACACACAAGTGCACGTGCACACACACGCGCACACTGATGGGGAACACACACACACTAATGCATCACAGGCATTGGCCATTTCTGTTCCCTGTCTCATTTAAACTTCATAATAACCCTGCAAGGTGAACACATTGTCCCTATTTGGCAAATGAGGAAATCGAGGCTTTGAGAGATTAAGCTCAGTGAGCTTCCAGGCTCACATAACAGGTAACTGAGGGATCTCAGATTCAAGCCTGGGTCTGTCTGATTCCAAAACCCTTGCTTTTTTGCCTGCACAAGGCTGCCTCCCCCAAAACACAAACACATCACAGGGTAAATATTAGTTTCTCAGTATGAGCTCTGGGAACAGCTTCCAGTGTCTCCTAAGATGTTTACCCAGAGTAAAGAAGTGTGTTTTGCTCATTGAATGTAACGGAGATTAGAGCTGTAGTTTTGTTCTTTTTCTCTTCCTCCAGTCTTTGTAGGATCTGCTTGCATGAGGAAGTGTGTTTGGAGACTCTTCTTTTTAGATCTTAAGTGTAAAGTGGCATTAATTAAATGCAGGTTAGAAGACAATTTATATTTCATTTGAAAGTCTTCTTGTGCCTGGAGGTTCTGGACAGAGCTGAGTTGAGCTGTACCATGTGGCGAAGGAACTAATGTATAATTTAACAATGCAGTGGGGGCATGGGGACACAGACTATAATTTTAAAATGAGGGAAAGACTTGCCAGTAGGCAGCGTGTTTGAGTTTTTATCGGCAGCTGTGATTGCTGTCAATGGATCCCGAGCCCTTCCCTGCACACTTCACTACACTCTGTCATTATTAATCTCTCTTGGTCTTCGGGATATCCTCAGCTGAATATCAATGGTTTCAGGACAGACCTCCCCAGAGTTCCTGGAGCCCGTACCACCAACCACCCCAAACCTCTCTTCACCCGGGGACCCAATGAGCAATCTCTTCTTACCATTACTGCTCCCAACCTCTCAGGCTCTTTTCATCCTGGGGTATTTTCTCAGCACCTCCTTTGGGATGCATCGGAAGAGTCTAGGAGATATCAGTGTTTATCTCATACCACTGCCTCCCACCTTGATTTCTGTGTACCATCATACCAGCCTCGGTGCAGTTTCTCTCGCGGATTCTGCTTCCTGTGACCTCAGGGCCTTTGCTTTTTTTTTTTTTTTTTTTTTTTTTTTTTTTTTTTTTTTTTTTTCTTTTTAATCTGGCCATCTCTTCTCCAACTCTTTGTCTGGGAAACTACTTTTTGTCTTTGGAGCTCAGCTCAATTGATTTTCTGCAGGGAAAGTATCTGGTCATCTAGACAAAGTCAAGACCCCTTTCTCAGCTGCCTGGACTTTTCTTCATTGCACACATCATGGTTGATATTCATCTGTGTGATTCTTTGGCTCATGTTGATATGTCCCACCTTGTAGATGGGTAGTTTCCAAAGTAGACTATACAAGGTGATCCAGGGAGTGTTGAGATGATAAAAGGAGATAATCAAAGTGTGAACTGACCTTTCCTCATATTTTATATCCACGTTGACACTAGTGCCCTAAGTCAGCCCAGTCTCAGCCGGCCACAAGTCACCTGTGGTCCATCAGGCCCTAGGGAAGGGTGGGGGAAAGTCCAAGCAGTAGAGTTGGCAGTACTAAGCCCCATTTCTTTCACTTGCAGACGCGCTGTGATGGGGTGTCTGTGTGTTCCCAGCTAAGAGAAATTTTACAATGTATTATCCCGTTTTAACTGAACCAACCCTTACAAAACAGACAAGTAGCTTCAAAAGATTCCTGTGAAGAAACCATGGGCTGAAATGATGCTAACAGGATGGATACTATGGTCCTCCTGGGGCTAGCTCACCTGCAGTCTGAATTCTTGGCTAAAGACAACTTTGATATAATCAGGACCAAAAAGAAACGTCAGCCAAAAAGGTTGTAATTGCCAAAATGACTATCTGAGATATGTAAGCACATCCAGTATCATTCATGATGCTTTGTTAATAAAAATGTTAAATTAATAGTGTTTATTTTATCTATTCGTTGTTTTAAAGTTTCTCTTTGTCCATTTTTTATTACTTTTACAAACTGTTGGGATAGTGGTTGTCTTAACTGGGGCCGTTATGACAAAATAACATAGACTAGGTAGCTTAGACAACAAACATTTCCTTTTCATAGTTCTGAGGGCTGGGAAATCCAAGTTCAAGGTGCTGCCTGGTAAGATCTTCTTTCTCATTTGCAGATAGCCACCTTCATACTATGCTTTCATATAGCCAAGAGAGAGATCATCTGCCTGTGTCTTTTTTATAAGGGCACTAATCCAATCATGAGGGCTCCACCCTCATGACCTCCTCACTTCTCAAAGGTCCCACCTCTTGGTATCACATTAAGGATTAGGACTTCCATATATTAATTTTGGGAGCACACAAACATTCAGTCCATTGTAGTGGTCCATGTATGTCATTTATTTAATATATTACATCATAAATACCTTTATGCATATGGGGGAGGTGTCTGATTCAAATTCTGTAGACAACGGCACTACATTGTAAAGACACAGAGAGCAAAGACCATAACACTTATCCCTTGGCTATAGAGTAAGTAGCCAGCTGGGTACCAGTGGCATGTCTGTGTTGAATGAATAAGTGGACAGGTTGGCATTGTCCAAGTGTTTAGGGTCGGGATTCAGGTTCTTCAAAGCTGGCATTTCTACTTGAGGCCATAGGAGATACAAAGGCCAGATGGTAAACCAATTAACAATCTTTCAAGGAAAACCAAGGTTCAAATGCAAAGCCTCCAACACTCTTGACTCAGGTACAGCAATCAGGAGACCACCTTTTGTTGCTTGAGCATGCTCTCAGAATCCTTCCCTCACCTTCTATGCCAAAACAGCAAGTATATTTTTCAGACAGGTTCAGTGGTCATTCCCTGGGATAAATTCTGGTGAACAAATTTTTCTGCATCTAATCACACAAATAATGGAGGAAGCAGGATTCAATATTCAAGATCTCAAAGGGATGTTGTGGGGGCAGGTATCTCTGTGGTTTTGAATTCAGAAAGACCTCGGTACAAATCCAGCTCTCCCAAAATGACCTTGAGAAAGTTATTTAACATTTCTGAAGCTGAGTTTCCTCACATGGACCATACAGACAATGTGTAACTTGCCGGCTTGTTACGACAATCAAACGAGAAAACTTGTATGGTATTCTCAGGACAGTGAGTGGCTTGACAAGTTTAATATCCCCTCCATCCCACTCATGTTACCATGCTCTGCCCAGCTCTGAAGATATCTACTTCCTGCAGGACATTCCTGAAATCAACTGGTCACATATCAGTGGCCGCTGGATCCTCCCGTGATCCACAATGGGTCTACCCACACACCCGTGCCCAACCCAGTGGGTCTGTCTGTCAATGTCACATTGACTCTGCCAGCTCCCTCAGCTCAAGGGGCACTGAAATTCCATTGTGACAAACCTTTCCAGCTCAGGTCATACTCCTTTCTGACTACACCACTCAGCAAGGATCTCACCTCCTTTAGAATCAGACATCTGAATCCATGGTTAGGTCCTCCCAGCCACATCTAGGCCATCTCCATTCTAGTTGCCTTGGAACACCTGCAGTTTTCACAACACATATGCTTTCTTCTGCCTGAAACATCCTTTCCACCATACCTTCAACCAACCCTACGACCTTCATTTATCTAATTGACTTCTCTGTTCAGGATTCACCACCTCAACAAAACTTTTTCCTACTCTCCAGGCTGGGTTAGGGACCTCTACTCTGTTCATTCCAGCAACTCTTTATTTCTGGATCTCCTCAAGCGAGTGAATACCCCGCCTTGTTTTCCATGTCTCTAGTACCCAACATGATGATGGATGTCTAATGGATGTTTTATTAATGACAGAACCATCTTGGCATTTGCTCATTTTCCCCAATAAAATCAAATCTTATTTTTTTCGTTTAACCATAAGCTCCTCTTGGACTGATATTTGTCTTTACTACTGGGGCTAACATATTCTTATTTTAGGCAATAGCCTAACACAGTAGGCGTTCAATAACTACTTCTTGTTTATCAGTTGATTGATGGATTGATCGAAGACTGAATTCCCAAAAATCAACACAATGGTTAGCAGAAAAGTAAAAGTAGGAGACAAGGTTAAGAATTGGGCTGGTTGAGGGGATTCTGAGTGATTGGATGATAGAGGATATTATGGGGTTAGGGGTAATAGTACAGCTGACATGCAACCAAAACTCAGGTTTCCTAGACTCTATGGAGTCTAGACTCCATAGACAAACCAATGTGACAGCCAAGAGACCCAAAAGCCCCAAATGGTGATTCTTCCCCTGGCCAACATGACCACCCCATTTCTAGACCCACTGGAGGAATCATCTGGAAAGCCGAAGGTGACTGGACAGCATCTTCTGGGTCATTATTCCTTATCCATCCCAGCCCATCTCCTCTACCCCATCCTCCCTTAGCTGCTCCCACCCACTTCCTGGGACTGGTGCACTGGTTTAGAACAACCATGCAGAGCAGAAAGGCCCTGTCTCCATTCTGGCCTGGGATGGAGAAATCTCCCCAGGATGGTTCAGGGGGGCTATAACAATCTCCTGCCCCAGAATAGTTTCCCTATTTGTGTGCTGTTGGTAGAGTTACCAATAAAATACGGGATACCTAGTTAAGTTTGAATTTCATATAAACAAATAATAATTTTTAATATAAAAATATCCCATGCAACATTTCAGGCACAAGTATACTAAAAAATTATTTGCTGTTTATCTGAGATTCAGTTTTTCCTGAGTATTCTGGTTTCTATTTGCTAAATCTGGTAACTCCAGTTGTGGCCTGAACAGGTTGTTTAGAGGACCTAGACAGGAGGTGAAATCAGCATAAAGTGGGAGGGATGGCATGTCTACAGACACAAATGAGATAAGGACATTTTCTAAATCTCAGCCAAAAACCACCAATCTGAATGTAAAGCAATGTGTTTGTGTGCACCCTGGCATCTTGGAAATCCTACCATACCCTGATCAAAGAGATGCCCAGACAAAGGTGTTCTTGGCATGAGTTCTAGAAAGTGCACTGTTAGGTGCTTCCAGCACTATGGAGGGGGCAGTGGAGGAGAGAGTGAGTTAGGTCTATGGTTATTGTTAAGTAAGCAGAAATATCCTCATAATAGAAATGGATAGAACACAAGGCTCAAAACTCACACAAAAAATTTTCTTTCTGCCCTTGTTTTCTTCCTTTCTCTCATATTCTTTCATTCTTCCTTCTTTTTCTTATTCATTTACTCTTTCAGTGGATAATGGCAGTAAAATTGGCCATGTCACAGAACAGTCAAGGGCATGAGTTTTGAGACCAGACTGCTTGGGTTTTAACTCTGGCTCTATTACTTATTGCCTGTGTTACTTAACTTTTCTGAAAATCTGTACTAGTTCTTTATCACTACAGTAACCAATTTCCACAAATAAGCCAAATTTATTCTCTTCCAGTTCTGTAGCTTAGAAGTCTGATATAGGTCTCACTGGGCTGAAATCCAGATGTCAGCAGGGCTGTGTTCCTTCTGGAAGCTCTAGGGGAGAATCCATTTCCTTGCTTTCTCTGGCATCTCGAGGCTACCTACATTCCTTGGATCATGACCCCTCCCTCCATCTTCAAAGTCAGCAGTCAGGCAAAGTCCTTCTCATGCTGCCTTCTGCCTGGTTCTGTACAGCTAGAAATCACAGTTCTCCAATGTTAAGGACTCATATGAGTGGACGATACCCATCTGCCTAATCCAGGAGCATCTTCCTATCTCAAGACCCTTAACCTTAATCATATCTGCAAAATCCCTTTTGCCATATGAGGTAATGTATTCACAGGCTTCAGGGGTTAGGTCATCAACATCTTTGGGAGGCTATTACTCTGCCAGCCATAGCCTCAATTCCCTTATGTTTTAAATGGGGATAATTAACAGCATCTACCTTCTCGGGTGGTGGCGAGGATTAGATAAATCCATACATGCCAAGAGTTTGGAACATAGTCTGGTATTCAGTAATGCCCATTATTATTGGCTCTGTCGAGCCAGGATTGTGCTTGGTGCTGAATTGGATGCAAAGATAAATTCCTCACACCCTTCAAACGTTGTAACAGAAGACTTCTTGGCAACACTGAAGTTTTCTTCCTTAAATCTATGCTCACCAGCAGGCTTCTGAACGGTATCTGGTCTTTCCAACAAACAGCACCAGAAGGAGGCAGCCCGGGTAATTGGACCCAACAACCTCTACTCTGAAGAAATGGTGATATCAGAAGTTAGGTTGTTTGATCCATCTTTTTTGCATCCGTTTGTGGAAGCCTGCCCCCCAGATGGTCATTCCTGGGTAAGTGACCAAATTTCACATCCATGAGTTTGGAAAACTGGATGTCTGCCCAAAGGTTCAGCCACCCCAGAAATCTCCTCAGGTATATCACTTAACTGGAATAAAACATAACATCTCTCTGTAACATGTAAAAATGCTAAATAAAAGGGGTGACATACGACCACAGTGGCATCTACTTGTGCTCACTTCCACATAAACAAAGACCAAGTCAGCAAACACCAAAAGTATGTACTCATAAGTGTGTATACAGGTATATGAACTAAGTGTGTGTGTATACTTACATGGAGAGAGAGATAGGTATATGGATGGATGGAAGGATGGATGGATGGATGGATGGACAGACATGGAAGGAACCTCCTCACTTCCTCCACCTTCAGTATGATGATAATTGATCACTACCAGTTTTATAATCTATTTAGAATCTCCTTGGCTATAACACTGATCATCCTTTGTTAAATTCTCTGCACCCAGTTCAGAGAGGAACATGTAGTAGCATGGACACTTATGCCTTTAAAAGAAGTTTATCTGGGGGAAGACTAAAGAGAAGATGGAGGTGGTATGAAAAGGAGACAGGCTCAGAGAGCGGGGAGAGGTGGAGGTGGGCTACACTGAAGGGCCCTTTCTGCAGTGACACTGAGGGGATGTGGGTGGTAAGTTCCATGAGAACTGAGGGTCCATGTAATGCCTAGGGCATTGTGCAGAGGAAGGCTGAACATAGGGTACAAGGACACTCACCTTGGCACCAACCACAGAGCCCAAACTTGAACAAAGCAGAGACTGGTAGCCTTAGGCAGTGAGCAAATCAGCCATGACCAGTATGAACTGAAGACCAAGATACAAGAGATCTCTCAGGGCTTCTGAATGACCCTGCCTCCTCCAGCCATGCTAAGGGTTGTCTAATACAGAGACACTTTTCAAGTGTGAATGAGTAATATTGCATGGGAATGTTGAATATTCAAGACTAAGAACCTTTAAGGAATCAAAGAAGCAAAAATGAGAGTTGCAAACAAGTACAAAACATGGCAACTCTTCTCAGTGGTGAAGAAGCCTCCTGGGACATGGGAACTTGCCACAGGCAACACTGTTCCAAGCTCCATGCCCTGGCAGCTCCTTCGACTAGGCAATGAGCTGCTGCAGCTATTTCTGGACTAGTGTCCCAGCCACCTGACTTGCTACCTGTATCCCACCAACCCATTTTTCTGAAACATGAACTTAAAACATGCCTCTCTTCCTCTTAAAGCCCTCCCCCACATTTCCACCCATCACCTGCAGGAGTTTTTCTCCTACTGAGTGGACAGGGTCCAGGTGTGTGTGACAGGAAAGACCCCCAGGTAAACATGGAACAACTTCCTAGGGTTCCATCATTTTTATTTTTATATTGGATTCTATTGTGGAACAGTACGCAAATTTAGAACAGGTTTTAAAGATAAAATATAAGACTCCCTCAAAACACCAATCCTGGAAAAAAGCTTCTCTGGGTTTTGTCCCTAGATCCCTCAGATTCCTTGTTCCTTTATGTCTGCTCTTAAGAACCTATGGGAAGGTTTAAGAACCTATGGGACAAAAATCCGAATTCCACAAGGATGCCTTGCCTATTGTGTGTATCTATAGCTCCTTCATCAATTACTCCATGGACGTACCTTACTCTTTACAATATAAACGCTGCAACTTCCTGTTCAAAATGCATGTCATGTTAGTTCATATCCCAAGCCTTCCTTGACCTCCCTTTTCAGTTCCAACATGGCACGCTGTGCTAACCGTTCCTCCTCCCCAACACAATACACAACATCGCGCACCACACACCTTGACATTTATCACCTGGTGGGTAAAATCAGGAAAGTAATAGCTAAAATAGTAAAGGTTAACATTTATTGAGGGTGTACTGTGTGCCAGGATCAGTTCTGAGCACTTCATCGGCATTAACTCTGCACCACCCCCGTGATCAAGTTCCGCTGGATGGTAAGCTGTCCAACACTAGAGACTGAAGCAATGAAAGCATTTATTTATGGCTGAGAGCCAGAATGGGTTGAAGTATGGGAAAGGTGAGTACAGAGGATGGAGAGGGGGATTATTTTGATGTGCTAGTTGGGCAACATTTGGTAAGGCCCTGGGTCACTGAAACACAAGATTCAGGTTTCTCAGATGTGAGAACATCTAGCTGGGAACAGCCAAAGCCCTTGGGAAGGTTACAATTAATACATATATCTCTGCAAGTCAACCATGGCTGCTGGGGGAGGAAATCCCTGATTAGATCTTGGTGCCTCCCGTGACTTGGTCTGGGTCCTGAGCCACGGGACACACTGTGTCATGCTTTTATTAGAAACCTGAGAGATGGACCCACCTATCTTTTCATTCTCACCCCTTAAAGCTAATGAAAGAGAAGTCAGGCTTGGGATCTTGAACCTTATTTATTGACTAATTCCAATCTCTTTCTGTGATCATTCCCGTGTTGCTCCCCACTTTAAATCAATTGAAATTGCACTCTTGTTGCAAATTGGAACCACTTCAGTTCACTTTTTCCCCCTATTCATTTGGAGGTTTGAAAAGCCAAGAAAAAAAATTCCCAGAACAAAAAGAAGGATGTGGAACCTGTTGCTGCACAAATGAAAAATAAACCTCCTGGTTCTTAACCCTTGCCAGCCATTTTTCAAATACCTTATCCCAAAGGGCCAGTTTTGCACACTCCATTAATGCTGGCTGCCACTGGGACAATTACGGACAGGCAGCGTTTCCCCTCTGAGCAGCTTCTTGAATTAAAAACAGCCATGCAGGAAGGGAGGGGGTGTGTGTCTGTTCTTTCACAGCCTCCCAAAAGAGGTTTCTTCCACTCTACCCCTACCCCACCCCCCACACACACACACTATGCCCACCTTTCCCACCAAGTGCAAGAGCCAAATTAAAAGCTGGATTTTGCTTGTGCTGTGGTTGTTATTTTATTTTCCACCCTCGACTTTTTTTTTTGAAGTCTTCACTTTAATAAATTGCATCACTTAAACATTTCCTGGGATGCTGTGCAAGGTCTGAGTCTGAACCCAGAGCCTTCTATGGGGGTCCTCAGCCTGCTAGGCACAGACACAGAATTCACTGCCTTGGACTAGGGTGAAGCAGACCCGAACTTTTTGTTTCTTCATGATTTTTCTGATTTTTAAATGTCCCAAGACTTAGTGTTTACTCTTTACCTACCCATCTTGTCCCGCCACTATCTTCCAAGAGATGCCGCACTTTTCATACAAGTTTTCGAGTTCTCCTTATAGAGCCTGAGAAATACAAGTGGTGGAATTTGGGATTGCCAGGGGGAGTCTTCAGTTGAGCACCGAGGTGGATGCCTACAGAAGCTACTGGAATATACAGCAGAATTTCCGGGGGCAAGGTATTCAACCAGCCTGGATCTAGTTTCTTCACGTATAAAATGCAGATGGCCATGGTATCAATATCATAGTCTCGTGAAAGGAGTCAATAAAATAAAACACGCACACAGCAAGTGCTCTGTAAACGTTAGCTGATTGCAGTAACCGTGATAATGATGCCAAGTTTGGCATGGAATGGCCCAGAAAAGAGAAGTCACTTGATTTGGGAGAAATTGGGGAACAGCTCCCAGGAGAAGCCACATTTGAACAAAATCCTGTAGGGTTTGGGAGGCTCAGCTTCAGGTGCAGAAGGAGAGAAAGTTGGAGGGATGAAGAGAATTTCAGGCTGGTAGATGATGTAGAGAAGGACGAGGATGTGAAGGACACTGGGGAAGAGTAGGCAGGGTCATTCCTCCATTTGGACTAAAGCATCAAGGAAATGAGACGGGCAGAGGACAAAGAAAGCAGGGCTGGCATCCAAGAGGAGCCCAAGGCCCCAGAGGAAAGGGCCTGGACTTTTTTTTTTTTCTGTGGGGAACAGGGCCCTATAGAAGGCATGGACTAGATCTCTCTTGAAGTGCACGCCGCCTTACCTAACAGGCTCCCTTACAGAGCAGCAACATCCACATAAAAGTCGTATGACATCAGGGCTGAAAGGCACCTGAAGATCATCTGATAGTCCCCTTTTGAAAAGATAAGAAACTGTGGCTCCAAGAGGAGTGATATTCAAGCAAAGGCTCCAGGACCACATGTCACGGGGGTGGTGGAAAAGGTTCCTACAATGGGGATGAAGACCCATGTCCCCTTCATTTCGAGCTTCTGTGATACCTATGCAGCCCATGGCACCCACAGCGATGGTAAGCCCTCCCCAGGAAAGAGCAGGTTCCCCGGTGGCCCTCATCTTCAGGGAATTAGATCCTATGCTTATTTCAACAGCCAACCAAGTGCTTCCCTGAACCTAGCTTATTATCAGAATCGCCTTTGGAGCTTTGTGAAGATCCAGACGAGCCAGCTCCATCGTTGGAGCCGGGGATTCTGTGGGTCTGGGCTGAGGCCCGTGCATCTGTGTTTTCAAGAAGCTATTTATTTCAAAGGCTCAGCCTTCCAAGAACATGCCCTTCGTGTCTTCCACCAGCAGGAACCCCCCTCAAGTTTCCCCACAGCGGATCGCAGTTACTTGGCAGTGTGTGATCTCCCCATCTTGGGAGAGCACATCTGAGTCATGTTGGAGACTCACCCCACCCGCCTACCACCCAGGGCAGTATTTTTTACATAATAGATACTAGATGAATGCATGGTGCATTAAAATGATTGAGTGAATGAAGGAACTATTGTGTGAGTCAATAAATAATGGTAATAGTAATAGCTACTGTTTTTTAGTACTTGCTCTATGCCAGAAACTGCTAAATATATGTGTTATGTCCTTTAAACCTGTATCCCTATGAGGCAAATACTATTCTCTTTGTTGTATAAGTGCAGGAACTAAGGCTCAGAAAGATCAAGTGACTTGTCCAAGTTTGAACAACCTGTAAATTAAGAAATAAATTTTTAAGAAAGCCGGTGAATGCATGGATGATGCCTTCGGCTGGACTAGTGCCTTCCCTGGCAAGCCTGAAGAGCAAGGTTGCTCTCTTCTGCCCTCTGCTGACCCAATACGGTGTAACAGAAAGAGCACAGAAGCAGGTCTGGCCTCTTTAGAAAGGGTGTGAGTCTCCCTTCAATCTTAATCCCCTTTTCATCAGATCAGTCATACTCTTTCCCCATGAGATCTTCCTTTAGCCCAGCACATCTCTCTGCAGGCCAGCTTTGGGCACCTAGAATTCCCAAGGGGCATCCCTGCCCTTGAGCTCAGCAGGAGCCCTGTGGCTAGCTCTACCTGAGTTTGTGCTAAAAAAGCACGAGCTCAGATTTTGGATGTCCCTTAAAGACCTTCCTATCTAGGGCTCTTGACTGGGGTGCATGGATGAGTTTCAGGGCATCTTCGTTTCACTTGTTTGGGTTCATATCTATTCTCTGGGGATGGGGAAGAGTTTTTATTAAGATCTCCAAGTTACGAACCATGGTGCCTGTTTAATCCCAACACACACGCGCGCGCGCACACACACACACACACACAGAGTAGAGGTAAAGGTGTCACAGCTCAGAAGGAGGAAGGGATTGGGACCGGCCCAAAGAGGGTGAGTGGGACTTTACTGAAGTTCCTGATACCCCATCCACAGCATATCGCTGTACTCTCTAAGCCTATTTGCATTTCCTTTTCAAAAAGAGGCCAATTTTCAATCAGAATTGTCCTATCCAGAGCGTACGCTTCCTGGAGGCTGCATGAGGGATGTAGCCTTGTCTAGAGAGATCTATACTAGCACATGGGGACAACTGCATCCAGCGGGTCCCACAGAGATTCTCACAACTGAGTGCCCACATCTAAGAAAGCACAGAGCCAGTGGGCACCCCAGGGGCTTCTCTGATGCCCCCCCCCCCTTATGATTCATAGTCTCTTTGGGAGATGGTTGGGGCAAACAAGTATCTCTGCATCTAGCAGGTGGGGAAACTGAGGCCTTGAGAGAGAAGGTAATTTGTTCTGAGTCTCATGGCTGGATAGAGGCAGAACTGGCCAGCCCCTCAGCTCCGTGCTTTTCGTCTACATCCAAGCTGGCTCTGGGTTTACTGTGGTCGTGTTTGAGTGAGAATGTATGTTCAAAGGTCAGACACATATTACCTCTGGTGAGTTGTACCTCTACAGTCAGTCTTCCTAGAAATATCTCGAACAAATTAGTCCAGAAACAAACCCTACATACTTTAGCCGCATGTGACCTTGGATTATTTCCAAGCTGGAAATAGGAAATAGGTCTGTCGCTGGATATAGGAAATGAGCTGTCAGCACAGAGCCAGATGTGGGACTGGAACTCACAAACTGTGAGATCATGACCTGAGCCGAAGTTGGATGCTTAACTGACTGAGCCACCCAGGCGCCCCTCAGCACAGATTTCTTGATGGCCTAGTTGGCATTAGGCTCTGTGGTCCCTGGGATGCAGCGGTGAACAGAGTCATGGCCCAGTTCTCATGGAGAGTCTTCTCGCTAGAGACACAGACAATAATGACAAAAACCAACAGAAGGCAACCAACAGGATTCCAGACAGATCAATGTGGAGCAGGGAATGGGGGCAGGGTCTCCATGAGATGGAGAGACCCTAGAAGGCTGAGAAGACCCTTTACGCTGAGAAGGACCAAGGTGGGTGAAGGCAGAGGGAACAGCATTTCAGTCAGAGGGAACAGCAGATGCAAAAACCTTGAGGTGGGGAAAGACGTGGTCTAGCTGAGGAGCAGGAAGAAGACCATGACTGAAGCAGCAGCATGACATATGGAGAAGGGACAGGAGCTGAAAAGGGAGATGCAGGAAGGGACTTTGTGAGTTTCAGAAAAGAGCCCGGATTTTAGCTTTTGTAATATCCTGGTGGGGTGTGTACTATTATTTATACTTCTGTTTTACGGTTCTTAGAACAAAAACAGAGAACAGCATACAATATAGGGGACTCCTGGGTTTGGGTCAGGTGGCCGTTTGGTGAAGTACCTCCCCTGATGGTCAGAAGTGGGGTGCAGGTGAAGGCAGTCAGCAGGGCTGCCCCTGAACATTACTCTGAATGGAGGGGCAAGGCCGGGAATGTGATAAGAGCCCGCACCCCTGGGCCTTCTCCCCAGCTCTCTCTGGGGCAGCTGGAAGAGGTCCATGGGAAAGGAGGTGGCTCTCATGATGGTCCCCGTTGCCAGTCCAGGTCACCAGTCCTCGTCCAAAGCATTAGTTTCTCAAGCTAAAAGGTAGCGGTACCCGCAGAACCCAAGTGGAGGGGAGACTTGAGACCCCGGGTCTGGGGAGGGACCTCCTCTGTAGGCTGGAAAGACTCGTTGGGAGTGCACAGGTTTGTGGAAATGTGTTCCAGACAGAGCTGGGCTGAACCCCAGGCAAGCTGCGGACACCAAGGGCGACTTATACCCCTGA
This sequence comes from Lynx canadensis, assembly GCF_007474595.2. Classification (NCBI taxonomy): domain Eukaryota; kingdom Metazoa; phylum Chordata; class Mammalia; order Carnivora; family Felidae; genus Lynx; species Lynx canadensis. Next base: position 21,079,130 of record NC_044316.2, read on the forward strand.
TACTTTTGTTTTCAGGCCCCCCAGTGTCTGTCTCCACTAGAGGAAGCATCCAAAAGACTTCCCCTTCCCCTTAAGAGGGAGGACTATGTTGCCAAGGCAAGAGCTGGTGCACGCAGTCTCCTGCTGGGAGCCATGTGTGAAACTTCTTTCCGCACAGGTCTCGGGAACCCGTGGGCCTTATCCCCACCTACTGTGGCACATTTGGGGCTGCGCCGATGGGACCTGGGCTCTGGGCCGCGTCCGCAGGGCCCCTTCTGGCTGTGGCACTTGGTAGTTTACCTTAAATGCGTCATTTGTTTGGATGTGTTTTCCCCTTCTAAATATATAGTAGCTTTTCTGTCTGACCTTGTATTTTTTTTTTAACATTTATTTATTTTTGAGACAGAGAGAGACAGAGCATGAACGGGGGGAGGGGCAGAGAGAGAGGGAGACACAGAATTGGAAGCAGGCTCCGTCCAGGCTCCGAGCTGTCAGCACAGAGCCCGATGCGGGGCTTGAACTCACGGACCGCAAGATCATGACCTGAGCCAAAGTCGGACGCTTAACTGACTGAGCCACCCAGGCACCCCTGTCTGACCTTGTATTTAAGAGGACTTCCCCAATTGCCCAGGCTTTAGCAAGGGCTCTAAAGTCTCTGCTGCATCTGGCACTTTGACCCTCCCTTCTGCTTGCACGCTCTACTTCCCTGGCTTCCATGGACACTTGCTGGACGGATCTCCTCCAACACACCAGCTCACACATCTACAGTGTTCATCTCGCATCTGGCTCCATTCCAACTGCCTACAGTGAGCTGCACTGTGCCACGATAATGCTTTAAGGTGAGTGCAGCTCTAAACCCCATTTTTACTGATGAGGAAACTGAGGGCAGAAAGGTTAAGACACTTGCCCTAGGTCACACAGCTAGTAAGTTGAAGACTTGGGAGTCCAAAGCCTGCTTTGTCTGCTTCCCGTTGGCTCCAGCTCTAGCTGGCACCTCTCCCCACTGCCTCAGACTTCCATGTGTCCAAGCGCTCACTGGATATTCCACTGCCCACAGACCCAGGCTCCTCAGACTGAATTCTTTCTCAAGCCCAGGACTGGCCTCTCCCACCTGCTTCTCTCTGTGGGCTAATGGCATCACAAAGGGGAAGGTCTACCATGTTCTTCCTGCTCATCAGCCTTCCTTGACTTTGTCATGGCATACCAGTTTCCACCTCCCTTCCGGGAGAATCTCTCCCTCTCCCTCTCCCTCTCCCTCTCCCTCTCCCTCTCCCTCTCCCTCTCTCTCTCCCTCTCTCCCTATGGTCTCGTGACCTGTCAGTCCTAGAACCCAACCTCCAGCCATGGCCATGGGCCCAGAGAGGGGCATGTTCCTGGCACTAGGAAATCAAGGGCCTCCCTGAGATCATATGTATAGACACTCTCTGCACTGGGAAAGTATAAGCCTAGCGCTACTCACAGCTGGGGGGGTGCCCTCACACCAGCTACAGAGGGCAGGGATGAGGTCAACATAGATGCTGAGATGAGACAGAGGAGAGGGAACACAGGAGAAGCATGTCACACATGTCCCTAAGTCCCTGATGCCACTGGGGCCCCTGGATGTCCCAGGGAGGAGGATAGTTTCAACTGGGTTTCTATCACTTGCAACCACCCAATCTGGCCCCAAACTAGGAAGCGTGTGGCCCTTCTCAGCACCTCCGTCTCCCTCAAGAGGCAGCCTACTGATGTCCAAGTCCAATCTGTCCCCAGTATGTCTGGATCTGACTCCTTGTCTCCAGGACCCCTGTGCCCTGTCCTGGTCACCTTCAATCCTCACCTGTGCTGTTGGCATGATTCTCCCCAACCAGTTCTCTCCAACCCAGCCTCCCCCTTTCTACCAGACAGAGCTATGTGAACACACACACAAGTCAGCCAGGCCCTTCCCAAAGTATTGCAAGGCTTTCCCACCACCTTCCAGCGATGCCTGAGTTCTTTGGAACAACGGCTGGGGCCCTACATTGCTGGAGGACTGGACTGCCTCGGCTTCCAGGTTATCACTCATGCAGCCCCTACCTTCCGAAACACTTGACCTTCACCCGGGCAACTCTTGTCACGTTCCCAAGTTCAGCTGAAGTGTCTCCCCTCAAGAAAACCATCTGTGCTCACCATTCCAAAGGCCCCAAAGCCTCTCCTCTGTGTTGCTCTAGTTTCCTGTACACGTGCCCATCTCTGTCCTCTGTCCCCTATTAGACCAATGACCCTTAGGAGCAGGAGATGGGATCCATGAGAACACCCTAGGACTCTCCCAGTGGCTGAAACATGGTGGAGCTTCACCAAATGATTTAACCTGCATTAACCTTCTGACCCTTACTTTCTCATCCCTAAAAGGTGGCACTTACACAAGGTGACCTCTGTAGAACTCCATGATTCCGTAAGCAGAAAGCCATATTGACACATGATTACTTTGGGACATCTTCCATAACTGAATTTTTGTAACCAAGCTGCTGGAAGAGGGTGAGCTCCTCTTTCTTATTTCCTGTTCTCCCATAGTCAAGAGATCTGTGTGTGGCCTCTAGAAACCATATTAGATAGATCAATTAAAAAAAAAAAACAATAACAGAATAATTTCCGTTTTCAGTCCCAATCATCCAAAAATGTTAATCTCTCACGTTTGCTCTTGGCTGAATGCCAGAGCCAAATTAGATTTATGAATTTGGCATGATTGCAAGTTAACAGATAACTCCATGTTCTGCTGAGCCAGTGCAAACCTTTAATGTCAAATCAAGAATTGGAATTAGGAATTAAGTATGACTTACTTAGGATATTTTTTTTAAAAATGAAATAAGAAACGTCCCTAAGTCTTCTGATCACAGCTAACTTCCAGCCTCTCCAGCCTGCCAAAGGTTATTCTCCACTGATGTAACTTCAGGGAACAGTGGTTCCCAGTACTATGGTTAATGGGATCTTCGTTTTAACAGCAGAGGGAGGAATGGAGTAAACTATATGGGCAAATGCAAGCAGTTCAGCATCATCCCAGAGCCCCCTTCCTCTGCAAGGAATATGATAGTTGGTGCACGAGTTTGCTAGAGCCTCAGGAACAGAGTTCCACACGCTGAGTGGCTCAAACAAGACAGCTTTATTGTCTCACAGTTCTGGAGGCTGGACGTCTGAGATCAAGGTGTGGGCAAGGCCATACTCCTTCTGAAGGCCGAGGGAAGCATCCGTTCCAGGCCTCCCTCTCAGTTTCTGGTAGCTCCTTGGCTTGTGGCAGCCTAACGCCACTCTTCAGGTGGCATTCTCCCTGTGTGAGTGCCTCTGTGTCCAAATTTCCCCGTTTTATAAGGACACCAGTCATACTGGATCAGGGCCCGTGCTATTCCTGTATGACTGCATCTTAACTAATTATATCTGCAAAGGCGCTATTTCCAAATAAGGTTACATGTTGAGGTCCCGGTGGGTTGGGGGGGGGGGCGTGGGTGGTGGTGTCAGGACTTTCATGTATGAATCTGGGGGCGGGGAGATACAATTCAACCTGTAGCCCACAACCCATTCAATGCTGACAGGAAAATATTTGAACACTCAGTCATTTGCATGTAGACTTTGTTTCTAGTACTTTCCACCAGAGTCTAGCTAATTGTTTTGAGGGTTTCTGCTAATCATTTTCTATGCTAACCCTTTCTGCCTGTAGCCTTCTAAAGGTTACCATAAAAGGCTCTAGGCTACATTAGCCCGATGTACAAATTATATAGCTTGGCATCTTCAAAAGCAAAATGCTGGCCTGAATCTCCAGAAAAAGCAGAAATGTCAGAAAAGGTGGTGGCTGCCATGATATTCAGGAATCTATCCCTGCCCTCCTGGAAACTTCTCTTCATAACAGCTTACTCCAGAGCTGGCTTCTCATGTACCACGAGCAACAACTTTTTAAATATGTTCAGGTATCAGAGCAGCTAGAAGTGATGGTTCTTCTTTGCAGAAAACCATGAAATATGATATGTTAAACTAAAATGAATATAATAAACCTATAATTGCTGCTAAATTGGTCATCATCTTTTCCAGATTCTGGTTTTGAAAGGAAGCAGGAGGCCCCGATGGTTTCAGGGGAATTTTTTTTTAATTGAGGAAATTATATTCATGACATTTTTTAAATTATTGTTGAAAAGATGTCCACGATCAGATTTCAGGGGAAGAACACATTGGTCCAAGTCAGGCACACCAACGTCTCATGGGAATACCATTGCGTATAGTAGCAAGTTGGAAAATAAGGAACGCCAGGATCCCATTGTGAAGCCAGGTATCGTGTGAAGGCTAGGGCATGGGACAAATACAGGAGGGGCTGTTGTGTTGAAGCAGAGACAGCAGGCCTGAGATCTTCTGCTCCCCTACATCTTTTGCCCTGGCCTCAACACAGGTTCTTGAGGCAAGAAAGACTACCAGTCTGACCTTGAACTTGCCCTCATTGTTCGTTTCCTCTAGAGGTGACAATCTTTCTCTGAGGGGTGACACATGGCACACACCTACAGGAGTTGGGCTTCCCCCCTCTGCCCATGGCAGATGATGGCACCTGCCACTCTGTAGGTAGATAAAAACCAATCCTTCACGCCTAGCTTGGTCCCAAGGGAGCTCCCGATCTATGGGATCACGCTGTGCGTGGAGATGAATGGCGTTCCCAAGCCCAGCTCCCACTCCTCCATCCATCACCAGCTGCTTGCCTGTGGCCTTCACCGGAATCTCCAGCCTTCCCCTTGTCTCCTTGACAAGGGACAACTGAGGATCATGCTCCCCATCAGGGGTTGACTAGCTGTGAAATGCAAAATGCAAGACCCCAAAGTGCTGGCTGTCTCCTGGAAACCAGAAAGGAGCCTAACCAGCTGGATGGTGCTTGCTTGAATTCGAAGAGGAAGGAGCTGGCAGGCTTGGTCACTTTGCTCATTTGAATAGTTTATCAGTCCCTTGGTTTTTACTTCCTGGGCATTTGTTCCACAGCCAACCCTCCCAGGCTTCCCAATAGCAGAGCTCCTGGGTGGTGTGGCCCCATTTGTCAGATGAGTAGACTGAGGCCTGGAGCAAGATTCTCAATAGCTATAAAAGGACAGCGTCTGATGCAATGTCCATATCTCTCCCCTGACTGAGTCAAATAAGGACAGACAATTAGGAGGTTGTGTTGAAAGCTGACATGCCTGTCCTCAACTGAATGACTGCTGTTCTCCGTCAGGGTGGCTGGCACGTTGGGGGCCCTGGGACTTCCTCATACATGACGCTCTCATGGTTAGTCTCCCACATGAAGCAGGGTCAAGGCTGTTTTCCCACATGACAACCTTATCAGTTTGATTCCCACCTTAGAAGGAGGAGCCCAGGTCCAAGTCCTGGGCTCCAGTAGGAGAGCTGGGCTGGGCTGGGAAGGAGTGGGGTGCTGAGGTTGATGGCTGCATCTCAACTTTAGATTAGGCCTGGGCAGTCAGAACCTCAGGCCATAAGTGGATGGGAGGTGGGGGGAGGGGGAACAGGACTGGGGTTATGTCAGTGGAGTCAGGTCAGGAAAGGGCAGAAGGTTAGAAAAGAAACCTAAATGCATCTAGCTAACACTCGCATGGATGACTGAGGGGAACATATGAAGGCTTTGAGGTCACATAGACCCAGGTTTCAATCTTGGTTCTCCTACTTATTGCTTGTCCTTGGATGAACTGCTTAACCTTTCTGGGCCTTAGTTTTCTCAAATACAGCAAGGACAAAGAGGGGTGCCTTCTTCATAGGATTATCGTGAAAACGGAATGGGACAGTATCTAAAATACTTAGTACTGTGCCAGGCATACAGTAGGTGCCTAATCAGCGTTCTTTCTTCACCTTCTCCAGGTTCACAGTCCATAAGCAGAGGTGGGTCAGTGCCCGGGAGTCTTGCTGCAGAGGCCTAGGGAGTTGGAAGGCTAGGTTCAGATGGGAATTGGGTCACCCCCTCAAAGAAAGGTGGGGTTGAACCATAAGGAGGATCAAATCAAGAGAAGGGTGGGACACGGCAAGCCACCACGGGGTGCTACCCAGAGCATGTTTCTCATGCATCGGGATCGATTCTTCCAACCACTGAGTCATGCCGCCTCTGCTTTATTCCTTGGGAAGGTCGGGCCCCTCCTTCCCCCTGCCACAAAGAACCACTGCCCTCGTATTGCGGAAGGGGAGAAGATAGGGGCTCTCAGAGAGAAAGCTCTCCGTCCCCGCGTGGCCCAGGGCCAGTCAGATCTCTCTGCGTTGTGCTGCTCCCCTTCAACATGGCTCTGGGCGGCAGGTGCCAAAGGAAGACTCGATAGCTTATGGGCCATTTCCTCTGCAGCTGAACAATAACAGAGGATAATTATCCATCAAATGTAGTTTACTGCATTTGGTTGCAGGTCCCGTGCCTAGGCATGGTCACAGTCTGAGCCTCCCTAATGACCTGGAGAGCACAGCAAAAGATGCGATTATTCTGTTTATTGAGAATTAAAATAAATCTGGTCAGAGGAGAAGCCATCCGCTATTTGGCTTTTCCCAAAAGCAATTACCTGTAATTCTGCTGCTTCAGAAAAGAGAATCACTAGTATTTGAGGACCAAAACTATTACAGTAACCTGAGAAGGCCCAGAGGAGACTAACCATCACATTATTATTATTATTATTTTTTCCCCGCAGAGTCCCATCCACCTCACTTCCTTTTGCCTTGGGCTCAATTTATAGGCTACACAGCCCCTCGCAGGCGCGGGGAGAGGGCACAGTGTGTGAGTTGGCAGAGGTGTGGGTGTTCATTGGAAAATTCTGCAAACCACCTTTATCAAAGGCAAGGTGGCCTGCTGGTTTATTAGTTCAAATGGTTTCATCTTGTCCAACCGAGAAGTGTTCTGGTTCTGGTGACTTCTTATTGGGTTTGTGTATTTATGCATGTTTAAATGAAAGATGCTAACAAAATAGGGTAGTTGTTGTGGCCTATTGTGTGTCGGGATCAATTGCAAGGTGGGTGGCAAGTTGGTTTTTACTACTAATGGTAAAAAGACTGACGTTTGGAAATAATTTACTTAAAAAATAGATCCCTGGCTGCCTGGGTGGCTCATTCTGTTAAGCGTCCAACTTCAGCTCAGGTCACGATCTCTTGGGTCGTGGGTTCGGGCCCCGCATCGAGCTCTGTGCTGACAGCTCTGAGCCTGGAGCTCGCTTTGGATTCTGTCTCCCCATCTCTCTGCCCCTTCCCCTGCTCACGTTCTGTCTCTCTCTCTCAAAAATAAACATTAAAAAAATAGATCCGAATGGTATGAAAATCATCCTGATAATATTATTACACCCATTCACCTGTGAGGTACTTAATCAAGTGGGAGATTAAAGGTTGGCCTTAGAGCCAAGTCCTAGAAAATGGCACAGAAGCCACAGCCTGTCCCGTCTAGGCTGCGTGTTCCAGCAGGAAGCAACAGCTCCCTGCCTATTGTTTACAGTTCCTTACATGATAAAATGTTTGGGGATTGGATAACTTTGAATGGGTATCTTGCTTCCTTCATCCTTCCCACCTCACCTCTAAATGCCATTATGCCCAAATCTGAGTACATTTATGTGATGGTATTCCACATACGTACATCATGATAGGGAATCATTCATTGCTCCCCCCAAAAGACTGCTATGTGGTCATCACTTCCAGTTCTTAGAGAGATGGGGTTCTGGAAGTCCCTTTGAATGGCCCGTACTTTCCCAGAGTCTCGGTGGGAAGCACGCAGGCAGCCGCAGCAGTTGGAAGGGCAGTAACTGACCTGATGGTGTCGAGGATGCCGTGGTTGTTGGCACTCGGTACCCACAGCCGTCCTGATAATATAAAGGCAGTGGGCTTTATAAAGGGGTGGAAACATCTGCCTGCCTTCACTCATCCTTGAGACACGTCTGACCATACATGCAAGCCAAATTGTCACAGAGGGATCTCAGAAAGCAAAGAAAAGTTGTTTCTCATTAGTGCCTTGGAAGGAAGGTGGCTGAGACCCTCTGCTTGAAGAGAACCCCAGGTGAATGTAAAATCTCCATGTCCCTTTCATTGTTTGTGATTTCTCTAGATCACTGACCATGGCAGCTGGGTTTAAAGTGTGGAAAAAGGGACCAACAGCTATGGACTATACAAGCCCAGTACTTCATAAATTTCCAATAGCTCTAAGATATGGTTAATATGTCAGACGACGCCGTCTGCTTCCCACCCAGTATCCTTTCTTCTCTTCCTCCTCCCTAGGGGAGCTCATATGACTTTGGGGGGGAGCTGATTAATCTCCAGCTGCAGGAGTGAAATGTCACTGTCATAAACCAATGAGAGCTATCTCATCCCTGACTGCTGGATTCAGAACCCAGGCTGATCTAATCAGTGCAGGACAATCTCCCAGTGAATGCTCTTGGTCCAGAGTGGACACATGACTTCAGCTGGCCCAAGCAGATTGATGGAACCGTTGTCATTAATCCCAGGGTTGTTCCCACAAGATGTAAACCAGACAGCACTCGACCTTCTGTGTCTAGCGGTGCCCTTCTTCTGACCACCTGAAGAGCTGGTCAGGGCAATACTGACACCATGAATTATGGGAACACAACACAGCCAGAACCAGCTCTATCACAGGGCTGCCTGCCACAAGAATACATTCTTTATCATTAAGCCAGTTTGAGGATGGATTCTACTGTTTATAGTCTAGAGCATCCCAAGCAAATATGATTGGTGCCACTCCTGTTGATGCAGAGTATGAGTCATACATCAAATGGTGAGTGGTTTGGGGATTAACAGTCCTTGAGTCAAGCAACCCTCCCTGGTCCAGGTGAGACAGTCTTCAAGGATGAGAGGTGAGGGAAGGGAACGCAATGGTTTAGAACAAGGCTGGCTGCCCAAGACCGGGGCTATTTCTTTGAAAAGGAATTTAGATAGAGCCAGCTTCCCAAATCACATCTACCATGCCCAGCTGGAAGGGAGCTGTCCCTTTCTTATGGTATTTTCCACTCCAGAGTCCAGCTCCCCATCCGACACCTTTTTTAAAAGTAGGCTCCACATCCAATGTGGGGCTTGAACTCACGACCCTGAGATCAAGATACGCATGCTCCATTGACTGAGCCAGTCAGGCGCCCCTCAGCAGCCCTTTAAATGTCAGATACCAGCTTGTTAGAGAGAACGTGAATAAACACGTCTTTCTGCTATGGTCCCAAAGTGCCGCCTCTGAGAGGAGAATCAAGAGCACCGTCATAACAGATGGTATTTCTGGTATGGCCTCCACCCCCAGCTGGGGCCCAGTTTGCAACCAGCTCCTGTCCTAGGAGCCTGAGTCCGAGGGAAGCACTATTTGATTGTACTTACAAAAACAATGCTGACCCACTGACCTACTAAAGTAAAAGATGTGCCTACCCTGTGCCCCAGCAATTCTGTTTCTAGGTCTCTACCCTGGAGAAACTCACTCTCATGTTTAGCTGGAGGCTTGTATCAGTATACTCACTGCCACACTGTTTGCAAGAAAGAAAGACGGGAGGAAAATAAATTCCAGTGCTGTCATACAATGGAATAAAATGCACTAGCTCCATATATCAACGTGGGTGGGTCTCCACACTGGGTGAAAATAGCACGTGTAGAATAACATAGGCATTATATAGCATTTAAGTGAAAATTTAGAAACATGAAAAGCAAATTAATATATTTGTACAGATGTGTGTGTTAGTGTGTGTGTGTGTGTTTAGTAAAAATACATTTTAAAACACATAGGCTGGAAAGGACAACACTAAATTTATAATCCTAATTGCTTTCATGGGAATTGGAGTTTATAGGAAGGAAATGCGGGACATATGTCTTTATCTGTAAGGTTATATTTAATGTGTGTGTGTGTGTGTGTGTGTGCATTTATGTAAAATATATCTGAAGCAAAAACAAGCAAAACTTTTCATTTGCTTAGCTGTCCAGTGAAAACACTATTTTCAGGAAGCCTCAGGAAATAGGTCCTTCTGTATAGTTTAGCTTGCCAGACTTCTGAGAGCTCATCTCATTAAGAACTAAATCTTCTTAAAAATATGTACATTTTCTATTTAGTGACTTTTAAGAAAACAACCTTTTTGAGGTAATACATGCATACATGTTTTTAAACATTTTTTAAAGTCAAAAAAATGCATATAACAAATACACTAGCCCCCTGCCCATTCTTCACCAACCCCTGGCTACACAACCCCCCACTACCTCTTTCCATTCTTCTTGCTGCTTTTTCTGGATGTGCCCCCATAGTTTTTAGCCCTCTGCTTGAACAGCTCTTTCTGGATTTTCAGAGTGAGACATGAAGCTCCTGATGAGAGAGAGGGATATTTAACTCACCCTTACCACGCCCTCTCCCCCTCCCTCATTCTTCCAACATCATCTTATGTCAATGTTCTATTAAGTCAGTGCCTATGTTATTATAGCTATACAAACACTGTTCCCGCTAATCACAGAATTTTACTGTGATTTATTTCCTTTCTCTCACAATTTTCAGTTTTCTTGGGTTAATGACTGCCTTTTTTTAAAAAAAGCTTCATTTTCTACATATGCATATGATTTTATCACAATACTTCCTCAGTTTTCTTAAATTCATTTTTCAGATGATAACCTATTGTCTACCAATTAGTAGCAGTAATAGTGGAGTAGAGAAATGAGTAGAGACCTCATTTCCAGAGCATTCTGTGTTCTTATTCATGGCAAGGCCCATGGGACTTCTGCTGTCATTTTCTTAGGAACTTCCTTTGCCAGCCCCATCTGTTAAGGTCCCCCTTTCCTGCATTCCTTGCCCTCCTCATTTTCAGACGCCCCCTCCAGAACATGGGTGCTTTCTAACAAAGAATGCACCTGAAGGTGTGAGCCCTTATAAATCTGAAAATCACTGCAGCTCACCCGTATGCCTGATCAACCATTTGCTCTGGCGAAGATTCTAGGCTGCGAAGCATCTTCCTTCATAAATACGAAGGCATTGACACATTAGAGTTTTAGCTTCTAATATTGTTAGTCAATAGTTTTAACGTCTGTTTCGTTGTGTGTTACTTTCTTCCCCCCTCTCGACTTCACAAGGCCAAAGTGAAGAGTATAGTTTTGAGGCTTGCTTTAAAATTAGTAACTCTGGGGGCACCTGGGTGACTCAGTCGGTTGAGCGTTTGACTTCGGCTCAGGTCATGATCTTGCAGCTTGTGAGTTCAAGCCCCATATCGGGCTCTGTGCTGACAGCTTGGAGCCTGCAGCCTGCTTCAGATTCTGTGCCTCCCTCTCTCTCTGCCCCAACCAACTCACATTCTGTCTCTGTCTCTCTCAAAAGTAAATAAACATCCAAAAAAAAATTAAATAAATAAAATTAGTAACTCTGGGAGCGAGGGGAGGGTGGGTGATGGGTATTGAGGAGGGCACCTTCTGGGATGAGCACTGGGTGTTGTATGGAAACCAATTTGACAATAAATTTCATATTTAAATAAAATAAATAAATAAATAAATAAATAAAATTAGTAACTCTACAGTGATAATTTTATTTTTTTAAGTTTATTTTGAGAGATAATTTTTTTAACGTTTATTTATTTTTGAGACAGAGAGAGACAGAGCATGAACAGGGGAGGGGCAGAGAGAGAGGGAGACACAGAATCCGAAGCGGGCTCCAGGCTCTGAGCCATCAGCCCAGAGCCCGACGTGGGGCTCAAACTCACGGACCGCGAGATCGTGACCTGAGCTGAAGTCGGATGTTTAACCGACTGAGCCACCCAGGCACCCCAGTTGAGAGATAATTAGATAGATAGATAGATAGATAGATAGATGATAGATAGATAGATAGAGAATGTGTGGAGAAAGGGCAGAAAGAGAGGGAGAGAGAGAGAATCCAAGCAGGCTCTGCACTATCAGCTCAGGGGCTCAAACTCACAAACCATGAGATCATGACCTGAACTGAACTCAAGAGTTAGTCACTTAACTGACTGAGCCACCCAGGCACCCCCACAATGATCATTTTAAGAAGCAGTTGGCAAAGAGAGTGGAATAAAGTCACTGATGTCACAGTGTGGAGCTATCATTTTGGTGTCCAGTTCACAGAGTTCAGTCTGCTCCGGCTTTAGTACACACTACTTTTGATAAAATCACACACATATCAGGGGACAGTGAGGAACCCGGGAACTCCTCTGATGGAGGACCTGGGGCTCCGATGGAGAGGGGCACCTCGAGAAATGGGGCAGAAGGACTCCTCATGCTGGAGTGGAATGAACCTCCTGTCTGTCCCTTGACCTTCTGCTCAATATTTAAATTCCTCACAAAGTATCTGATTGGCCAAGTCCTGGGTCCCACTGTTTATAGTCTCACCTGACTTCAGCCAATAAATAAACACCTAAACAGCTAATTTACTCACTGTAGAAATAATTGTCTTCCGCAGGATACAAAGAAGAAAAAGAAAGGAGGTCAATTCACTCCTACACAAAGGAAAGGAAGTCAGTCTGGATACACCTCCCAAGCAATAGGCTGAATTCTACAAGGTGTTGGTCCCAGGATCTATTCTGGTTAAAAACTAGTTCAACATTGGGGCCCCTGGGTAACTCAGTCGGTTAAGCGCCCAACTTCAGCTCAGGTCATGATCTTGTGGTCTGTGAGTTCGAGCCCAGCATCAGGCTCTGTGCTGACCACACAGAGCCTGGAGCCTGCTTTGGATTCTGTGTCTCCCTGTCTCTCTGCCCCTCCCCCGCTCGTGCTCGCTTTCTCTCCCTCCCCCCCTCTCTCTTTTAAAAATAAATAAACATTAAAAAATTAAAAAAAAAAACTAGTTCAATGTGGAGTTCAGACCTAGACACAGTATAAACTCCCTACTGGCCAGGGCCAACCATGATTCTTTGCAGCACTACCTGGATAATACATTTTAACCAACTTGATCATGAGGGATTGTCAGAGCGAGGCATTTGCAAGGCACTTAACGAGCTAGAAAGTCTTTGGATTAAGATGGCAATCAGCCATCTTTCATCAGTGTTCCCTTGCTAGGACTAGTCCAGCCTGCTTCCCACATCAATCTGTGTTAGTCTAAGGATCATCATAAGATGCATGCATTTCGCTGCCGATACTCCTAATCCAGTGACTGTCTAAGTGACAGCTGGAGATCTGCAGACAGTGGAAACTGGCTGGGCCAGCTGGACAGGGTGTTCCCGTTGGCATGGTGAATAACAGGGCTCATTCTGCAAGGCAGAAGCATCTCTCTTTCACTCCACTCCAACCTAACATCATGGAAAGTGTTCTGGTTTAGGGATCTGGAAGATGTGAGTTTGTCCCGGCTCTGAAATATACGAGCTTTGGTACCTCGGGCAACTAAGTTTTGTCATCTGTAAAGCAGTGATGTCCATCTTTCCCAACTGTTAGGAGGATCAAGTAACTTAAGTGTTGGTAAAGTACCTAGCGTATGTCTGGGATATGTCCGCCACAACTAGTTCCATTTGCCCCCAGACAGGGGATGGCATGCCACTGGTTTTAACCATGAAACACAGATAAACAAGGTTGCAAGGCAGGAGGAGGCTTCTTGTGAAGGAAGAGAGGATAAAAATCTGCATATCTTAATTTAACAGTCCTCTGGAACTGAAAATCTATATGACCCATCAAGGTTGCAGGCAGGGGTGGGGCGGGTGTTCCTTCAGCTTCTGTAAGAGCCAACATACACCAATCCTCCATAACTTTGTCCAAAGGAAAGGGCCTTTGTCCTGACGGAGAGGTTAGGGAGATCCCTGTGAGAAAGTGACCTACGTGACAGTTCAGGAATACTAAAGATCCAGGAGGGCTGGGGAGTAAGTAGCTGGGATACTCATGCTCTCTCTGCTTTCTAAATGTTCAGGACCTTCTAAATTACAGAGAAGTGAGGGACAGAGGTTCATGGGCTCTAGAGAATAGGATAGAGTGCTCTGAGCATCAGGGGTCAGGAGCCCAGGGGTCTAGCTCTGCCTCAGCTGCTTTGGGAATCGCTAATTCATCCCTCTGGTCCTCTCTGAATGCCCTAAACTGTTCCATGTTGGGGTTGGACCCAATGATCTTTAAGGCTTCTTTCAACTGTGGTACTCTAATTTGAAGTATCATCATATGGCCTATTCTAGCATCTGAGAAAAAGAGAAAAAAAAAGCCAGAAGATAAGGAGCAGATATGCTGTATGTTTGAGAGCAAATGACTCTAGATTGGGCTTAGGACTATTCTTTGTTGTCTCGAAACCCCACAAAACCCCTCTCCAGCCCCCTGGGCTCTTGGCTTCTGGTAGCTGCGTGTTTTAAACACACATATGTCTTCCAAGGAACAACATAAATGTCAGTGTCACTTAATTGGAGAGTTGCCTGGTGTTTGTATTTGAAATGAAAGACTTGGAACTAGTTGGTCTCAAATGTAGATCAGCCAAAGCATGAAATCTTTCTCCCTGCCACTTTTTTCTCACATATTAACATTTTATATGAGTAATATATGTTCATTATTCAAGAGCATTATAGAGATACATGATGTAGAATTGGAAGTCTGCCTTGACATTCCACTGATAACCACAATTTTCAAAAAATGGCACATACTCTTTTACTTATGTATATGTGTGTGTATGTATATATACATATATTTATACATTTATATATATCATATAAATATACTAAAAAGATTTTTTTAATGCTTGTGGTAGGCTGAATAATGCTCTTCCCAAATACATCTATCTTGTCCTAATCTTCAAAACCTGGGACATTATGTTATATGGGAAAAAAGTCCATATTAAGATGTGATTAAGTAAAGGATCTTGAGTTAAAGAGATTATCCTGGATAATCCAGGTAGGAACTAAATGTAGTCACATGTATCTTATAAGAGGGAAGCAGAGGGAGATTTTACACACAGAGAGAAGGCTATGTGGAGTTGGAACAGAGAGCAATATGAAGATGTTGGCTATGGAGATTGGAGTAATGAAGTCACAAGCCAAGGAATATCAGCAACTACCAGAAGCTGGAAAAGACGAGAAATAGATTCTCCCTTAGAGCCTCTGGAAGAAGTACTGCTCAGCTGACATCTGGGTTTGGTCTGGGAATCCCATATCAGATTTCTGATCTCCAGAACTGTGGGAGAATAAATAAATTTTGGTTGTTTCAAGCCACTAGTTTGTGTTAATGTTATCAAGCAGCCACAGAAAACTAATACAATGTTCAAGGCTTAAAATGGAAAGCAGAAGTCTTCTACTTCACCTCTCCCAATCCCAAGACTTGACCCACCCCCACTAGAGGCAAATATTTTAAATCTTATAGCAGTTTCTTCTGAAAAATTTCCCCATATTTTTCATCAGGATGACTATGTATATTTTATGTGTTGTCTGTTGATTTTGTATTTTTAAAGGTCTTCAAAATCCTTATACCTCATGAACACATGCATGTACACACATTTCTCTTCATCATGCCGTCAGTTTCCAAACTAATTATAACACAACTTTTGGCTATGTCTATAGTCTATTATTATTATTATTACATTTATTTAAATTGAATTCATAGCTGTTCCATGTGGCTATGTTTACAGTTTCATTTTTGAACAAATTTTTGTTTTTCCTGGAGTTAATGATTGCCTCAAGTTTTTATTTGCCCACTTTGTTTATATATCCATAACTGCATTTCCAAACTCTCTGACAAAAACAGAAAATCTCTAGAAAATCTCTCTCAATCACATTCCAACACATGAGAAAATCTATGATTTTTACACCCTGACCCCCACCTTGGAAACAACTTTCCTAGATTGCCCCATCTTCTTAATCTGATCAGATTTGATTCCTTTCTATATCTGTAGCTCTACTGTTATCTTTGAAATCCCTTTCCCTCTTTCCCACTTGAAGTCTTGGCTTCCTGGATCCTCTGTTTCTTTCTTCATTGTGCCTCATCAAAATGAAGAATCAATTCCAGTAGATCCTGGAGAAAGGGTGCATGCCATGAAGGTGATACTGCATATCCTTGTCTTGGCTATGTACAAAATCTAGAACAATAATTTTCCCAGAGTTTTAGAAACATTTCCCTATTGTCTTCTAGCTTCTGATACTGCTGTTGATGGTTTTAATGCAAATCTGATTTCTGTTACTATGAATATGATCTTGTTTTTCTCTCTGAGAGTTTTTAGGATTTTTATTTTGCCCTCATTATTCTAAAATTTTATGAGTTCATTCATTGTGCTGAGCATAAAATAAGCCCTTTAAGTCTAGAAACCAATAGCCTTCAGTTATGAAAATTTTTCTTACTAGTTTTTGGGTAGCTTTCTCTGGTCCAGTTTTTCACTCTTTGGAAGTTTTCTCTGACTGAATATTCTGCATTAATTTCCTAACGTGCTTGTCTGACCCTACTTTTCCTTGTCACTTTGCATTTTTATCCTACTATCTGGGTTTGTTTCCCAAATATTTGACCATTCTATCGACTTTATATTCTGTTTCTCAAATTTTTAATTTCCAATAAATTTTATTTGTTATTTTATACATATTTTTGAAGTATCAATATTTTTGCTTATCTCTCTGAGGATATAAATTAGAGGGTTTCCCTTCGTGGTTTTCCCCTCTCTGTTTTCTGCATTGTTTCCGTTTTCTTCAGATTTCTTCATTCTTTTAGTTTATTTTTTATTTAGAAACTTTACTCAAATGTTTCAAGTGGCTGGTACACTTTCACATCTAAAAGTGAGGCAATAAAGAAAAGATTAGCTTTGTGTGAATGGGCTTTGCTTATCCAGTGGCAGGCTTGCATTAGGATGCTCCTGCCGACATCAAGGAATTTTGCCAAGGGTACCCTCAGCTGTCAGTATCTGTAAGAGTCTTCTCTCTTACAGGTCACCTTGTCTATCCTACAATCTCCTGTTATAAGGACTAGAGGTTTTCTATTCCCTAATTCCCAGTTTTCTGTGAAACAAACTGTACCTCCCACTCTGTCCAATCTGTGCATGGTATTCTTGAGTTCTGATTTCCTCTGGTATACCACTTCTCCAAAGAGAAAACTTCCTGTCTCCGGCTGGATGGGGGAGGAAGAGTTACATGGTTTCCTAGGGTAGCAAGGGAATCTAGGGTGTGGTGTCTAATTGCTTCTTTTATAGAGTTTCAACTAGTCTTTTACTTTTCAGCCCCAAACAGAACTTCATTTTTAAAGATACCTATTACCTTAATGTCCAGTGTTTGGGGGTTCTAGAAGAGAAATCAGTCAGCTTCTTGATTAGCCATTCAAGAATCTTGCGGGCATTTTATTTCAGCTTTCCCTGCTACGCAAAGTTAAATTTTACTTATCCATCTGTTTTCTAGCATTCAAAGTTTTCTTGATGTTTCTCTGTTTTCTTTTTTTCCTTTCCTAGTTTTTGTCTTCATGAGTGCATGCCTCTTTTTTTACACTCATGTTAGCGGGGTCTTGGGTCAGAGCAGAGGAAAGTGACTGAGTTGTACCATCCACATTTTACAACAACCTATCTTCTCCTTTCCTCTTCTCTTCTAACTCTGAAGCCAAGATCTCATTATCTGAGTTGGTGGTCCCCAAACTTCTTTTCATTTGCAGGCGGGTGGTTATCACCTCTATTCCCTGTTGGATGAGGAACAGAGAAAGCCCCGTCTGTCATGCTGCACCACTCTTCCTACCATTTCTTCCAACTCATTATCTGAGTTGGTGGTCCCCAAACTTCTTTTCATTTGCAGGCGGGTGGTTATCACCTCTATTCCCTGTTGGATGAGGAACAGAGAAAGCCCCGTCTGTCATGCTGCACCACTCTTCCTACCATTTTGCACCAACCATCCTTTCCTTTAACTCTCCTTTAAAATATCCTACCTCAGAACAACTTTTGTGGCTGAGGCATCTCACCTGATTGTTCCAGTCCTATAAGCAGAATTTGGACCCCATTCATTTCCTCACAAACACATCTCTTTTAATCTTGACAACAATTCTTATGATAAGTGTTATCTTTACCATTCCGTGGATAAATAAACCAAGGCTGAGAAAGCTGATGCATGATATATCCAGGCAAAGGCACACAACTAGTAAATGGTAGAGCATCAATTCAAACCAAAATCAGTTTTACATCACTATCATGTTCTTTTATTCACACCCTGGGATCCAATGGATGAGTATCTTTGCCTCCACACCTTATGTTTACTACTCTGATGTGCCTACTCTGTGGCTATTTCAGAGACTGTCCACCATCACCACCACCACCACCACTACCACCAGCACCACCAATTGCCTACTCTACTGACCCTTAGTTGTAGCAATGGTCTAAACAACATCTGTGCATTGGGGAAAAGTCCTTAATAGGCAGAGAGACAGAGTAAGTTCAAGCCCCTAATTTTGTGCCCTTGGACAAACCACTTAACCTTGTAAACATCCATCTCTTTACCTGTTTGATAATGATCTATTTGGGCATTTCTACTTACATTCGTGCTCAGTACTTTATGGGGCAACCCATTCTATGACTTCAGTATTCAGATCCTCTTCCTTCTTTTTGCACTGACCTTGTTATCTTTGTCCTATTTCCCTAACATCTGTCTCCACATATGCCACGAATTAATTATCCCTGCCTCCAAGCTCCATAGATTGTTAGAACAGAAAGGAGATGAGCTTTCACCCAACCTCAAGGGTCTGCATGCATATTGAGATCTGAGTTTCTGTGCCATTGTATGCCCTTCTCTGACCATATTATTCAAAAAAAAATTTTTTTTTCAACGTTTATTTATTTTTGGGACAGAGAGAGACAGAGCATGAACGGGGGAGGGGCAGAGAGAGGGAGACACAGAATTGGAAAGAAGCTCCAGGCTCGGAGCCATCAGCCCAGAGCCTGACGCGGGGCTCGAACTCACGGACCGCGAGATCGTGACCTGGCTGAAGTCGGACGCTTAACCGACTGCGCCACCCAGGCGCCCCATCTGACCATATTATTCAACTGTCATCAGCAAGCCATGTGGCAAGCGGGAGATACAACTTCCTGGGCTATTTCTCCAGTATGCAGGATACCCACTATGGGCAGAAGACGCACTTAACCATTCATCCATCTAGTCACTCATTAATTCAACTAATTCAACAAATAGTTACTGCACACCACTGTGTGCCAAGATTTCCATTAGGTCTTGGGCATAGAAAGAAGAACAAGACATAAGCCAGTCTCAGCTGCAAGTGTTGACTAGAGAGTGAAGGAAACAGATTCGTAAATCAACCATCACTGTGTAAGTTATAATCAATAAATGTGTGCTTGGGTTTTGCATCAGAGGAGCACTTCAATCAGGCCTGCAATCTGGTGGGGTCACGGGAGACTTCCCAGAGGAGGTAATGTCTGAATTTTGAAAGATGAGCCCCATGAATGCTCACTTGCTTCTACTTTTTTTTTTTCTAAGCCTTCTGGTCATTTAATAAGGAATGATTAAATGTAAGTGCTAAATAGATCTTTAAAGATTATATAAGCTAACTCCTGATTTTACAAATATGCAAACTGAAGAAGAAGAAAGGTTACAGCATATCCAAGCATACTGGTAGGGATGCCTGAGAAAATTCTACTTATACACTTCAGGTCCTTCTAGAAAAAGTTTCCATGATAGAAGTTTTTGTCCTGGGTCACAAATTGTCCTCTACAATTAGTTGAAGTCTGTGGCCCCTGGATTATAAACAAGATCATGCCATTTTGTTTAAAAATGTTTGAATTTAGGCACAGCGCTGGTTTGAATTGTGCCATTAACTTTAAGTGACACAATTTATTTTTTAAATTTTTTTTAAAGTTTTTATTTATTTTTGAGACACAGAGAGACAGAGCATGAGCAGGGGAGGGGCAGAGAGAGAGGGAGACACAGAATCCGAAGCAGGCTCCAGGCTCTGAGCTGTCAGCACAGAGCCCGATGTGGGGCTCGAACTCACGGACCATGAGATCATGACCTGAACCGAAGGTGGATGCTTAACCGACTGAGCCACCCAGGCACCCCTCAGTGACACAATTTAAAGGCCCAGTGGGGCACATGTGCCTTTGCAGCACTTATAGCCCACTCTGGGCTATTACAAAGAACATGACAAGGCGCCTGGGTGGCTCAGTCAATTAAGCGACCAACTCTTGATTTCAGTTCAGGTCATGATCTCACAGTTCGTGGGTTTGAGCCCTGCTGTCAATGTGGAGCCTGCTTGGGATTCTCTCTCCCTCTCTCTCTGCCCTTCTCCCACTCATCCCCCCCACCTCCCACTCTCTAAACAAACAAACAAACAAACAAACAAACTTTAAAAAATGTACCCAGGAAGCTGTCATTCTCTGTTCAGGACCACATGGTAAAACAAGTCACCTGAATTGGTCTGTGGTGTGCTGTTATGCGTTCTGGAATCTCCTTTCTCTCATGTGCTCTTCAGGGACTCATAAGCTTCTAACTCCACATGCCCCCAACACTGATGTAATAGCTAGAGTTATAACCACCTGCCCCAGGGTCAGGGAGCCTCCCCCCTCCATAGTGGGTCTAAGGGTAGCAGGAAGGAGCAGGGAAGCTCACTGTTGTTCTCCCTGGCTCTGGTCATCCCACACTCTCTGTGTAAGAATCTTCTCTTAGTTCCAACTTCAAGATGAGGAAATTACTCTCTGCCCTTTCTAAAATCCCGGGGTCCCCAGGGCAGTAAATGACAGCCAGTTTCAGAAGCGAGGTCTCCTGACTCCCTCATCCAGAAACCTTTCCTTCTTTTTTCCCATAACTACTTCAATGCAACCCTGGATGGGAAGGGAAGTTCCAGGAAGGGACCTTTGGGGCAGTTTCTGAGTCTGTCTGAAACAGTCTGTAAGGACACAATCCCTTGTCTCCCTTCAGGGAGGTTCCCATGAAACACACAGTCTCCGAAGGTGACCCTTCACACGCTTAGTTTCGAGCAGTTGCCTTCCTTGCAGATGACAGGAAAGTGTAGGTAAAGTAGAGGATGGGGGATGGGATGCTTCTGTGGCTCCTCCAGGTCACCACTGCCAGCACACAACACACACAGAACCGCAAGCTCTTCACGGTCTTTGTTCCCAAGCACCTGCTTTGATCTACTCTTTGTATCCATCAGTTATCTCCTGTGGCATAACCAACTACCCCAAGACTCAGGGGCTTAAAGCAAAAAACTCAGTTTATTATTTCACAGTTTGTGGGGGTGAAGAGTCCAGATGCTGCTTAGGGGGGTCCTCTGCCTTTGGCCCTTATAGGCTACAAGCAAGTTCTCAGCTGGGGCAGCAGCCATCTCAAGGCTCACCTTGGGGGGAATCTACTTCCAAGTTCATTCCGCGGTCTTTGGCAGGGTTCCATTGCCCAGTGACAAGAAACCTTCCTCAGTGTCCTGTCATGTGAGCTTCTCCATAAAGTCGTCATGATATGGCAGCTGGCTTTATCAGACAGAGCAAGTGACAGTAAGCTACATAGAATAAGAAGTCTCTGATAACCTAATTTTGGAAATGATACCCTGTCACACCTGCTGTCTTTGTTAGGAGCAGGTCTCCAGGCCCAGTCCACATAAGCCGGGAGGGCACTGCACAAGGGCGTGAGCACCAGAGTGCTGGTAACTGGGGGCATCTGGGAAGTCTGCTAAACTAGCTTCCTTGGGCTTCTGTAACACAAACTGCATGGAAATTTACTCTCTCACAGTTCTGGAGGACATAAGTCCAAAATCAAGCTGTCAGCAGGACCCTGCTCTCCCTGAAGGCTCTAGGGAGGATCCTTCTTGCCTCTTCCAGCTTCTGGTGATGTCATTGATCCTAGGCTTGCCTCTGCATCTGCCCAGGCTCTCTTCCATCACCACATAGCATATTCCCTGTGTTGTGTCACTGTCTTTTTCCCCCCCTTTGGTTTGCATTCCAGGAAAGGATAGTACTTATTAAATACTGAATTTCAAAAGGTATTTTTTAATGTTTATTTATTTTTGAGAGAGAGAGAGAGCATGAGCAGGGAGGGGTAGAGAGAGAGAGAGAAATACAGAATCCAAGGAAGGCTCCAGGCTCTGAGCCATCAGCACAGAGCCCAACACGGGGCTCAAAGTAATAAACCCCGAGATCATGACCTGAGCAAAAGTTGGACGCTTAACCAACCAAGCCACCCCGGCACCCCCAAAAGGTTTATTAATACAGATGGGAGGATCTGAAATAATGCAAATGAATATGCATGATTTCACATAAATAAAATCAGTGATGCTGAAAAAAATAATTTTGCCCATGTGAAAGTTGCATGGGACACTTTCAGAACAGTGATAAGTAACTTATGGGGAAGGGGAGGTGTGCTCAAATGTCTGTGTCTCTGTGTCAAATTTCCCTCTCCTTATTGGATTTAGGACCCACCTTAACCTGGTGTGATTTCTTCTTAACTCGATTACTTCTGCAAAGACCCTATTTCCAAATAAGGTCACATTCACAGGTTCCAGGTTGATATTAATTTGGAGGGGGCCACTATTTAATCCAATACAGCTGTCTACTATAACATACAATTTTGCTCCTTCCATTCTCCCAGCGATGGCCTCATTTCATTCTGTCCTTTTTCTGTCCTCTCATTGCTATTCAGTCCAAACTCGTCCCCACTGGACAGGCTACCACTGCTCAAGAATGATTTGGTTATTCATCGCCTGGTATTGGCGCCTCTTAGAGGATCAGTCCAGCTTTGGGATCATCCTAACCTGAGGGTGATCCAGGGATTTTTAGTAGCGAAGCACTTAATACATTTGTCCCCTGTAATTCCCTGGGATCTGGACACTATTTCTGCTGAGAACAAGACTTTGAGGGATTTGGTCGCCAGAGGTAAAGACATCAAAACAAATGGGCTATGTCTTTGTGATCTTAAAGTCAATTATCTCCAATCCCTTCCTCTTCCGGTACACCGAAGCCTGCGACACACAATCCCTTCCAAGAATGTGTCAGTAAAGCAGTAGTTCTCAGTGGGGTCTGTGTCTTCTTGGCAAGGGAAGCAGCTGGTGTGGAAGTGTATAAAAATTTCCAGGTGGCTGACATGTTGTCTAAAGGTAATTTTTATATTGATTCCTTTACCTTCCCTCCCGACACGGAGATATTTGGTAACACCTAATAAAATTAAAAATGAACACGTTCACTGAAGCACCAACTCACAACAAATCCACCACTATATATATACTTAATATACTCAATTCACCCTGGAGAAACTTACATAAAAGCACATAATGAGGCATATAAAAGGATACTCATTGCAGCATTGTGTGTAATGGCAAAAATTTGGAAGCAGCACAAATGTCCTTCAGGAAGGGTATGGATAAGCAAATGGCAGTATATTCCTAGAATGGAATATTATACAGCAATTAAACCAACTAGATCTATATGAATGCGTAAAAATAGATCTTGAAAACAATACCAAGTGAAAAAAGGCAAATTGTAAAACATTACATACTGAATGATGCCATTTATGTTACAAAAAAACCCCACACAAACAATACTACATTATGTTTATGTGCAGTAAAAGTTTAAATACCATGAACAAGAAGGAAGTCGACCGAATTCATGGATCCTGATGCCTTGAGGCATGGAGGGCAGAGAATGGGGGGAGCAAGGAGGATTTTAACTTTATCTGTTCTATCCTATTTCTTTTACGCATATGTTTTTAGAAACCTAAAGCAAAACAACCAAATGTTGTTGCTTCACTGGAATTTATTACATTACTATTAGTGATTTTTCTGGCTTTGTATCTGAAAAAAAAATAAGAATGAAGAATAAAGATGAAGCCCCGGTTTGCCAAGATGAAATCTCCATGGGAATGTGGTCCCCCTGGAGTTGTGCAGGGCACAACCCTCATGGCCACGGGCATGACTGTGATGTCCTAACCATTTGGACAAGTGCAAAGAGCATGAATAGAGCTGGGCAGAGCAACTTTAGGTCCTGGTGACAACTCAGCTATGGAATCCTCCAAATTTTCATTGTTTGGGCTCTCACTAAGTTTCTACTGGGGGCCATATGACTGTGGACCATCCTTAGAACCAGAGCAAGAAGGAAGGAAGGATTTCGACCTGCTACCTTTCTCATTCTGGTCTACATGAAGCCTGTCCAGATTTGAATCACTGTTCTGGATTTCTAGGTGATGTCACTGTCTCCCTTCAAGGGCATCCCTTCCATCTCCTTCAGGAACAAGTTCGTGCATATCACTTCCTTGCCACTGAAACAGCCATATTATCCAAAACAGGAGCACATCCCTATGTATCAGTGTCACAAGTTGTCAAAATGACAGAGATGTCATCCAGATACAGAAACAACGTATGCTGGAAGGGCCTAGAATACAACATGTCCTAACAGAAGTCGTCAACTTCCCTCCAGCCCCTGGTCCTCCACTCCATTTCTCTACCACCTTTACCAGCACCGCCATCTGTAGAATCATGATTAATACCTCCTTCCCCGTCAACACATACAGTCAGTCCACAGATCATGAAGTGTGGCCCAATCTTCCTTCTGAATACCCGTTAAAGACATCTGTTTTGCTCTGTTCCTTTTGCCACTGTCCCAGTCCAGGCCCGGATCATTTACATAGATGGTAGTAACAGCCTTCTAGGTGGCTCTTCCTGTCACTCCTTTGCTTTCGATCTGTTGTCTACTTGGCGGCCAGTGGGATGGTCCACAAAGAAATCTGTTCATATCCCTCCACTTCTGAAAACATTCCATGACTTCATGGCTTCTCTGGCTCTTTAAGATAAAGACTCAAATCTTCAGTGGCTCGTGATGCCTCCCATAGTAGCCCGACCACCTCTCCACCTCTATCCCCATGTTCCAGCCTTACTGCATTTGGTATGCTCCTTTTGGGGGGCCTCTGATAGAGAAAACATCTCCTTAAACCACCTGATCCCTCGCCATGATGCCAGGCACTGAATGCTGGGTTCTCATCCTTCCCAAACTCATGCTTTAATGATCTGTCCCTGAACTTGGAATGTATTCATCATCCTCAGTGCTCTATCTTTGCTACCTTTCAAGGTTCAGCTCAAATGCCACCTTCTGAAGATGGCTTTCATGGTTGTATCTCCTGCCCCAACACACACACTCAGAATTATTCTCAATCTTCCATGTCACAGGGTCATTTCCTGTATTCTTCCTCTTCACATCATCTGTCTGTCCTTCCTCCTGGGACTGAAGGCGAGAACATTGTCTTGCTCTGAACCAGTAACCTAACAAGGGACTTTAATATAGTAGGTGCTCAGTAGAGATGTGTTGCATTGAACTGAATAGCATCACTGGACTGGGAATGGTTCCAGGGTGTGAAGGAATAAACACTTATTAAAGATGCAGGGCATTCTAACTTTTCTAAAGAAGCTCTGTGGCTCACCTTTAAATTCCTCTAAACTTAAAAACCTCTGCCAGCCATTTCCCGTGAATCATTTGGACAGATGCACTAATAACGATGATTTAAAGGGAGACTTTGATGTCAGTGCCTCATTCACACTTCAAAAAATGTGTATTCAGAGGCACACAAAAAGGGTGTAATTACCATTTCAGGAAAATATGTTAATTTGATGCAGTGCATTACTGCTCTGACAGCTCTCAGCCCTTGCACCAAATGGTTGTAAAATAGATATTAACGGGAAACACACACACACACACACACACACACACTCTTCTTCCCGCTCAAAATATAGGTAGGGAACAGCGAAGGCAAAAAAGAGTAGGAGCCTGCTGTTAAGTGGGGCAGGGCTGGGGAAGGCTTTTAGCATGCTGCAGCTGAGAAGTGTGAAGCTGCTGGTAACGTTTCTGGCATGCAGGAGGCTCTCTGCGATGCCTCCTGCTCACCAGGAGTACTGAAAGTCCTAATACAGGTGGAAGCGATAGGGAAGCAGCATATAATGCTGCCTCTTGACTCCGGGAAGTCCCAGCTGCCGGTCGAGGCTGGCACAAAGGTGTCCTGTCCAGATTCCTGGGGTTTCCAAGGCTGCCTGCTCCCTCGGATCCAGAGGCCTCTTTATGGGCTGGTGAGATGCTGCATCGAACCCCCAGTGGGAAGAGCTGCGCCCTGCCTGTGGCTCAGAAGACCCCCCTGATGGTACCCTCTGAGCCGAGAGTGGGTGAGACGCCCCTGTAACTATCCCAGCTGCTTCCTCCCTAGAACACAGGTAGTCCCTCCTCCCTCGCAGGGGTGTTGTAAAGATTAAATGGGGAAATGGATATAATGCTGCCTTAGCTCGGTGGAAATGCTTCATAAACACAATTAAGGCTATTATTCTATCGTCATCTTACTATCCTTGGGAGTGTGCTGAGTCAAAATAATAATCAAAGGGACTGATTAAGTGACCCCGGTCTCGGGAAACCGCCTGGAGACTTTGTGAAACGCTCAGTTTCTACCATCTCGGGAGGGGCTTCTGCTTGTGGGAAGAGTGTTTTGCATGCACACATCTCTGCGTCCCTATGCAGAGAGTGGAAGGGACCCCGGGGGGACCCAGCAGTCGGGACGACTCTCCCTTACCTGCCAGGTGTCTAGGTGATCGGGAAGGGTGAGAAGAGGCTCTTGGAGTACCTGACCCTTCCCCACTGCCCATCTATCCAGGCTGCTAGAGTAGAATACCATAGACTGTGGTTTCATACAGTTCTGGAGCCTGGGAAGTCCAAGATCAAGGCTCGAGCAGATTGAGTATCTGGTCAGAACCTTCTTCCTGGCTCCTAGACGGCCTTCTTCTCACCGTGTCCTCACGTGGTGGAGGGGGCAAGGGAGCTCTCTGGGGTCTCTTTCACTAGGTCACCAAGGGTGCCTTAATCACCCCCCGAAGGCCCACCGACTAATCATCACATTGGGGATTAGGTTTCAACATATGAACTCTGGGGAGACACAGTCTATACAGCACCCACCTCAACAAACTCAGGACAGGTACAAAATCCTATTCTATCCCCACATGGTGCAGAGATGAGGGGACAGTGACTTTGATTCTATCAGCTGGAAGTGAGCTAGCTCCCCCCTTCCCTATATGCCCCTGCTGGCGGCCCTGGAGGAGGGCTGAGTCCACCATTGAGACTTCACTGAAGATGATGGGAGGGATCCTATGTGTCCAGTGTTGCTGGGGTGGCAATCAGACCCTCGCATAGTCAGGGTCACAGACCAGCCCTCATGCCTTCAGTTCACAACTGAAGAACTGGGGACAACAGAATGCCTTTTGTAGGGAAGTGGGTGCGGAGGAAGGCCAGAGGAGACCCTGGCCAGCCAGAGCCCAGGAGGCTTGGGGGACTCGATTAAGCTCTGCCCTGCAGAGCGCTCTGGGTGAGCGAGTCCACTGCCCTGAGGTGCACTCATTGTGCACCACACATCACAGCGCTGTGACGACTGTGAATCCACAGCCTCCTCCATGCACATTACAAGACAGTGCCCCTTCTCAAGATGCTTCCTTAGCATCTGTCAGGAACTTGTCATCATAATATAGTGATTTTCTGAGAACAAGAAGTTTTACTTCCATCTGCTGGAAAACTAAACTAAACTGTCATAATAGACAAGCGTAAGACATCAGCCACGTGCGGGGTGCCAGCTCAGGTACGGCGTCCGGGCACAACGCACGAACCGTGGTGGAGTGTGGAGCTCTCAGTCAATGTTGGAAGCTCGCTTTCATTGGAGGTTGTAACAACATGCTGGGGCTTGTCTTGAGTTGGGATTTGCTCTCTAACTAAGCTCAGAGCTGGGGTGGGGCTGGGGCAGCTTCAGGCCTAATGTCCTTCCCAGAACAAACTTCCAACTCACCCCCTAAGAAACTCTGCTGCAGAGTCCAGAGGAACGCCCACCATCCATTAGACCAAGGAAGACTTCTAGAAATAGGATACTTGGCCAGCCTAGTTTGTGTTTTCATTTAAAGAATGTAAATAAGTAAGTGGGGGTCTCCGGGAGCAGAAGAATTAAGAAGACAGCAGGCTTGGAGTTTTCTCTGAAGCCAATAAACATGGTTATAAGACAATAATCAATTTCTATGTCTCTCTCCGGTTTCCAAAATGCTTGAAGAGTCACCATATCATTTTATGCACGGAATGTTTCTCTGTCAAAGGCAGAGTGGGTATTATCCTCATTTTGCAAATGAAGACATGGCAAGGCAAAGTTTCGTGGGACGTGCCCAGTGCCGTGCATTCACTCAGAGATTCATGAACACACAGCTTGATTTACTATATAAAGCATTCAGTCTCAGTAACTGGAGGAAGGGGGCATACCGTGAGTACGCAAGAACAGCCTACTGAATGAAAAAATGAAGAAATATGAATGAATGGACGGAACTCGTTAGGTTCCAGCACGGCTGAAGTGAGCCAGTGGGCCAGGTCGAGCTGGTCTGGGATAACTTGGGGGCACTGGGCTTTAGTAAGAAGCCAATGGAGACCAACAGTGAAACAGTGCTCATGATTCAGGCTACAACCCACGTGGAGAGATACAGGATTGTAGAGTAATGCATGTCGGGACCATGTCTGTAACTTGGCATGCTGTAGAAGGAGCATGTGTTTTAGTCAGTCAAAGTCTGGCCCAGCGAGTTGCAAGACGTTGGACTCTATTTTATCTCTCTGGGTCTTGGTTGGCCCAATTGTTAAATGAGGCAAGGACTATCTAATTTAGTAATCATGTAAAACACGAGGCATATTGTCCTGGAACACAATGAAAGCACAGCAAATATTCATTGCTGTTCCTCTTCTCCTTAGAACATGGTTAAAGGCATTCTTCCGCCCAGCAATTTCTCAACAGAAGATAATGTTGG
This sequence comes from Lynx canadensis, assembly GCF_007474595.2. NCBI lineage: Eukaryota > Metazoa > Chordata > Mammalia > Carnivora > Felidae > Lynx > Lynx canadensis. Next base: position 21,107,693 of record NC_044316.2, read on the forward strand.
TCCCATGCAACACCATGACAGAAGGTTAACAAACTTGTTGCCTAATGTCTGCTTACCCAGCCCCACCTCCCACCTCTTCATCTTTACCTCCTGAATTCATTCGTTCATTTGTTCCTTCATTTGAGCATCAGGGCATCCATTCATGCTTACGTTCATTGCAGTAGATATCACTGGTGCTCACCAGGATTTTTGATTCTCCTCTCTACAGGCACGCACTCCTTAGAGTTAGGTATGGACAAGTGCCTGGCTTTGGACAATGAAATGTGAGCATAAGGGGTACGTGTGACTTCTGGGTGAAGTAATTTCATGGTCCGTGCTCTATTCACTTTCTCTTCCCTCACCACAGCACACCTCAGAGCGAGTGTTTGAGAAGGTGACATCACAAAATGGTGGCTTCTCTGTCAACGTGGATATCTGAATAACTATAGTCAACAGAATTCCCCCTCTGACTCACATTAGGCATACAGCATGAGTGAGAAATAAACCTTGTGATGTTTCAAACACTGAGATTTAGGGGGGCCTTCATTACTACACCATACTCGTACTTATTCTTACCCAACGTTTCATTTAACGACTTTCCTTAAAGTAACTAACAAGTGCTAGGCACTCTAGGTGCTGGGAGCTCCCAAGGAACAAAACAGATGCGGTTCCTGCTTTCACAGAGGTACGGTGGGGGGAGGCAAGCAAATTTATAAATGAACATACATATGGGCTTATAAATGCTCTGAGGAAAAATAAGACAGGGTAAGAAGCCCAGATGTAGTGGTTAGTGAAAGCCCTCTCTTTGAGCAGAGACCCAGCAAGGGAGTCAACCATCCAGATGCCTGGGTAGGGGGTGAATAGCTGGAGGCAGGGAAGCATGGACAGTAAGGCACAGAGGTCACATCCTGCTTGGCATGCAGCAGGAGGAGCAAGAAGGCTGCAGAAGGGACAGAAGAAGTGTGAAAAGGCCAGGCAAAGCACAAGAAAGGGCAAGAGAGGAGGTCACATCAAGAGACACTACTGACAAGGTGAGACAGCAAAACAGGCAGGAGGGAAACATTTCTAATGCGTATCGAGATATCCTATCTGGAATACAAATATCTATCCTATCTGGATATATCCTATCTGGAATACAGATATCTCTGGATATATCTGGATATGTATATATACAGATATATCTGGATATATCCTATCTGGAATACAGATATCCTATCTGGTGTACAAAAAGTAGTCCTACAAATCAAGAAGAAAAAGACAAACCACCTATATTTTAAAAACAGGCAAAAGATTTGAACAGGCCACTTACAAAAGAAAATACCCGGATTGCCGTTAAGGCAATGAAAAGGTGTTCAGCCTCAAAACTCTGTGGGGAAGGGAAGTTTTGAAGCAAAATGAGATACTACTATGTACTCCAAGACTGGCTAAAAAGCCTAAAAAATTCCAAGCATTTGCAAAAACAAGAAGCCACTGAAATTCTCCTCCTTCACTGGTAAGACCCTGTTAGCAAAACTGGTTAGCAATTCTAATAAGGGTAAGCCCATGCCTACCCTGTTTCCCAGAAATTCCATTCCTAGGTACACATTTCCCCATTTCCTAGGGGAAAGGAAAAGAAAAGATGCATACAGCCCAAAGCTGAACACAAAACAAATGCCCATCAACAGTAAAATACATAAATAGCCTGTGGCATAGTCAGACAACGGAAGACCTGACAACAATATAAAAAAAACACAAGAACACGGGCAAATCTCAAAAATTGTATTGAATGAAAGACTCCAGACACAAAGCGGTCCATACTCTGCAATTCCGGGTAAGTGAAGCTTTAAGAACAGGCATTATGCATCCACTGTGATAAAGGACAAGTGGTCACCCCAGGGGCAAGCGAGTATTACCTGGAAAGATACAAGGGAACTTTCCAGGGGATGGAAATATTCCGTACCTTGATCTGGATGGTAGCTACCTGGGTGTTCACACGGGCAAAATTTAACTGAGCCGTACGTACGCTTAAGATCGGTACATTTTACTACATGTCAGTTGTACCTCAGTTGAAATAGCCACAAAAAGAGAGAAGAAATGAGGTTTGCCAGGTAGCGGTGAGCGAGAGCATGTAGCCTTTAGGGCCATGGTGAGGATTCTGGATTCCTTTCGAGAAAAGACGGGAAGTGATTGGAAGGTTCCAAGCAGCTCAGAGATAGAGTCAGACTTACATCTAGAAAGGAGTAACTTCAGGCTTCTGCAGTGTAGAGAGCCGAAGGTGGGGTAGACCTGGGTGGTGGGAGCTGTGGTCGGTCCGGGGCAAATGTGGTTTCGTGATGGGCTGGACGGGGAGTCGAAGAGAAGGGTGAGACTTGGCCTGTGCACCTGGCAGAAGGCAGCTGTCAGTTACTGGGATGAGAAGGACCCAAGAAGCTACAGTTTGGGAGGTGAGCGGTCAAGAATTTGACTTTGAACCTGGCAAGTTTGACATAAGACACCCAACGGCATGTGGTGGAAGAGGTAGCTGACTGAGTTTGGATTAATAAGTAGATCATAGCAGGGCGCCCGGTGGCTCAGTTAAGCGTCTGACTTTGGCTCAGGTCATGATCTTGTGGTCCATGGGCTCCAGCCCCACATCGGGCTCTCTGCTGACAGCGCCTGGAGCCCGCTTCAAATTCTGTGTCTCCCTCTCTCTCTGCCCCTCCACGCCCTCCTCTCAAAAATAAACATTAAAAAAATTTTTTTAGAAAGTAGATCATATCAATCCTCCCACCTCCCCAGACACACACTCACACTGCCTTGAATAAAGCACACACGCCTTCCCCCTTTGTTTCTTCTTATGAAAGGAAAACATGAATCTTCCTTAGGGTTGTCCTGAATCTCAGCCATAGTCACCCTCACTAGCATTTCTAGGGCTGAACGGGCGGGCGGCTGGGTCTGGAAAATGCTGCCGAGATCTGAAAGGCAAGCTGGCATCCCGTGCTTGTCACGACACCTTTTTCTGGATCTTCGCCCTGCCCCAGTGTCACCAGAGTGGCAGAACATGAGGCCACCCTGCTGCTGTGCCCTATGCTTTCAGCTGTGGTTGATACAGCTCTGATCCCCACACCCTCGCACGTAGTGTGTGTGTGTGTGGGGGGGGGGGGGCACAGGTGGAAAGACTGTCAGAACAAATAGCCTCCTTGCCCTGTGTTGAATAAACACGTCATTAGTGAGCCAGGGATGATATGTGGAGGAGAGGAAAAATGTCACTTTGGTAAAGGCCTCAATTAAAAGGAGGAAAAGTCATAGTGACAACATTAAATATTCAGGTTTCAGGCCCATTAGGAGGTTTTATGCATGGACTCAGGCGGAACTGTCGATTCCTGGGGAAGGAGGAGGGAGAGCTCAGAGAGGTGGGGAAGAAAACCAGGCATCACAATCTCAGCACTGCCACTTGCTAGCTGTGTGGTCTTCAGAAGTAAATTCACGTCTCTGATCCTCAGTTTCTACATGTTTCAATAGACCCAGGAATCGGGTAAGACCGTTGTCAAGACCAGATGATATTCAGGTCCATGATTCACAGCTACAGTGAACACTCAGAATACCTGTATCCTTTCCCTCTCTTCCTGCCCCAGCCCTCCATGCTGTTAGGCAACCCAAGCTTCCTCAGCATGTGGATGCGATTGCATCACATTGGCATGAAGAAAACGCTCTTTGGTTTCTTTTTACTGTTACTTTCTCTTTTTTCTTAATTTCTTTTAGTGTTTATTTATTTTTGAGGAAGGGGGAGAGTATAAGCAAGGGAGAAGCAGAGAGAGAGGGAGACACAGAACCCAAAGCAGGCTGCAGGCTCTGAGCTGTCAGCACAGAGCCCGACGCGGGGCTCGAACTCACGAACCGCGAGATCATGACCTGAGCCAAAGTCGGACACTTAACCGACCAAGCCACCCAGGCGCCCCTTTACCATTACTTTCTTAACGCAGGACCCTGGAGACATCACTCCAAGGCACACAGCTGCAGTAAAAGTTTTTGTTCTGTGCCTGTGCTGACCCCAGGCAGCCACACGAGGGCAGCACCTCACCAGTGTCAAGTCTAGGAGGGGCATCTGCTCCTTTCCAAGCCAAGGTGCATTCACCTGGAGCCCCCACACTGGAGCTACCGCGCGAGGCCCTGAGCCACAGCTCACACCTGGTGTGACCCCCGTCCACACTGAATGTGGACCTAAAGCCCTGTGACTCTCTTAACTAATAGAAGGTGTTGGCTTTGCCTCTTCTGGGCCTCCCACTTATATTTTGTTCCCTTCATTACCCTGTGCCTCCTTGGATGAAATCAACCAGCCCTTCTGGAGAGACCCCTTGAGAGGCCCTGAAATTACAGAGAGACCCAGCTGTCCTCACCCCCCGCCCCGGCTGAGCCTCTAGATGTCTCCAGCCATGGTTGCCATCCGACTACACTGCAAGAGGGACCCAAGTGAGACCAGCAGCAGAAGTTGGCCAGCTGTGCCCAGCCCCCTCCCAGGACTGCGGGCCATAAGAACATGGTGTTGTTTTAAGCCCCTGGGTTGGTCGTGATGGAGCCACAGGGAACGGAAATCAGCAGCCTGTCTTGTGTCGCATCTTGGGTTGGCCGGAGACTGCAGTCCATGAGGGGATGGGGAGAGAGCCCCTCCTCCATATCTCACCTGCACAAAACAGCAGCCTCCTGGCCTCAGCCTACGTCCCGTCCCTCTCTGGGATGCAGCTTCCCAGGGCCCGGGGTGGGGGGTGGGGCAGTAACGCAGTCAGATTCCACGCCTCACTTTGCCTTTCTTCTTCCCCCGCAAGGTCCCATTGAAAGGATGTTGCTTCTCTCTGCCTCCGCTGAAATAACTCGCAGACAATTTAATGCCTGCAGTCTGGCCCACCTGCTCCTTAGCCGTTCCCAGGCCAACCTCAAGCCAGGACTCCCTGCTTTGTACTGATTAAATGCGAGAAATCCGAGTGTGAAGAAGTCATTTGTTAGTTGTTAGAATTATTTGGAAAGACGGGCCACCTTCTGATTTGATTACAGATGACCAAATACCTGGGGGCAGGAAGGAGGGTACGGGACCCCCTCTCGGTGACCATTCTGAAATGCACCGATAATGTTTGGTAGAATAAGTAAATAATTCCTTTTGCTTGCCTGCTACTGACTGGAAAATTAGCATTAATGCTCTGACTGATAAAATATAAGTTTAAAAGAACTACTGAACGGGGGTGCCTGGGTGGCTCTGTCGGTTAAACATCTGAATTTGGCTCAGGTCATGATCTCTTGGCTCGTGAGTTCAAGCCATGCATCGGGCTCTGTGCTGACAGCTCACAGCCTGGAGCCTGCTTCAAATTCTCTCTCTCTCTCTCTCTCTCTCTCTCTCAAAAATAAATATTAAAAAAAAAATTTTAAAGAACTGCTGAATGTCCGAGGAGCTTTTTGTCATTATATGTTCCCTCAAACAATGAATACCAAAATCAACTACAGAAGCAGGTCCGAAAGATGTTGTGTGCTCATAAATAGACTCCACCTCCTGGGGATTCTGGATCTGGTCTCTCATTTTATTAATGAAGAAGAAATGGCTCACAAGAGGAGGGGGAGTATCCTAGAGAGGTTCTAAGCCTGGATCTGGCAACATGGGATCCTGCTTCTGTTTGCAGGAGCTTCTGTGACCCAAAGTGGGCCTTTAAAAATCTCATCCCAGGGCGCCTGGGTGGCTCAGTCGGTCGGTTAAGCATCCGACTCTTGATTTCAGCTCAGGTCATGATCTCAGGCTTCGTGAGTTCAAGACTTGCATTGGGCTCCATGTTGACAGGGCAGAACCTGCTGGGGATTCTCTCTCTCCCTCTCTCTCTGCCCCGCCCCTGCTTGTGTTCTCTCTCTCTCAAAAATAAACTTAAAAAGACCCAAAATATCATCCTAAAAACAGTAATTCTGAGCTGAAATAGGCACAAATGAATATAAAATTTAAATTTAAAATTTAAGAACGCTAAATGTATAGAGACCGTTGGCCTGGGCTTTCTCATCTTGGAAGAACACTTCTTCATGGTAAGCTACCCGCCTGTAACACAGATTTACTGAGCAACTACTTTTCTTAGGTACCTTTGGATTTAAAGGGCTCTCCAGAAGCTTACAGAAAACTAAGATGCAGCGAGATATGCACTATGATAGAGAAAGCATGGGGCACTGGGCAGACACAGAGCATGAGTGAGGAAGGGGCAGAGAGAGAAGGAGAAACAGAATCCCAAGCAGGCTCCGAGCCGTCAGCACGGAGCCCGACGCGGGGCTCGAACTCACAAACCGCGAGATCATGACGTGAGCCGAAGTCAGACACTCAACCGACTGAGCCACCCAGGACCCCCCCGCCTTCCATTATCCATTCTGTGCTTCCACACACACCCCCACCCCGCCTTCTTCGTGCTTCGCTCCTACTGGCTCATACCTACGACCATCTTCAGAAGTTACTCCTGGGCTCCTGGAGCCCTACTCAGAGAGCAGAAGTCCAGGAGAGCCGCCGTGTCCCCAGGGGCCAGAAGCCAATGACGGCTGAGATGGAAATGACACTCCAGACCCGCCCATGGGTTCGGCTGAGGCTGGCACCTCACCTAAAATTGCACTCCAGTTTGGTTTTTACCCCTTCCCTATCCTGCTCTTTTAAGGATTAACCTCCGTGACCTGATTTCACAGGGGACAGAAAAAGCACAACTTACAAGCCTTCTTAGTATGTCATGTGCCATTGGGACACCGTTTCCTCCCTCAAAGTTATTTCTCTGCCTGACCTTTCCTTTGAGACCTTATCACAGAAGGAAATGGGTTTTCTCGCAGTGTCCCCATAGTTTAAACTGTGTCCCCCAGGCTGCGATGGGGTCTGTCCCACAGAGCACAGGGTCTGCCCGGAGGAGAGTCTGTCGAGGATGGCTGGAGCCCAGGGAACATCTCCGGAGTGAATTAGTGGAATGAGTTAGAGGCATGGAGCGGCCAGGTATGGTGGGCGGAGGGAGGTGCTTTCTAGGGCAGATTCCTGTGAGCTGGGAAGGCAGAGGAAGAATTCTGAGAGAGGCAGACCAAGCGGGGCTACAGGGTCTGTGCCCAGGGGTCAGAATCCACACCAGGGCAGGTGGGGAGCGGTGTGGTGGGCCGCTCAAGAGACTAAATTCCCACCGGTGGGGTGCAATCTGCACCCTGGCACCCCCAGTCTTCACAGCACCCCGCCCCTCCTCCCAACAACATAGGCAAATTCAAGCTCCTTTGTCCAACTCCAGAGAAACGGATAACAGGAAAACCATCCAATGGTGGACCATGAGACAGCTCGGTGAGGTTCTAGGCTTCTACAAAGGGTTAATGAGAGGGGCAGCTCTGGGTAGCGGTCACACCCAGAGACGCCAGGCCAGGCTCTGGAGAACTGCAGCCTGCACCTGCGATCTGAGCAAGGTGATCTGAGAAAATCGCTCCCCCTGCTTTTGCCTTCATCTCCCCCATCAGTAAAACGAGGTGAACAAAGTACCCCGCACGGAGTTGTTAGGAGGAGTCAGTGAGCTAATATTCCCGAAGGACCTACAGCAATGCCTGATGCCAGGGGAGCGAGCGTTTGCTGTGGAAACGATCCTTAACACCTCCGTGTTAGTGGTCTGGTTCCATTAGGTAAGGAAACCGAGGCTCAGAGGTTAAGGAAATTGACCCAAATGATAAGCTGATTCCGTTTTAGGAATATAGCTTTAATGCTCAATGTATCCTCTGCAGAAAATGGCAAAGCTGGCATTTAAACAGAGAGCCCGTGGTCTTTCCACACCTCACTGCCTCACGCTGGCAAGAAATATGGGATATTTTATTATATTAAGGGACAGGCAATGATTTCAGGTTATCTAACAAAGACTCAAATACAGGTCCAGTGGGGACACACTTTATGGGTTCAGAGAATGACTTCTAATTAGCACGAGCACAGTTTACCTGTGAGTGAATGACTTTCAAAATGCGTTAAAAAAAATCCTTCCTACCTCCTCGGATAGGCTAAATATTTCTTTTGAAACTGCGTCTCTTCTATTAATTTGCTTAATGAACTCCTGCCTTTGATTCCCAGCACCGGGAGAGGTAACTCAGAACAAGCACCACTCCAGAGATGACAGATCTCAAATTCCTGCGAAGACAGTGAGGGCTTATTAATGAGGACTAATTGTGGGAGGATAAGGCTGAGTTAGTGAAAAGTCAGAAGCGAAAATCCACTTCACCGCTTCATCATTTTGAAAACATACCATAACTCAAGCCCAGCTCACGAAACTTACCCGTCGATTTTTTTTTTCCCACTCAAAAGTCCTTGGGTTTCAGGAATAGATGGGAATGATCTAAAATTAGCTTTTGGCTACTTGAACTTAAATGAAGGATTCTTCAATGCTGGAGGGGGCTGGAAACATGAGCTCTTCTAGACATTTGAAACATTTCCTTCCCAAGTCTTGCTTGCCTTGTTAATTTGTATCACAAACTCCTCCAGACGCTACAAGGAAAAGGTCAACCAGCCTTTGTCTTGAACTATCCAGGAGTGGAATTCAGCTCCCCGTATCTCCAACACCCCCATATTTTCCTCACTCAGTGTCTTTAAACTCTTTCTAAAACGGTGGACTAAATAAATTGCAGCACATGTACTGGGTGTAGTACCATGAAGAACAAAGTATTCATTCATTCATTCAGCAGTCACTGAATGCCTCCTTTGCATCAGGTACTGTTCTAGGTGCTAGTAACTCAATGGTGAACAAAACAGTAAAAACAACAACAACAGCAACAAACCAAAACAAAAACCAACAACCTCCCACTGCATCTAGCATGGAATGTTGCACATAGTAGATCTCTATGCTGTTACTGTTGATTGAGGGGAACTGGAAGATTAAGAAATAAGCGCCAAATATCAAAACTGAAAAATGCCCCCCCCACTGTTTCCTTTTTACAAAAAGGTCTGTGTGTTCGCTGAGACCTGAAATTGATCCAACTCTTTTGTGAATGGCTTTCTTCACAGTGAGGCAATGAAGGTAGGATTCTAGGTCTTCAGACCCAAACATTTGTTCATATTATGCTCTCCTCCACCTACCCCTACCCAAAGCCTGCCTCCAAGTAAATGCTCAAATGCTCCAGAGAAGGGGCTGGTTGGGTGAATGAATGAATGAATGAATGGACGGGAGAGTCTGAATTAAAAGACTCAGAGCACAGGACCCTATGTATTTCCCCACACCTCCAGAGACCATCATCATTGTTCTATGTGTGTGGAAATGTCTAACAGGAATGTATTGGGTGGGGGCAGGCGCGGGGGTGGGGGTGGGGGGCAAAACCACTTGCGGCTCCTTTCTCAAATGCTTCTTGAAGAGTAGACATTTGGAAGCTTATGAGAGCTCTTGCTGTCTAGCCAGACATTGCCTCCATAGTGCTAAAGGCTAGAGGGAATTAAAACATCATTTGGAGGGAATGCATCATTGATGGAGGGAAACCAAGTATGAGGAAGGGCAGGGAAATGGAGTTTGGGCAAACTGCTGAGAGAATGAGTTTGCAAAGTCTGAACCTTTTTTTTTTTTCTTTTACCTGAGGCTCAGAAAGAAATAGTCCTACTGCCCCATCTATGCTAGAGGTCTCCCAGTGCTAATCAGTAAGTAGCCAAAGTGAGCTGGGAATTTAATACACAGAGAGTTTGACTGAAGGAATAGTGGTAAATGGAGTGGTAAATCCCCTGGGGATTTTAGGGAAATTTTCCTGAGGAAAGAAAGCTAAGGATCTCTGGCTCTCAAAAATATTATAGTGCCTAAGCTGAGGCTCTCTCCCCTGCCCACCCCTGTCTCACCCACCAACCCAGGAGTATTAAATACTTGAATGCAGGTTTGTGACCTCTTTAATATGCCCAACACCCTTGGAAAGGCTGGCCTCAGAACAAGAACAATGCTCATCATAGCCCATAAAAGAAGATATAATCACAAATTGGTGGGAAATGCCACTGTTACATACATGTTCCTAATAGGGGAGGGCTGGATGAACAGGACATTGGAAAGTGGTTTAAAACCAGAGAGAGAGAGGGGCACCTGGGTGGCTCGGTCGGTTAAGCATCTGACTTCGGCTCAGGTCATGATCTCACGTCCATGAGTTCGAGCCCCGCGTCGGGCTCTGTGCTGACTGCTCAGAGCCTGGAGCCTGTTTCAGATTCTGTGTCTCCCTCTCTCTCTGCCCCTCCCCTGTTCATGCTCTGTCTCTCTCTGTCTCAAAAATAAATAAATATTAAAAAAAATTTAAAACCAGAAAGAGAGAGAGAGAGAGAGAGGATATATAAAGTGTACAGTAAATGCATGGGGTAAATCATGAAGTTTTTATATAAGGGGATAATCTGGCTGTATCCACAAAATTACAAAAACACGTACCCTTGATCCAGCAATCCCACTTCCAGGAACTGCGTTTACAGACATTCCCACTCGTATGAAATGGTGTGTGTACCATGTTATTGTGACATTAACTATGCAATCGAAAGTGTGGAAACAACCTACACACCGCAAGCGATACAATTCGATAAATTGTGACACGTGTGCTCATGGGATTGCAAAGTAGAGCAAAGGGTTCGTTCAATTCATTTAACATTTACTGGATTCTTCCTTTTGTCAGGCACTGTTCTAGGTGCTGAAGAAATAAGGGTGAACAAAACAGTCAAAAATCCTCGCACTGCGGGGGCGCCTGGGTGGCTCAGTCGGCTAAGCATCTGACTCTCGATTTCGACTCAGGTCATGAGCTCATGGTTCACAAGCTCAAGCCCCACATTGGGCTCTGCACTGACAGTGGAGCCTGCTTGGGATTGTCTCTCTCCGCCCCTCCCCTGCTCTTTCTCTCTCTCCCAAAAATAAATAAGTAGACTTGAAAAACAGAAAGATCCTTGCCCTGCAGAGGCTTACATTCCGGTGGGTGATGTATCCTTTTAGGTACCAATAGACAATGATCTCCATGACCTTTTGTTGGGGAAAAAAGAGCAAGATGTCAGCTTTCTATGTAAGTAGTGTCATATGCATTGAGCATCTTTGCAAGGAAACACAAGAAACTGATAACAAGGTGGCCTTTGGCCAGAGGACAGGAGATGAGACTTTCCCTGTTTACTTTTGCCATCCTTTGAATTTTGACCCTTGGAGGTTACCTATTCAAAGTAGCCTACCTATCCAAAAAGTAGACTTTCTGTTTTTGTTTCTTATCAACAGGTAGCATAGGATGTGATCATTGGCCCTGATCCTGTCCCCTCACTTCCATCTCTCAGCTCTGTAGGAAAGGGCTCTGGATCACAGCTGGAGTGATCACCCCGTATGGGAGGTGGGCACAAGCTCTGTTTCCCTTCTCTTATTCTCCAGCTTGTTCTCACCCACACCCTCTTCCTCTCTTTCTCGCCTTTACTGCTTTCAGAACACACTGAGGCTGCACTTACCTTTTCTGGCCACGTTGCCCTCAGCTCCCGAGGACCTGGGAAGCAGAAGGGCTGTGGGCGTCTGTGGCGCAAAGCAGACAAGAGCATTCGCTGCGTGCATATGGCCAGAGGACCTGCTGGGTCCCATCTTTCGGGTGCCTCCACCCAGCACAGATATGTAGATGGGAGACAGGTCCAACATGGAGAGAAAGATGCTGTTGGCCGAGGCAGCAGAAGGTAGGCCTAACTAATTGTAAATCCCTCTGTGTGTGAGCACATGTGTCCATGTGGGTTGGTGGCCAACAACCTTGGACCTTCTCAACTCTAGCACTGAAAGTCCCACGTCCTGGGAAGCCCTCAGTCCTGGGACAGTGTGTCGCCCTAGCTGGTGTGGAGGGGGGAGGGAAAGAGAGAAGAGGAAAAAAAAAAAGAAGAGAGACATTGCCAACACAAAGACTTTGCTATTTGGGTTGCTCACCGTCTTGGCAACTCACATTCTAAAGTCTCCGGAATGTGGCTCCTGTACTGACCACATAGATGATGGACGTCTCCCAACCTCAGTCTGTTTACCCATAAAATGGGGCTGACAATCCTCCCCTCCTGGCATTGCGAAGGATCCACCGCCTTTTCTCTATCACAAGCTGCATGTTGCCACTTTGCTCCCAACCCGGCCGAGCTCCTGTGGCTCGTCCCCTTTGGGACCCTCTTCTTGCGTTTGCCTGGCTAAATCTCAACCTGGTTAAAGGCCATTATCTTCCTGCTCTTTGAGCCTGAGGAAAACACACCATTGTGCTGACTGGCCTCACTCTCTGTTACGAGCTCAGACCTCCAGGGGACCCTTGGCGCTGCCTGGCGATACCGCCATAGTCCCCAGGTCACGTGTCCTTCTCTTGCTCTCCGAGGTCACCCCTGCACGCACGTCCCCTGCCCCCACCTCTGGCATAACACCCACCCTGCACTCTCACTTGGGACCTTTACGTATTACTTTACTGAGAAAATAGAAGCAACCAGAAGACAAGTCTGTTGCCCTCCTGTCATCAGACCTGCCCTCTGCCCATGGCACAGGGGCATCTGCACCCAATCCCCGCCTGCCCTCCTGACACAGGGGTGAAGCGTCTGCACTCCCATCAGAGGCTGGCGCTTCTGCTGGTGCCTGGCTTCCATGCCTCCCACCTGCCCGACACCACAGCCCCTACGGCGGTCACTTCTCTCCATTGTCCCCCAAGGCCCCACATGGCCCCCCACAGCCCCTCACTCCTGGAGCACTGCCCTCTGGTCACGGATGTGCCCTATACTCTCATCTCACTCTCTACTCCTCTTCCCTCGCTCACTGTTAGGGACTGAATGGTTCTCCCCCAAATTCAACTGTGGAGGCCCCAGCCCCCAAAGTGACTGTAATTGAACATAGGGCCGTTAAGGAGCTAAATATGGTTACATGAGGCCCTAGGGTGGGTCCTGACGCAAAGGGCCTGGTGCCCAGAGCAGAGGAAGAGACAGCAGAACCCTCTCCGCACACACAGAGAGAGAAGTCGGCTATCTGCAAGCCAAGGCCAGAGGTCTCGCCACAAGCCAACCCCGACGGCATCCTGATCTTGGACTTCCAGCCTCCAAGACTGCAGGAAAATACATTTCTGCTGTTTAAGCCACGCAGTCTGTGCTGTTGGGTTACAGCAGCCAGAGCGGATGGAGAAGCTCCCTGTGTTCCCGGCCGCACTGACCTCCTGGCTTTTCTCAAAACTTCCAAGCACATTCCCCTTTGGAGGCTGCATGTGCTGTGTTGTTCTGTTGTCCTGATGTTCTCCCCTGACGTGCTGGCTTGGCCGCCCCTTCCCCCTCCCCGGGGGTCACTCAGATCTTGGCCGTGGAAGTTCCTCCTCCCAGCCCACCTATAGTAGCCCCGAGAGCTCTCTCCCTCTCACTTTGACTCCTTCCTGTCACCGCCTCTGCCCGCCCTATCTGCTCATTCTCGGTGTCACCCTCACCGAGTCGAAGTCAGTCCCTGTTCTAGTCCTCGCCCCCGAACACAGCTGGCAATGGAAGGTGCCAGTGGACTTTCCTCCAATGAATAAATGGAGGGCCCAGTGTGTGCCAGGGGCAGCCCTCAGCCAAGCATTACTGGGTCGTTCTCAGCTGCTCTGCTGTACCTGCTCCAGGTGGCCTCAAAAGTGGCAGGTGTCCTTAGGTGGAATCGAGGAGAGGCACCTGTAAGAGGTGGGGGGGGGAGCGAGAGAGCCTCAGTGGGGAGCCCCATGGTGGAGGTGGAGGTGGGGGGGAAGGCCACGGGCCTGCCCTCAATGACGCCACTCCAGCAGGGAAAGAGCCAAGAAGTCTCAGAAGGTCAGAGCTGCAAGGGTTCCCAATGGTATCAGGCAAAGCCCCTATCAGAGAGCTGAACGCTTTCCACAACTTTCTCAACAGCCTCCCCCCCTCTATTGGACACTCCAGGGGAGTGGTTCTCCCCAGCACTGCCTCATCGTGGGCCACTGTGGGCCCCCCCCCCACAGTCTCCTGCACCTTCCTCCTAGAGCCACAGGGAACTGGCCTTGGTTTTCTTCCACTGGAAACCTCACCATTTCTTCCTTGCAAAGCTCAAGACCTTTTTTTTGCAAATTTTCCTTTGGAATGAATGAACGAATGAATGAATGAACGGCTGCAAATTTCTCCCAGGCTTAGTCACCCTGCCTGGTCTCTGCTTGTTCTATAACGTCACCCTTAAGTGTGTTGTCCAGAACATTTCTTGGGATTCTTGTATTCTCAGTGCCTGACACAAGCAAAATAATAAAGGTAGGAAAATAGTGCTCAATAAATGTTTGCTGGCTGAGCACGTGGACAAAATCCTGCTCTCATTGGGTCCGCTGGGCTGGGGCTGCAGAGAGGCCACCTGGGGGATTTATTTTTCCTCCCACAATGAGAGAGAAGATTATGAAGTAGAAAATCATCCTGCTGTCGCTGGGGAAAGTGGGGTCTTGGTGGGGTCAGTCCAATGCCTGAAGCAGTGATAAAAACTCAAGCTACTAATAATTCCCACCCTGTGAATTTATTAAAATCCTACATTTTCTCATGCAGACGTTTTGGAAAGGAAATACATTTTCTATTGCCACTGACCGCTATGTCCTTATTCCAAACTCAGGCTGGCCCACCTACTGCGATGTGCTCAGCAGCGTGGGTCAAGACAGCCCCTGCCCAGTGTCCCTTGCCAGCCTGAAGGGACAGTGAAATCCCCAGGCACCTGCTTCCTTCGAGGCAAGTGATTTTCACCAGTAAGCAAGCCAGGTTCCTATGGTGATTAACTGACTCTATTTTGTTTTTTATTCCAATTTTTTTAAATGCAAGAGTACGTTCATGCTCTGTCTCTCTCTGTCCCAAAAATAAATTAAAAAACGTTGAAAAAAAAAATTTTAAAAAAAAAATCGGGGCGCCTGGGTGGCGCAGTCGGTTAAGCGTCCGACTTCAGCCAGGTCACGATCTCACGGTCCGTGAGTTCGAGCCCCGCGTCAGGCTCTGGGCTGATGGCTCAGAGCCTGGAGCCTGTTTCCGATTCTGTGTCTCCGTCTCTCTCTGCCCCTCCCCCGTTCATGCTCTGTCTCTCTCTGTCCCAAAAATAAATTAAAAAACGTTGAAAAAAAAAAATTTTAAATGCAAGAGTAATACAAGCTTATAAAAAGTCAAATCAGAGAGAACTGTATAAAGAAAAATTTAATAATCTGCCCTTTTTTTCTGCCAATTGTAGCTTCTTCAACAAGATCATAGCAGGGCGCCCGGGTGGCTCAGTCGGTTAAGCATCTGACTCTTGATTTCAGCTCGGATCACGATCTCATGTTTCGTGGGATAGAGCCCCGTGTCAGGGGCTGCACTGACTGCACAGAGCCTGTCTGGGGTTCTCTCTCTCCCTCTCTCTCTCTCTCTCTCAAAATAAATAAATAAACTTAAAAACAGATCATTAGGGAATGACCTTTCATGTTTTCCCTGCACTTACATGTGTGGGTGCATATATCATTGTTCCCCAATTTTTGAAGTCAAAAATGAAATCATATTGCACACTTTATACTGAAGCTCGTTTTTATTCCTTAAGGCATATATTACGAGCACCTTTTCAGTCAACACATCCAACACATCTAAAAAGATCTTACAGGATACTTTTTTAAACAGCTTACAGGATACTTTTTTAAACAGCTTTATGGAAATATAAGTAGGATCCAATAAAATGTACATATTTAATTTAAAGTGCAAGATTTGGTAAGTTTGACCTTTTTAACAGTCTTTTTGATGATGTGTAATATTCTGTTGTTTGGATGCAACACAATCTATTCATCGATTCCTCTATTGGTAAACTTGAAATTATTTCCAATATTTGCTAATACAAAAAATGTTGTAAACACACACACACACACACACACACACACACACACACAACATTGCACATTTACCCTTATAAACAGAGGCTTTGTTTCATTGTGGTAAATTGCTAACAGCAGGTTGGCTGATCTAAAGACACCCTCATTTTACATTTTAATCAATCCCTTCGGATTGTTCCCCATGTCACAGTCCTGGTCATCACGGACAGGCTGTGTCTCCAGCTTGCCTTCTTGCATTCAGGACCATGTCCTCAACCCGCACTGTGACTGTCAAAATACACGTGGCCCTGCTCTAACATTCTTTGTAGAACCTTCTTGTTTCTTTCCTGAATGGGACATCCCGGGGAGGAGAAGCATGGTTTGCTTCCTCACATCTCAACGAATCTCAATGAAATTTTCAGAACTTTTAAATCTGCGCTTCAATTTCAATGCAGCCTACAACTCTCTATAAACTGAGGCAGGCTACAGGCTTGCTTCTCTGATCCGGTTTCCTCAGATTTAAAAGAAGGCCGTAAAGAGGGACTCACTCACTGGGTTCTGAGAATGAAAGGAAAGCCAATACGAGAAAGATCTGTAACAGTGCAGAGAATGGGGTGTTGGCTCCATAAATGACAGCCATTCCTACTGCATGCATTTTCATCCACCTGCACACCGTGTCCACACCACCCAGTCGGGAAAGGCATTGTTTGTTTGAAACTACACAAGAATCCCAGTTAACACTTGAAAGAAGTTTTCGCGGAGTCTACAAACTTTCTCGACCGCAGTCCAGTTGGTTACGGCAAAGACACCTTGGCTCCTGTCTCTTACCCATTGCAACTTTCCAGAAGGGAAACAAAGAACTAAGTATATTAAAAAAAATGAGATGAAAAGAATAAAGAACATAGACCCAAGCTGTTGGTGAACGTTATAGTTCACGGTTCAAGTTACTAGTAATCCCACTTATCTTGTACATCAAAGCAGACATCTAGGAAATTGAGATTATTATTAGCCCATAAAACCAAAGGAAGGGCTTCGTGTTGTGACCACAGTAGACCTTCTTGGGTCACTAGCAGTGTGGAGACCTTACTTCCAGTCTCTGCTTGGGAGAACGATTGCTCCATATTCCTACCCAAGGCAGGAACCCCTACTTGGTTCATTCGGTCTCTGAAACACAACTAATGATGGAGAACTCACCACCACATAAGAGCCCACTCTTTGTTGGTTTACTCAAATCTTTTACATGGTGTCTGCTTCTCCATTCCTTGAGGGGCACCCAGTGAGTGTCATGTTTGAGGCAGAGAGAGCTCTGCCCTCCAGGGGCCCAAATCTTATGACATATAATGTGGTTACCACAAAGGTAGCAAGGACTTTGGAAATCAGACTGGGAAGGTGGGCTGGGAGCAGATATTTCTTCCTTCCTCAGGGCAGAGAAAGGGTGAGATGCTTCACACAGGGGCATTCCAAGGATGCCTGTTAATTAAGCTCCAATGCTCCCCAGAGAGTCAGTGGTAAGAGTTTTGGCTTGACCATAGAGCGTGGGGTGGGGTTTTGGGACCAGAAGGCCTAACTATGTAGTAACTGAATCCATTTCTCCAAGCTTCTATTAGCTTCTCTGAAAAATATGGTGAATCCCCCATCAGCATGGTTATTGTGAAGAGGAAGGCTTGCTTTGTGGATTTGGACCCCCCCCCCCCGCCGCTGCCGCCATGACACTCCCAAGAGTCTCTCTCAGCTCCCATCACAGCCCACCAGAGAGGATCCCTGCTGTGGCAGACCCAGGAAATATTTTTTTTTAAGTTTATTTATTTATTTGAGAGACACAGAGACAATGCAAGAAGGGGAAGGGCAGAGAGAAGGACAGAGAGAGAATCCTACGCAGGCTCCGCATCATCAGCACGGAGCCCAATGTAGGGCTCAAACCCATGAAACCATGAGATGAAAACCTGAGCTGAAACCAAGAGTCGGATGCTTAATCAACTACGCCACCCAAGCGCCTCCAGACCCAGCAAATCTTAGGAGCACACAGAGCTGTCTCCAGGCAGGTCAAGCGCCTGGGAAGAGAGGCACAGACAGTGTCTGCCCCCATGGACCCCAGACCCCTAAGCATCCTTTATCCTGGCTCCCCTTTTTGGACAAAGAGGTGCTGGTGGGTGAAAGCATTTTCTCTTTGGGGGTCAGAATATCTAGTCAGATTTTTTGGTTCCTCTTCTGATGGCTACACATCACTGACAGTCTCTGGGCGCTACGTTCCTCATTTGTGAAGTGGGAGCATCAATACTCATTGTGCCTGTCACACAGGGCTGACAGGAAGATCCAACCGGATGAAGGAGGTGGAAGGCTGTGTGGATGCTGGCGTGTTTTACATGTGTGAGCCAGCCACGTTTTGGCCTTGTGCCTGCAGAGTCACAGCTTTCAGTGAATGGCAGATTCCAAAACTTGACACCCCAGAGAGTTTGAGGGGACACAGAGATACGAAGGGGCCAGGGCCGGGGTGATGAAGAGTCAGGCCCCGAGCAACGTCTCCAGGCGGTGCCGGTGACCAGACTTATCTACCTTGCCTCCTGAAATGTTTGTGTTTGATGCTGATACCACTGACCGTGACAGACAACGCGATCCTCTCCTGCTCTTGGCACACACAACTGCCACACGCCCAGCCGCAGCGCCGGACTGCCCGGGCTCAGGCAGGCTCAGCACTGATTCCCGATGATTTTCGGGCAACCCCCCGGGGCCACCATTCCCAGAACCCCTCCCAGAGTTTAGCTGCTGTGAGCTGATGATGGACAGAGACGAGACGAGCATCTTTAGTTGGGCGGCCTGGGTGGTGGAGGGGACGATGGGCAGCTGGCAGCAGAGGTGTGGAGGTCAGTTTCAAACCAGGCTGTTCCAGGTGTTCAGTGCAATCTGGATGCAAGAGAGCAAGACTGGAACTTGAACCACCTGCTTTCACAGCCTCGTGTCTACCCTACCCTCTGGCAGCTTCCCACTATGCCATGGTCACACATGCTTCCCTAAAGCACAGGCTATTTCCCTCCGCCTTTGCCTTCGCCTTTCCTGTCCCCATCCCTTTCTCCTTCCCCTCCCTCCTCCTCCTCCTCCTCCCCCTCCTGCTGCTTCTTCTTTTTGGTTTTGTTTTGTTTTGTTTTTGTTTAAGCTGGCTGGCTATCTCCTACTTAGAAGCAGTTAAAGCACAATTTCTGGAACCCCCTCCCCAGCCGGGTGAGCACGCACTCGTGCTGTTGTGTTCTCTCTTGTTGGCTTTATCGTAGGTTATTGGAATTGCTTGTGGTCGTTTTGAGCTCCTTTACCGGGGGCTTACACGACACAGTTGGTGGGCAGAGAAGAGGGAGAATGGGTAAATTAACAGAATAACACAAGAAACATCTGGAATATACAGGCTGTGATTTCACCCGGGCCACTCTGGAGCATGGCATCCGGGAAATGGGCAGGGCAGGGTGGCTCAGAACATAGTCGCCCTCAGTACAATGGAGTCTGGCATTCATTAGTCACAACCGAAGCCACCGGGAATTTTTTCTGACCAGTCAGCGACACGGGGAGGGCCACCATCCCCCCACACCTCTGGCACACACATCTTGCCTGGCACAGGCTGGCAAGCCCCACGGTCAATCCTCCTGGCCCTCTGGACCAGGCTGGCACTGATGCCTGCTGTTCTCATTTCCTGGCAACTTAATTGCTTTCTTCTTCTTCTTCTTCTTCTTCTTCTTCTTCTTCTTCTTCTTCTTCTTCTTTTTAACATCACCTTGTTTTAAAAAAATTAAAATACAGCTGGCACACAATGTTACATTAGTTTCAGGTGTACAACACAGTGACTTGACAAGTCTATCCAATACAGCTGCCATCTGTCACCGTATTACAATGTCCTGCAACTTTCTGAGGATAATGCTTTTCTATAGATCCTTCCAACTGCTATTGGTAAATCCTACTAACTTGCTTGTCTCCTGCCACTGGCAGGAGCTTCCCAGCCATACTCCCATAACCTGCCTCCTTTGTCTCCGTGGCTGGTCCAGTTACCAACCTCTCGCTGCCGTTAGAAAGAATCCTGGACTTGGAATCTCCACTTCCAGATGGCAGCACGGGTGGGGGGTGGTCTGTGACCCCCTCCCCAGCAAGACAAGCCATTCTGGTGAAAACGATTTCAAAAAGCACAACTATCTAAATTCTCTGGAAATGGTCCCCAGGGCACCTATGGCACAGGAACAAACATTTATTCAAGAACATCTACCGAAAGGCAGTAAGAAACAGACTGAGTCACAAACGGTTTCCTATCTCCAGCCCCCAGCTCAGCCTGACAGAAGCTCCACTCTGGTCAGGAGTGACTATGAAGATGATGCTCCCTCTCCCTTCCAGTCCCCATCAAGGATTATCATACATCACCTTATTAGGAGGGACGTGCCACTGGTCTTACTCCTCCCCTCCAACTCCAAACCGAAGAGGCAAAATTTCTGATGTGTGCGGAGGAGAGGCTGAGATTCCTTCCTCTACACGGCCGTCACTCACAGGATGGAGACTCAGCCCCAGGTGCAGCAGGTTGAGGGAACTGGGCCCCCCCGTTATCCTAGCCCCAGCTCACTCCCAGGGCAGGTTTCACACTGGGAAAGTCAAGCCAAGGAGACAGAGGCTGCCACTGTACCCAGAGACCAAAGTGGTGGCTCAGAGATTTTTCCCAGAGGCAGAGGGAGAGGGAATCCATAATAAGAGAGCTGAAGCTCTCTTCAGAGAACCTCACTTTATCTGAAACAGCGTGGGAAAGTTCAAGCCTGAAGGTGCACTTAAAAACAATAATTTCTCTTGGGGCACCTGGGTGGTTAAGCAGCCGACTTCAGCTCCGGTCACGATCTCACAGTTCATGAGTTCAAGCCCCTAGTCAGGCTCTGTGCCGATAGCTAGGAGCCTAGAGCCTGCTTCAGATTCTGTGTCTCCCCATCTCTGTCTTTGTCCCTCCCCTGCTTGCACTCTCTCTCTGTCTCTCTCTCAAAATAAAGAAGTAAACATTAAAAAAAAAAAAAAAAGGAAAACGGGGGTGGCTCAGTCGGTTAAGTGTCTGATTCTTGATCTTGGCTCAGGTCATGATCTCATGGTTGGTGGACTTGAGCCCCACATCAGGCTCCATGTTAACAGCACAGAGCCTTCTTGGGATTCTCTCTCTCCACCTCTCTCTTTCTGCTCCTCCCCTGCTCATGCTCATTCTCAAAATATATAAATCAACATTAAAAAAAATTTTTTTTAAAGAAAACAGTAACTTCTCTTAATTAGAAACAACATGCTTAACCACGTACTAAGTAGTGCACCAGAGAGCACTAGGTAAAGAGAGAGCTAAGGAGATTCCACCTGGGGTCAGAATATACCATAAGAACTAGCTTCAGAAACTACCTTGGCACTAATTTAATTGGCTCAGACTGCCAAGCAATTCAGGTTTTTCATAGTGTGATGGGCAAAAGAGTGGTCTGAGCAATTTCTGTACCTCAGGATGTTGTCGAAAATTAACAAAGCAGCCAGTAATTATAGCGGTAATTAGTGGAGCCTAAAGGCTAGTTATGATGCCAAATACCTTAACAGACAGACAGGTAAGGAGGTGGTCAAAGAGAGCTCTGTGCAAACTACTGTCACTATTAGCTGAG